>NW_003852405.1:558844-638345 GCF_000181295.1 Otolemur garnettii
TGAAATTATTTTTTTTTTTAATTTTTTTTTGAAGTTATTTTATTTTATTTTTTTTGGCCAGGGCTGGGTTTGAACCTACCACCTCCATTATATGGGGCTGGCACCCTACTCCTTAAGCCACAGGCACCACCCCCTATTGCATTTCTGATTGAGGTTATTAGAGATTTTACTTTTTATGTTTCTAGTTAATCTGCCCAAAGGATTATCAATTTTTTTTATCTTTTTGAAGAATCAATATTTTGTTTAGTTAATTTTTGAATGATTCTTTTGTTTTCAATTTCATTTATTTCTGATTTAATTTTGGTTATTTCTTTTTTCCTGCTAGGTTTGGGATTGGTTTGTGATTTATTTTCCATTTCTTTGAGATGATTCATTAGGTTCTTTAGTTGTGCTCTTTCTATTTTTTGGATGTAGGCATCTAATGTGATAACTTTCCCTCTTAGGGCTGCTTTTGCAGTATCCTACAGGTTTTGGTAGCTTGTGGTGGTGTTGTCATTTTGCTTGAGGAATCCAATAATTTCCTTCTTTATCTCCTCCCCAACCCAGCTGTCACTTAGCATACAATTGTTTTAGTTTCATGACTTTCTGTGGAAATGTTCTTGTTGGAGTTGAATTCTATAATCCCTTACGGTCTGGAAAAAAAAAGGTATAATTTCAATTCTTTTAACTTTATTGAGGTCTTATTTGTATCCTAGAATATGATCGATCTTGGAGTATGATCCATGAAGAAAATGTATCCTCATTAACTTTAGGATAGCATGTTCTATGTATCTATTAAGCACAATTGTTCTATTAAGCACAATTTAAGTCCCTTGTTTCTTTGTTTAGTTTCTGTTAGAAGATTTGTCCAGTTCTGACAGAGAGATATTAAAGTACCCAGCTATTATGCTATTGTAGGATATCATATTGTTCATACCAGTTAGAGTTCATTTCACAAATCTGGGAGCATTTAAGTTGGGTGCATATATATTTAGAATTGAAAATGTCCTCTTGTTGTATTGTTCCCCGACCATTATATTGTTACCATGTTTTTCTTTACTTTTGTTGCTTTAAATCTACTTGTATCTGCAAATAAAATTGTAACCCTTGTTTTCTTCTGAATTCCATCTGCCTTTAAGATTGTTTTCCAACCCTTCACTCAGAGAGATGTTTTGTATTTTGAAGTTAGATGTATTTCTTGAAGAGAGAATATAATTGGTTTGTGGGGGGGGGGTTGGGGGGTTTTCTTCTTCTTCTTTTTTTTCTTTTTCTTGCCTTGCCCCCAATGGTTTGTGTGTGTGTGTGTGTGTGTGTGTGTTTTATCCAGTTAGCCAGCCTGTGTCTCTTTAAGGGTGAATTCAAGTCATTCCCATTTTTGAGAGAATTGACAAGTATTGTACAGTTTTATTCATCTTCTTTTGTGAATGTTCATTGCTCAGTTTTACTCCTTGTACCATTGTGGAAGCTAGGTTTTATCCTTTAGTTTTGCATGTCTGTTTTGCTAGTGGTACATTGTGATGGTTGGTGTAAGGGATAGGTCTGAGTATTTCCCACAGAGCTGGTTTTGTTATGGCAAATTTCCTCAATGTTTGCATACCAGTAAAAGATTTGATTTCTGTTGAATTTGAAACTTAGTTTATCAGGATACAGAATCCTGGGCTCAAAATAGTTCTGTTTAAGAAGATTACAGGTAGGTGACCACCCTTTTCTGGCTTGAAAATATTCAGATGAAAAGTCCACTGTCATCATGTAAGTCAATCGGTGCTTGCTGCTGGCTGCTTGCAGAATTTTCACTTTCATTTTGACCTTGGCTAGTTATATTACAATGTGACTAGGAGATGCTCTGTTTGTATTGACATGAACTGGGGTTTGATATCCATCTAAAAGGAATATGTCAGAATCTTTGATGATACTTGGGAAATTTTCAGTTATGATATGTTCTAATAGATGCCTCTTTAAATGTCCAAGTTAGTTCAAGAGATTCTTTTCTCTCCGTGGTCTGATCTGTTATAGTTTCTACTGCATTTTTAAGTACCCTGAATGACTCTTTCAATTCCTTAAGGTCTGAGATAGTCTTTCTAATTTCATCATTTCTTTCATTCACTTTCAGAGTCAATTTTTGGATTTCCTTTCAGTAGTTTTCCACTTTTCCTTCAATTATCTTTATTGTTTTTTCCATCCATACTCTAAATTCCCTTTCTATCATTTCCACAATTTTTTATAAGAGGAACTCTCTGTTGTAGCTGCCTTGTGATCCCTTGTGGAGGGTGATGTGTTCTGGTTTTTCATGTTGCCAGAATATTTTTTTTTTGGCTTCTCCTTATGTGCATTTTCTTTTTGTTTACTTCCTTCCCCTACTTTCTCCTCTCTCCTTTTTCTTCTCCTTAATTTTCCTTGTCTGTGTGCCTGTGTGCCTGTCTGTGTTTTAATGGCCTTTTGGTATAGGGATGAAAGAAAGAAAAGAGCAAGAAGGGAGAAAATAAATAAAAAGGAAAAAAAAGAGTGAAAGAAAAAATTTAAAAGGTAAGAAAGACTGAAAAAAAAAGAAATACAGAAATTTTAGTGGTGTTTAGCAGGGCATGTTGACCCACATCTGCAATTCCAGAACCTTGGGAGGCCAGAAAAGATGTATTCCTTGACATCAGGAGCTCCTTAGTAGCATGAGAAAAAGAAAGACCCTGGCCTCTGCCAAGTATAGAAGAAAACCAGCAGTGTCTTGCAGTGAGAGCTTACCAATACAGTTCTTCTGAAGGCCAAAGATAGAAGGATGCCTTATTCCAGGAATCCTTGAGCTAAACTAGTGCTGTGGCTCCCCAACCCAGGACTCAGAGCAAGGCTCTGTCCCATAATTAAAGTACAGAATGAAATAGAACAAACCAACCAGAAAAAAGAAAGAGATCTTGGTTGCTGTCTAAGAGATTTATGAGGGAAAGATGAGAAAAGTAGAAAAATATCTACAAAAAGAAATAAAAGAGAGAAACAGAAAAGAAATAAAAGGCAGAAAAAATAACAAAGATGAAAACCTTGATACTGGAGAAAATAAAAATGAAAAGATCTACCATAGTTTCTGGAGATCTAGTTTGCTAGACATCCAGCTATATGTTGTCCCGACACCAGGTGGTGCTCTGAAAATGAAGGGAAAAAAAAAAAGAATAAAAAGTTATACATAACATAATATGTTGCCTGAACACCAGGTGGCTCTTTGGGGTTAGGAGACAGAAAACAAGCATGCTATTTCTGCTGTGTATGACTGAGGTGGCAGAAGGTCACTATCTAGTTGCCATGGAGAACTGGTCCCATCTTCCTCATTAATTTGACCTCTATCAAGGCATGGTCATTTTGCTAGTTCAATCCCTGCAGGGCTGAGAGCCTAAAATCCCCACAGCACTTCTTGGGGAAGTGCTCTTGGGAGCACTTCTTGACCTTGCAAGTGCCTCTTGGCCACAAAGGGATCTGCACGGGGGGCATAGAATCTGCCCAATTTGCCTTGAGTTCAGCTGGTAAGCCAAAGCCAGCCATGTGCTGGTACTCTGGGAGCTGCTCTTCCCTGGTGGCCCTCCCACAATAGTAGTGCCCTGATGGTAGTCTAGGTGTCCTAGAGTTCAAACCCACTCAGCTAGGCACCACTCAAGTTCACTTGCTTGCTCAGGCCCTCCTAGGGCCACTCCAGCAAAGCTCCCAAATCCAAAAAAAAAAAAAAAAGAAAAAACAGCAGGACAACCTTCTCTGTCTTAAGCCCTTCACCAAATGGCCAGGGCCTGTCTGGATGTACCCAGGCACCTGCTTTCTATACCAGGCTTCCACTGATCTTGATCTCTTCCTCAGCTACTAGAGGCCCCTGCTGTCTCACTGTGCCCCTAGAATGATATTTTTTGGTGGGACAATCCAGCCAGAGGTGGCTGGATTTTACTCTCCCCAATCTGCTCAAAAGTGGCTGGTGAGGAGATGTCTCTAGCCCACCATTGTGGACCTCCTCCAGAGTCATCTTTGTTGGTTATTAGTGAGAAAAGTCCAAATCTAGTCATGAGGCCCTCAAGGGAACTTTGGCTCTATATTCTGTTGCCAGTTAAGAACAAGGCATAAAATCAAAGGGCCACATGGATCTAGAGGTTAGCAAAAGCCAAGTCCTGCTCAGAAGGATCTCCAACAAGATCCTGTCCAGACGCATTTGGAGGTGGTGATGCCACATTTCAGTATGTTGGGCTGTTCTGTATTCCCTCCTGCCTTGCCCTGTCTTTTGTCCCAAGTTTAGTCCCACCTGGTTTGTTACCTGGCCACCTGTGGCAGTGCCCTCTCTGGTCTGCAGGGTTCTCATTAGTGAACTGGATAGAACATCATTTAGCTAAACATTAGTATTGGTGCAATAATATAAATGATAAAAATGGTATGAAAGAGCTTTGAAAAATGTGGTGATGTAACAAAGCTGGGTCTCTGAATTCTTCCCAACTTCTGCCCAGAACTGCTCTTCAAAGCCCCAACCTCGTACTTCTATCTCAGCCCTTTGAACAACCATTGCCTCTTTTGAGAAAAATCTACATGTGATCCCAAGAACAGGGACTAATATTATATATCTATGTGTTCCCTTTGTTATTTCCCATGGGCACTCTTAAATCTAGAAAGTGAGACCATTTTCCTGGCTGATGGCTCTACACACTAGACCTGAGGGAGGGGTTGTGCATGTCATAATGGACATTAAGTCATGGAATGATGTGAGGGATGGGCATGATATAAAGGCCAGATGGGTTCTGGAAACATCCCAGTTACTTGAATCTCACTAATTGAGAAGAAAACTTCCTTTGATTTCTTAGTCTTCACCCCAGCCTGTACTTCCTTCTTTTCCTTCATGCTCTCCTCCAACCCTCCTCCTTCCCCTTTCTTCTCCCCCAGAAACATGCAGCTCTTTGTTTCCTGTCCCACCACTTTCTCCTTTCTGATTAATGGCCCACATTTCCACTACCCTGCCCAGAGGCTCTACCTATCCAGCTTCTCCTCTGTCCCTTCCAAACTGTCCCTCTGCCAACTCTGTCTGCCTGGCTCCTCTTTCATACTACTCCTCCCTCCACAACCCCACCCCTCCACCTAGCCCTTCCTCCTAGTCCCCTGTACTCTAGTCCCTCACCCACCATCCAGTCACTGTTGGCCAGATCAGCTAAGTAAAATCTCCTCTTGGGGAAATGATTACCCTATTAGTGAGACAATTTGGAGCAGCCCAGAATTTTGTGGACTGTGGATTACAGGATGACCTGGTGAATACAAGACAGGCAAGGAGAAAGGAACCAATGCTCAGCCTCAGTGAGTTACTAGCCCTCTTTTCCACCACCAGCTACTCCTTGTCTCACTCCTGTGTTCAGCCTCCATCACCCTGTGTTAATTCTCTTCAGATGCCAGGGATACCTTTAATAATTTCCTCCTTTTTTAGACAATCTGATTCTTACCTCTCCTGCCTCCTCAGCCAGACTACATGAGCCTCTTCACATGTTACTGGCCTCACCAAGACACATGGTCGGTGACCACAGAGCAAACTATGGGATCAGCAGGGAAGAAGGTAAAGGATAGCGAGAAGTGGAAAGCATCCCACTTGTTCTCAAGTTTCTTTCTTTTTTTTTTTTTATTGAATGGTAACTATGTACATTAAGGTTTTTCTTTGTACTTTCTGGTCTGCTTCCTTCCAGACTCCATTTGTCTTCATCCTAGGATTCTAGAACCATGCCAGCCACTCTCTGCCTGAGGCAAGAAAGTAAAAGCAGAACTAAAAGAATCTGTCCTAGCCACCCTGTGTAGGCCTCAGCCAAGCCACAGGCGTTTCTGTTGTCTGTATATTCCTTGACATACGCGGGGCCTAGATTGTAACCTAATAACTTCCCTGGACTTCCGTCGCCTTTGAGGGCAGGTGGTCCAACCGGTCTCAAGGACATGGGTGAATCTGACCTTCCCCCTTGAGCCCGAGACCTTGAGGATGATGTTGTGTCTCTCTCTGTTTTATGACCCTCACATGCACTCCTGCCCTGAAAAGTGGATAAAAGAAAGGCAAGAGATTGAGTTGGGGGGCTTGGCTTTGGAGACACACTGGTGTTCCAAGTTACCCACCCCCTGCCAGAATAAACCTGATTCCTCTAATCAATTGGTGCCTGGAGTCTTCTGTCTGTATCGGTTTCCTGCTACATGTCCTTGAGAAATATCTCCTGCAATAAAGGGGTGGGGCTCCATTGTGTTATAGTCAAAGCCTTGAAGGTTGAGCTATTGACTCAGTCTATTGCTCCTAACCCAGGATGAGAAAGAAAGCAGAGTGTGGAAGGCAAGAACATGTCCACATCCCACCCAGATGATAGCAGCAGATAATAGATGATAATTTAAAAATGTTCTCTCCTCACACTGGTATTTTCATTAAATAAAATCTCTATCAAAATTCCAAGAGAGGGTGGGCACAGTGGCTCACACCTGTAATCCTAGCACTCTGAGACACCAAGGTAGGCAGATTGCCTGAGCTCACAGGTTTGAGACCAGCTTGAGCAAGAATGAGATTCTGTCTCTAAAAAAAAAATAATTATAATAATAGCCAGGCTTTGTGGCAGGTGCCTATAGTCCTAGCTACTTGGGAGGCTGAGGCAAGAGAATCGCTTGAGCCCAAGAGTTTGAGGTTACTGTGAGGTATGATGCTACAGCACTCTATGGAAGGTGACAAAGTGAGACTTTATCTCAAAAAAAAAAAAAATAGAAAAGAAAGAAAAAGAAATACCAAGAATATTTGTAAGGAATTAACACCTGATTATAATTGTTATGGAAATCCAAAGAGACAACAATACCAAGGCTCTGAGAGGAAATTCTTTCCCACCAGTTATCAAAACTTAATACAAAAATAATATACTGTAGTGCTCCTGCAGGCATAGAGAGATGACAAATTACATAGCATAGAATTCAGAAACAGACTCACCCATGTGTGGACACTTTCTTAAAGACAAAAGTAGCAGAGCAGAACAGTGGGAATAGGACTGCCTTTTCAATAATTCCATGCTGGGTCAATTGGACACTTATCTGGAAAATAAACTGCATTCCTGCCTCACACTATGATTATGCTCAAAAGTCAATTTCAAGTGGAACACAGATATAAATTCAAAAGGATAAAATCAAGAAATCTAGAATTGCTGTGCCTGTGTTATAGTTAATGAGAACTTGAGATATTCTATGAAGCATAAAATTTGCACCTGATCTGAAACAATATGAAAAAACCAGTGTATAAACCTTCAATCATTTTTTAAATGAACTTTGAAATGATAATAATTTGGATGTATCAAGTTCAATAAAACATCCTTAAAATTAGTTTTCCCTGATTAATTGTTCTCTTTTAATATGCATCTGTTTTAAAATAGATGTTTCTGACACCTTCCAAATTCTTTTTAGAAAATAATTGATCAAGTGAGGTGCATAACATGACCATTACCTCCTTGGTCTGTCACATGCTGGTGAGTTTTTCCTAGGGTCTCTTGGGACATTTTTAGCAATGAGACTGAGTCCTATGAATCCCAGGCAGGTAAGTGGAGCACCAGAAGGGGCCAGGGGCATGAAATTGATTCCAAAGGTGGGAGGGAGCAGGGCAGTAAGAATCCAGGCAGCAGACTGGGGAATTCCCAGGTGATCTAACTCAGGGGAGTCTGGCTGCAGGAAGCTGTTGTCTGGAGATCAAAGAGGCCAGCACCATTCCAGCCACCTGAGGGGATAGAGAGGCCAGAAAGGACCTGCAGTGCCAAATCCATGGCAGGACACCAGAGAAGAAGGTCCCAGATGGGCTTTATCAGAACCATATCTTTTGGGAATTGTATCCCTACAAGCTTCACACCCAGAAACTCTACATGTAGTATTACCTAAATCGCCTCTGCAAGGGTGAGGATCCACAGGATGTACAGGGCAGAGGAAGGAGGGAGAAATAAACATTATTTTAAAGCACAAATGTAACTTTTTCTAACCAGAGTCCCACTTCTCAGTTCTGCCTAAGTCCACTGGTTCAAATCCTTATATTGTAATCCAATGCAAGTATTCCAGGGAATGATGGCAGGCTATGTGGATATAATTATCTCTTTTGTCTTCCTAGATGCAAATAAAGACAGTAAGTTTATTAAAAAATGTAAGCGCCTATAGCTCAACTGGCTAAGGCACCAGCCACATACACCTAAGGTGGCGGGTTCGAATCCCCAGCCCGGACCCGCCAAACAACAATGATGGCTGCAACCAAAAAATAGCCAGACATTGTGGCGGGCACCTGTGGTTCCAGCTACTTGGGAGGCTGAGGCAGGAGAATAGCTTAAGCCTGACAGTATGAGGTTGTTGTGAACTGTGATACTACCACACTCTACCGGGGGGGACATACTGAGACTCTGTCTCAAAAAAAAAAAAAAAATGTAAGAACCCAAAGGAGAGAGAAACATTTGTAATCAAGAAAACTGATGACATTTAGAAAATAAAAAGCTAATTTAGTAGTTTGGCACATAAAGGATTTAAAACAGGCTCTTACCCATGTGCCTGCTTTAGGCCACCCCCACTACAGCTTTCACTTTTGCCTCTTTGCACCCAAAATAAATAAAAATTCTCTAGGAATCTTAATTTTAAAACATGCTGACAATCACAGGCCAATTAGTTATTTCAACCAATAGTTACCCCTTGTATGAAGGCCATATTAGCTTACATTTTATGTAAGAAGATCAAAGAGTTTATCCTAGAGTCCCTGATGAACATTTGTGTCCCCCATTCTGTTGAATCATTTCTGAACTCACACTGCAAACAACGTTACTCTGTCAGCTGCCATACTTCATATGAGGTGATCTTGCTTTTTAGCCCTGAACATCACTTGAAATTTTGCAGTACTCTTAACCTGCTACCTTGCTCCCTCTTCCAGGTGAACAAGGAGGGGAAGAATAGGACTACAGTCTATTTGGCGTCCTCAAACTATGGCCCATGGGCCATATGCAGCCCTCCTAGGACATTTATCCGGCCCACCAGGTGTAGGGTGTTTTTGCTGCTGCTGCCTGTCCTGCTTAACAGCCAACTCATCCCGGGCACTGCTGACTGTCCCTCCAATGCTCTGAGGGACAGTGAACTGGCCCCCTGTTTAAAAAGTTTGAGGACCCCTGGTAGCTGATATCTTACTCCCCCAGGGAAGATTTGAAGGCAACTCCTATCAACTATGAGGAATTAATTTGGTTCCCAGATGGTTCTTATTTAAGGATTAATCAGGGGCATTACCAGGTGGAATACATCATTGTTTCTGTAGTGGAGATAATAGAAAGTGCCCAGCTCCAAGAAGTAAAATCAGTCCAAATGGCTGAATTAGCAATATTAACTAGAACATAAGAAGGACTTTACCTAACAAACGCAATCAGTGTAACCTGGTTTCTTGTACCCTCAATGAATCCCCAACTATATATATATATAAACTAGAGCAAATATATACACTGATTGCTGATGTGCTTTTTGAATATCTATGATTTTGGCATGCTATAGAAAGGAGTTTTCTTCTTTCATTTGGGCAGCCTATATAAAATGGGCATGAGGTCTCCAAGTTGTTAGAAGCAATTCAAATGCCAAAGCATGTCATAGTCATAAAGGTTCCTGGTCATTCAAAGTCTAACACTGAAGAAGCAAAAAGAAATAACCTAGCTTGATGCTGCAGCAAAGAATGTAGGCAGTATGACCCTTTCATGTTACATTAAAATACAATCTCATGCTTTGAAAAATAGGTAGGAACCTAGTAGTTCCTCAAACAAGGTACAGTCCATTTTTGTTTGGCATGATACCAGTATGCATGACTTTCAGTTATCAAAGTGTAGTTAAATAACAGCACATTCTCAACACTGTTCACATTTCAGTTACCAAATATTACTAACTACTAGTACTTGCATAAAGTAGAAACAATTGCATTTCCCCTCACACTGCAATGTAAGATCATTAACAGTTCCTTCTATACTCTACCATGCCAAGTGGTATGGTAGAATGACCAATGCAAAATTACCAATACATTTCAGCAATGAGTGGGAAGATTTGGACCTGGAGCCTGCTCAGTGGGAGACCTGACAGCCAGATTCCCACCATTTGGGAGAGTCACAGGGGAGGAGCAGAAAGAACAGTAACCTTGAATCACCTGGCAACCACAGGGCAGAGTTTAGAGCAGTTTAATGGTCCCAGCACTCCACTGGCTCTGGCTCCACCTGCTAGGCTCAGATAGCCACCCCTGGGCTGTCCCATGAAGACAGGTGAGTTGGGCAGATCCCACCCTCCCACCCCCCACACAGACCCTTTTATGGCCTCAGGGAACTATTTGGATGGCAGAGGGGTGTCCCTGATAAACTCTGGCATATGCTTCAGAACTTTGGCTCCACTGCCCCTACAGGGATTCAACTCTGGCACAGCTGCCACATCCAGATTAACATAAACTAAAGCAAGAAAACAAGTCCAGATCTCTATGGCAACTAGCTATTAACTCCCTGCCCCAACCACAGGCAGAGGAGGAAGTTATTTGTTTGTTTGTTTTAACCCAGGCACACCATCTAGTGTCATTAGAAAAATAATTTTTTTCCAAATTCTTTTCTCTTTCTTTTTTCCTAACCCTAGATCACCACCTGGTGCCCATGCAATATATATTTTTTATTTTTTTTTTATTAAATCATAACTGTGTAAATCATATAGTTATGTTTATCATTTGTATGAATGTGTAGGTGATTACATATTGGTTTCACAGTAGTATTGAGTACTTGGATACTTTTTTTTTCATTCTTGAGATACTTTACTAAGAAGACTATGTTCCAGCTCCATCCAGATAAACATTAAAAATGTAAATTCTCCATCTTTTTATGGCTGTATATAATTCTTTGGTCTACATATACCACAATTTGTTAACCCATTCATGAGTCAATGGGCACTTGGGCTGCTTCCATGACTTGGCAATTATGAATTGTGCTACAAACATTCTGGTGCAGACATCTTGTTGTAAAAATGATTTTGATCATCTGGGTATATACCTAGAAAAGGAATTGCAGGATTGAATGATTGTAGGTCTACTTTTAGTTCCATGAGTATTCTCCAAAATTCTTCCAAAGGGTTGTAATAGCTTGCATTATCACCAGCAATGTAGAAATGTTCCCTTCTGTCCACATCCATGCCAACATCTGTAGTTGGGGATTTTGTTATGTGGGCTAATCTTACTGGAGTTAAATGATATCCCAAAGTGGTTTTGATGATGATTGGTTTCACTTCTCTGATGATTAAAGATGATGAGCATGTTTTCATATGTTTGTAGGCCATGCACCTGTCTTCTTCCAAGAAGCTTCTGTTCAAGTCTCTTGCCCACAATGAAATGGGGTTATTTGTTCTTTTCTTATTGACTAGTTTGAGTTCTCTGTAGATTCTTGTTATCAGACCTTTGTCAGAAACACAACCTGCAAAAATCTTCTCCCATTATGAAGGTTGTCTATTTGCTTTATTTACTATACTCTTAGCTATGAAGAAGGTTTTAGTTTGATCAGATCCCAGTAATATATTTTTGGTGTTGCTTCAATTGCTGGGGGAGTCCCTCCTCATAAAATATTTTCCCAGGCTGATTTCTTCAAGCATTTTCCCTGCACTCTCTTCTAGTATTTTTATAGTTTCATTTCTTAAGTTTAAATCTTTTTATCCAGTGAGAATCAATATTTGTTAGTGGTGAAAGGTGGGGGTCCAGTTTCAGTCTTCTACAGGTCGCCAGCCAGTTCACCCAGCACCATTTGTCAAATAGGGAATATTTCCCCCATTGAACACTTTTGATAGGCTTATCAAACATCAAATAATGGTTAAGTGGCTGGGTTCATCTCTTGGTTCTCTATTCTGTTCCATAACTCTACCTCTCTGGTTTTGTGCCAGTACCATACTGTTTTGATCACTATGGACTTATAGTATAGCCTAAAGTGTGTGATTCCTCCTAATTTGTTTATATTTCTAAGTAATGTATTGGATATTCAAAGTTTTTTTCTGATTCTATATAAAACTATTTTTTCAATGTTTTTAAAGTATAACAATGGTGCTTTAATAGGAATTGCATTAAATCTGTAGATTGCTTTGGGTAGTATGGACATTTTCACAATGTTGATTCTTTCCAGCCATGAGCATGGTATGTTTTTCCATTTGTTAACAACTTCAACTATTTCTTATCTCAGAGTTTCATAGTTCTCTTTATAGAGAACTTTCGCATCCTTCATTAGGTAAATTCCCAAATATTTCATCTTCTTTGGCACTACTGTAAAAGGAATAGGGTCCTTGACTGTATTTTCAGCTTTACTATTGTTGAGATATATATATATACTACTGATTTATAAGTATTGATTTTGTATCCTGAGATGCTGCTGTATTTCTTGATTACTTCTAATAGTATTGTAGTTGAGTCCCTGGGGGTTTCCAGGTAAAAATCAAATCATCTGCAAAGAGTGAGAGTTTGATCTCTTCTCACCCTATTTGGATAGCTTTGATTGCCTTCTCTTGCCTATTGTGATGGCTGACTTCCATTACTCTGTTGAGTAGCAGTGAAGGCAATGGGCATTTTTGTCTGGTTCCAGATCTGAGTGGAAATGTTTTCAATTTTATTTCATTCAATATGATATTGGCTGTGGGCTTGCTGTAGATGGCCTCTATCAGTTTAAGAAATGACCTGTCTAAGCCTATTTTCTTAAGTGTTCTGATCATGAAAGGATACCGGATATTATCAAAAGCTTTTTCTGCATCAATTGAGAGAATCATATAGTCTTTGTTTTTTATTTTACTTATGTGATGTATTATATTTGTGGATTTACATATGTTTAACCAACCTTGTAACCCTGGGATAAAACCACCTTGATCGTGATGTGTAATTTTTTTGATGTGTTCTTGAATTCTGTTTGCTAGGATCTTATTGAATATTTTTGATTTGATATTCATTAATGATATTGGTCTATAGTTTTTTTTCTTTCTTGGGACCCTTCCTGGTTTGGGGATTAGGGTGAAATTTTTTTCATAGAATGTGTTGGGAAGTATTCCTTCTTCTTCTGTTTTGGAAATGGCTGTGTAATATAGGTACTAGTTCCTTTTTAAAGGTTTGGTAGAATTCTGCTGTGAAGACATCTAGTCCTGGACTTTTCTTTTTTTAAGAGATTTCATATAGTTAATGCTATTTCAATGCTTGATATAGGTCTATTGAGAATTTCTAATTCATTCTTGTTGAATCTAGGAAGGTGACATGTTTCTAGGTATTGCACCATTTCCTCTAGATTTTCATATTTCTCAGACTAGAGTTTTTTGTAGTAATCTCTGAGGATCTTTTTTAATTTCTAAGGTGTCTTTTGTTATTTCTCCTTTATTGTTTCTGATTGATGATATTAGAGATTTTGATTTTCTGTTTCTGGTTAGATTAGCCAAAGGTTTATCAATTTTATTAATCTTTTCAATAACCAACCTTTTGTTTCTTGATCTTCTGAATGATTCTTTTGTTCTCAATTTCATTTAATTCTGCCCTAATTTTGGATTTTTTTTTCTGTAGGATTTGGGGTTAGAATGTCCTTCCTTCTCCAGTTGCTTGAGATGAACCATTAAGTTGTTGACTTCTTCTCTTTGTGTTTTCTTGATGACAGCTTACAATGCGATAAATTTTCCTTTTAGGACTGTCTTTGCAGTATCCCACAGGTTTTGATAATTTGTGTCTTCATTATCATTCATTATCATTTTGTTCCAAAAATTTGGTGATTTCCTTCTTAATCTCATCTTTGACCCAGCCGTCATTCAGCATAAGGTTATTTAGTTTCTATGACTTTGTTTGAGTATGAAGATTCCTGTTGCTGTTGAGTTCAACTTTTATTCCATGATTGTCCGAGAAGATACAAAAAATAATTTCTATTCTTTTAAATTTGCTGAGGTTAGACTTGTTTCCTAAGATACAATCAGTTCTGGAGGATGATCTGTGGGCTAATGAAAAGAGTGTATATTCAGTTTTATTAGGATGAAATATTCTGTAGATGTCTGTAGATGTCCATTTGTTCTAGGGTCAAGTTTAAGTCCTTTATTTCTTTGTTTAGTTTCTTCTTGGGGGAGCTATTCAAAACTTCCAAAAAGATGTTAAAATCTCCAGCTATTATAATACTGGAAGGTATCAAGTTGCTCATATCTGTTAGGAGCATTCTGGTAGGGCACGTAAATGTTAATTATTGAAATCTCTTCATGTTGAGTGTTTCCCTTGACAAATATGTAGTGATCATCCTTATCTTTCCTTATCTCTGTTGATTTAAAGCCAATTGTGTCTGCAAATAAAATTCTAACCCCTACTTTTCTCTGATTTCCATTTGCCTATATTATAGATGTCCATCCCTTTACCCTGAGTCTATTTTTATCCTTCAAGGTAAGATGAGATTCTTGAATGCAACAGATATCTGGTCCAAGTTTATGCATCCAGTCAGCCAACCTGTGCTTCCTTAGAAGACAATTTAAACCATCCACATTCACTGAGAGAATTGATAAGCTTGGTAGTGTTTTGTGTGTCATGTTTCTAAAATGTCCAGTGGGTGTTTTTAATTCTTTCACCACTGTGAAAGTTAGGTTTTTTTCAAGGATTTTTGGGTGAATTTACTTTGGTGGTAGACCATTGTGCTGATCATTATGGAGGATAGAACTGAGAATATCCCGGAGAGCTGGTTTAGTTTAGTTATGGCAAATTTCTTCAACATGTGCAAGTCAGTTAAAGTATTTGATTTCTCCATCACAAATGAAACTCAGTTTAGCTGGATACAGGATCCTGGGCTTAAAGTTTTGTTGTTGTTGTTGTTGTTGTTGTTGTTGAGGCAGAGTCTCACTATGTAGCCCTCAGTAGAGTGCTGTGTCATCACAGCTCACAGCAACCTCAAACTCTTGGGCTCTAGTGATTCTCCTGCCTCAGCCTCCCAAGTAGCCCAGGACTACAGGCACCCACCACAAAGCCCAGCTATTTTTTGTTGCAGTTGCCATTGTTGTTTAGCCTGGCCCAGGCCGGGTTCAAACCCGCCACCCTCAATGTATGTGGCTGGTGCTGCAATCACTGTGCTATGGGCACCAAGCCTGAAAGTTGTTTTGTTTTAGGAAGTTGAAGGTTGATGACCACCCTCTTCAGGCTTGAAAGGTTTCAGCTGAGCCATCTACATTCATTCTAATATTTTTCTCTTTGTAAATAAGCAGCTTCTGGCTGCTTGCAGAATTTTTTCCTTCAAATTAACTTTGGCAAAGTTAAGTACAATGTGTCTAATGCTTTAATTTGGATTGAGTCTTTCTGGGGTTCTGAAACTGTCTACTATCTGAATCTCTGTATCTCTTGCAATACTTGGAAAATTCTCCTCCACAATATCTTGGAGTAAAGTATCTGTCATTTAGGACCATCCTTTACTCCTTCAGGAATTCCCATGAGTGTTTGATCTTTTGGAATGGTGCCACAACTCTCTTGGGGAATGATCAGTTTTTGCTGTCCATTTGTCACCTCTTGAGCATTTCAGAACATTCAAAAACTTTGTCTTCAATTTCAGAGATCCTTTGTACTGCCTGTTCAACTGTATTGCTGAGGGATTCTACTGTATTTCAGAGCTCCTCAAATAACTTTTTCATTTCTTTGAGCTCTGATATCTCTTTTCTCATGATGTCCATATTCTTGGTGATTTTGTCTTTGAATTCATTATCTTTTTGAGATGACTTTTGCACAACTCTTTGGATTTCTATTTCCATCTTTTCCTCTATTCTTTCATTCTATTTGCCATCCATATTCTGAATTCTATTTCTGACATTTCAGCCATTTGTTTATGAATGGCATCTTCTGTTGTGTCTCCTTTATCATTCCTTGGGGGAGCTGATCTACTCTGATTATTCATGTTGCCAGAGTTCTTCTACTGGTTCCTCCCCATGATTATTTTCCTGTGGAAAATAAAACTGGTAGGGTGAGATTGAATTGAGGGACCCAGGAATTGTAGTTAACTAGCCCTTTACCAGAGAGCTGGCACTGGTGAGTATGGCTTTTCCCCCTACAACTTTCAGACCAGCAGCCAGAGACTCTGAGGACCTGACTGGTGTGATAGGGCTAGCTGGCTCTATCTTGTAGTCAGCAAGCCTCTATCCAATCCTAATGAGTCAAAGATTTTGATTGAAATCTCAACTGTGGAGAGACACAAGCAACTGAGACACCCCACTCCCCTCCAGTGACAACTGGAGGAGAATCAGTCCCTCCCACTACAACACAACCATGGCTCAACCTTGGAGGGTCCCTGAGTGGACAGCCCAGATCAAGAGTTCCAATCCAATTGTCCCAGGCAGCACAATCACTGCTCAGATGAGAGAGTTCAGTGTCCAGCAACCTGACAACAGGGATCCACAGGCAGCTTTCTCAGAGAAACCCAAGAGGCTGGAGTGTGGCTCTCTCCAGTGCTCAGTGAAGTCAGGAAGGCCTGTCCCACTAAAGAGTCAATCCAGGGGAGTTGGCACCTCCTTCCCCAGCCTAAGCCGCCGCCTCACCCTGCTACTGGTAACCCTATGGGGCTGTGGCCTGGCTCCCTTCAGTGAGCAAAGGTGGAAGGGATATGCACCTGCCAGAGTCAAAGAGAAGCCAGTGCCTCTCCTGAGCCACACTCTGCTGCCAGGGCTACATAGTAGAGCTGAAACCCAGCTCCCTCCATTGCTCAATGGCATCTGAGGAATACTCTACCAGAGTCAGTCCCAGGGTATGATCACCACCGTTCATGGACAGGAACTGTTGCAGTTTGTATTTCTCTCCCACTGAATTTGGTCTCTGCCCCAGCCACACTGACACCAGCACCCCCAGAGGTTGAGGCCTGGCTCCCTCGGGTGGTCAACAGAAATGGGAAGTGTTTCTCCAAAATATAACCCAGGATATGAGCCCCACCATAGCCAGGTATCTCCCTTTCCCACTTGTCTCTCTCTCTCTGTGTGCCCCCCAACTTCCACTCAAGTTACTTCCATTGCACAGTTGTTCAGCAACCCATGCAATGCCCAGGCCTCTCGAGGAATTGCCAAACACTCTGGGCTCTAAAGAGGACAGGCTTTCAGTCTGCCAGGTGAGGAGGGAAGGGTGGACTAGGAGTTCAGAATTTCAGGGAAAATATTTGTTCAATTGTATGCTGGCAGAAGAATGCCTAGACTCATGGGTGGGCCCTCTCTGGAGAAGAAGTCCCAGTGTTTAGTGGCTCTCTCCCATACAGTAAAATAAGAGGTGTCCTAAACACTGCTTGCTTGTAGAGAGCACACAGTAAGCACTTTCTTGAGGGAGGGGTCTCTCGTCCTTTTGGTGATGGGTTTTGTACCTGTAGTTTGTTTTCTTGGATTTGCAGCTTGCCTCAGCAGGGATGATGTGCACTCATCAATCTTCTTTCTGAGCTCAGCTCCCAACCTTCTGCTTCACTGAATTCATTCCATCCATTATTTCTCCCTCTGGATGGGAGTCTTTGTCAAAAGCTAGCTCCAGTCAGCCATCTTACCTCCTCCCCACAATAAATATTTTTTAAATATTGAATATATTTTTCCCTTTTTTGTTTCTCTCACCTCCACACCCCACTCTCTTTTTATTTCTTCTTTTCTTTTTAGGCTGATTTTTGATTTTTTGTATAACTCACTTAAACAATGATCAAGATGGCCTTTCCTTTTTTGTTTTGTTAGTTTTTATTTTGTTGTTGTTTTGTTTTGTATGTTTGTTTATTTCTTTCTTTCATTTTTTTTTTTTTTTTGACCATAGTCTCACTTTGTTGCCCTTGGTAACAAAGCCTCACTCCTAGGCTTGGGGAAGGGTGATGCATGACATTAGACTGGCTTACAGGGGTTCCAAATCCCTGACTTTAGGTGTCTTTCTTCTTTGGCCTCCTGAAGGGCTGCAATTGCAGGTTCCAGCCACAACATAGGGCTAATCTTTTCTGTACTCAGTGGAGTCAGGGTCTCTCACTAGCTTAGGCTGGTCATGGGCACCTGATCACCAGTGATCCTCTTCATTCCTGGCCTCAGAGAGTGCTGATATTGCACATGTGGGTGACTGCATCTGGCCTATTTCCATTTGTATTATTATTTTTCCTTTCCCTGTTTATTTTCTCATTTATTTTATTTCATTATTTCATTTTATTTTTATTGTTGGGGATGCATTAAGGGTACACAGTACTAATTTACATTGATTGCTTTTTGTTAGATAAAGACTCTCTTATAATTGTGACCTGTTCTTTTTTATATTTTCTTTATTGCTCTATTCTCTTGTCTCCCCCTCCTCCCTCTACCAAAGGCCACTTCAGTATTAAAGCATGGACAAAGAGATTAATGAAAAGGTAGAAATGAGAGAAGTTAGTAGGGAAAGGAAGTAAATAAGAAGAAAACACACTTGATGAGGAACAAAAAAAATAATTTTGGCAACATGAAAAATTGTTGAACAGATCAACATTGAACAGATCAACATTCCCCCAAAGTATCATGAGGCATATACCGTAGATGATCACAACTATCAAGAAGTTATGGAAATTATAGAAAGTGAATTTAGAGTGTGTATGGAAAAAAGTATGAAGGGAATTGAAGGGAAAGTGGAAAACAACCAAAAGGAAATCCAAAAATTGACCCAAGAAATGAATGAAGGACATTAAATTGAAAGGGACACATTGGAGCTTAAAGAATTGAAGATGTCTTTAAGGGAGTTTCAAAATAAAGTAGAAAGTTTCCATAATAGATTAACTCATGGAGAAGAAAGAAACTCAGAGCTCATATATAAGATTTTGAGTTAATTAGTAATTTAGAGAGGCAGAAAAGAAGAGAATGAAAGCCAAACAATCTCTTTGAGAATTATGGGACTCCATGAAACATACAATCAGACAAATTATAGGTATGCCTAAAGGAAAAGATCTACCCAAAGGTATGGAAGCCCTGGCTCGGCACCTGTGGCTCAAGTGACTAAGGCACCAGTCACATACATCTAAGGTGGAGGGTTTGAATCCAGCCCGGGCCCACCAGACAACAATGACGGCTGCAACCAAAAAATAGCCGGGCATTGTGGCGGGTGCCTGTGGTCCCACCTACTTGGGAGGCTGAGGCAGGAGACTCGCTTGAGCCCAGGGGTTGGAAGTTGCTGTGAGCTGTGATGCCATGGCACTCTACTGAGGGGGATAGCTTGAGGCTCTGTCTCAAAAAAAAAAAAAAAAAAAAGGTATGGAAGCCCTGCTGGATGCTGTCATAACTGAAAATTTCCCAAGCATCACCAAAAATTTAGACACATTACTTTTAGATGGATATTGAACCCCAGTTTATCTCAATACAGAGTATTTCCTAGATACAATGAAATAAATCTTCCAAGGTCAAAATGAAAGAGAAAATCCTGCAAGTAGCCAGGAGCAAGCACCAACTGACCTGTAATGGCAAATCCATCAGGGTGACAATTAATTTCTCAGTTGAAACTGTACAAGTCAGAGAGATTGAGCTCCCAATTTGAACCTACTCAATCAAAACAACTTGCAGCCTAGGATTCCATACTCTGCTAAAAACTAAGTTTTGCATTTAATGGAGAAATCATATATTTTACTGACAATTAATCATTGGGGAAATTTGCCAATACAAGGCCAGCTCTAGCAGATGTACTCAGACCCATATTACACACAGGCCATCACAATGGACTCCCAGCACAGTAAAGACATGTAGAAAATAAAGGTCAAAGCCTAGCTTTCACAATGGCACAAGTGATAAAACTCAGTGACAAACCTCCACACAAAAAGATGAACAGAAATCCATCACACTTACATGAGTTCTTTTTTTTTTTTTTTTTTTGAGACAGAGTCTCATTTTATCACCCTCGGTAGAGTACTATGGTGTCACAGCTCACAGCAACCTCCAACTCCTGGGCTTAGGCGATTCTCTTGCCTCAGCCTCCCAAGTAGCTGGGATTACAAATGCCTACCACAACACCCAGCTATTTTTTGTTGTTGTTGTTTCAGTTTGACTAGGCCTTGGTTCGAATCTGCCACCCTCAGTATATGGGTCCAGTGCCCCACCCACTGAGCCAGCATACCACCCTTATGTGAGTTTTTAATAAATGTGAATTTCCCACTGAAGAGCACAGGATGGCTGACTGGATTTAAAAAGCACAAGCCAACTGTGTGTGCTCATTAGAAAACACATCTAAATTTGTTGTTGTTCTTGTTGTTAACATATCTAACCTTTAAGGACAAAACAAGACTCAGGAGGATGAAATGTTGAAAACAACATTTCAGGCAGATGGAAATGAGAAGAAATCAGGGATCACATTCTTGTTTGCAGATACAATTGCATTAAACACAAAATTAAGAAAAACAAAAATGGACACTATATGCGGGCCAAGAAAACAGTACAAGATGTTCCAATTTTTCTTTTCCTGAAACAGTGTCTCTCTTTGTCACCCCCAGTAGAGTTCTATGGTGTTGCAACTCACAGCAACCTAAACTCCTGGGCACAAGTAATTATCAAGCTACTCTCAAGTAGCTGGGACTACAGGTGCCTGCCACAACACCCAGCTATTTTGTGGTGTTGCAACTCACAGCAACCTAAACTCCTGGGCACAAGTGATTATCAGCTACTCCCAAGTAGCTGGGACTACAGGTGCCTGCCACAACACCTGGCTATTTTTAGAGACAGGTATTGAACCCTGGCTCAGACTGGTCTTGAACTCAGGCAATCCACCCACCTCAGCCTCTCAGAGTGCTAAGATTACAGGCATGAGCCACTGTGCCTGGCCTATCAATCCTCTCAGTAAATGTGAACTGCTTGAATTCCACACTGAAGAGTCAGAAGCTGGCTGATTGGATTTAAAAAAAGGAAAAAAAAAATCACACATCATTCATATGCTGTCTCCAGGAAATACACCTAGCTTTGAAAGACAAAACAAGACTCATAGTGAAGGGATGGAAAACAATATTGCAGGCAAATGGAAATCAGAAGAAAGCAGGGGTCACAATCTTGTTTTCAATTACAAGTGGATTTAAAGCAACTAAAATTAAGAAAGACAAAGATGGTCACTTCATACTGGTCAAGGGAACAATACAATAAAAGGACATTTAAATTCTAAATATTTATGCTGCCCAAGTTAAATGCTGCCAGATTTATGAAACAGACCTCAATAGTTCTGAGCAATATGATATCCTGTAACACCATAATAGCAAAGGACTTTAATACCCCTCTTGCAGAGCTGGACAGGTCCTCTACACAGAAACTAAACTAAGATACACAGGACTTAAACTCAACCCTAGAACAGTTGTGATTAATAGTCGTATTTCCTTAAGATAATTCATTAGGTTATTGTGGGCATCTAATGTGATAAATTTTCCTCCTAGGACTGTTTTTGCTGTATACCACAGGTTTTGACAGCTTGTGGCTTCATTGACATTTTGTTCAAGGAATATATTGATTTCTTTCTCTGTCTCATGCTTGATCCAGCTGTTATTCACCATTGACAGTTGTTTAGTTTCCATGACTTTTTGTGAAAATGAAGTTTTGTTGTTGTTGTTGTTGTTGTTTGAGAAAGAATCTCAAGCTATCACCCTGGGTAGACTGCCATGGTGTCACAGCACACAACAATCTCAAATTCATGGGCTTAAGCAATTCTCTTGCTTCAGCCTCCCAAGTAGCTGGGACTACAGGTGCCCACCACAACAACTGGTTATATTTTTGTTGCAGTTGTCATTGTTGCTTTAGCAGGTCTTGGTCAGGTTTAAACCCACTATCTTCAGTGTTTGTGGCCAGCACCCTACCCTCTGAGCTACAGGAACCATGCAAAATGAAGGTTTATGTTTGAGTTAAGTTCTACCTTTATTCCCCATTGTCTGAAAAGATACAAGGTATAATAATTTCAATTCTTTTAACTTTGTTGAGGTTTGATTTGTGTCCTAGGATATGATCATTTTTCAAGTATGATCTATGAACTGACAAGAAGAATATACTCATTAGCTTTAGGATGATAGTATGTTCTGTTTATGACAATTAAGTTCAATTGTTCTAATGTCACACATAATTCCCTTGTTTCTTTGTTTAGTTTCTATTTAGAGGATCTGTCCAGTTTTGTCAGAGGGGTGATAAAGTCCCCACCTATTATGGTGTTGTAGGGCATCATGTTGTTCAAACCACTTAGACTTCATTTCATAAATCTGGGAGCATTTATGTTGGGTGCATATATATTTAGAATTGAAATGTCTTCTTGTATTGTTCTCTTAACCAGTATATTGTGACCATCTTTGTCTTTCTTTTGTCACTTTAAATCCACTTGTGACTGCAGTAAAATTGCAACCTCTCCTTTCTTCTGATTTCCATTTGCCTGAAATATTGCTTTCCAACACTTCACCCTGAAGTGTTGTCCTTCAAGGTTAGATGTATTTCCTGATGATTGCATAGTTGGCTTGTGCTTATTATCTAGTCATCCAGTTGTACTTTTTATTGGAGAATTTAAGCCAATCACATTTATTGAAAGAGTTGATAAATTCAGTAGAGATATGTTGTCTTATTTCTGAGTCCTAATTTGGGCCATTGTAGAAGTGAGGCTTTGACCTTTCATCTCCTGGTGACTTTATTTTGTTTCTGGTCTGTTATGATGATCTGTGTGTGTTATGGATCTCAGAACTTCCTTGCAGGACTAGTCTTATAGTGGAAAATTTCCTCAATCATTGCTTGTCAGTAAAATATTTGAGTTCTGCTTCAAATATGAAACTTAGTTTTGCAAGATACAAGATCCTAGGCTGGAAGTTGTTTTGTTGGAGTAAGTGGAAACTGGGAGCCCAATCTCTTCTGGCTTACAAAGTTTCTGCTGATAAATCTGCTGTCACCTTGATATATCTGGTCCTGTAAGTCAAGTGGTGCTTACACCTGGTTGCTTACATAATTTTCTCTTTTATTTTGACCATGGCTAAGTTCATTACTGTATGTCTAGGAGTTGCTCTGTTTATTTGAGGTAAATTGGAGTTCAATACCCATCTAAAAGGAGTGTTTCTGAGACTTTGATGATTCCTAAGAAATTTTAGGTGATGATATTCTCCAGTAGGGCTTTCATGCCTTTAAGTCAATCTTCTTATTCTGAGATACCTATAATTTTTAAGTTTGTATGCTTCATCAAGTCCCATAATTCTCTAAGAGATTGCTTATTTTTTATTCTCTTATTTTCTGCATCTTTAAATATTCATGTTATCTCAAGAGCCTTATCCTTTACCGCTGAGATTCTTTCTTCTCCATAGTTTAATCTGTTTTTGATACTTTCTACTGTATTTTGAAACTCACTTAATGGCTCCTTCAATTCCTTAAGGTCTTATATATCCTTTCTAATTTCATCATGTCTTTCATGTATTTCTTGGGTCAATTTTTGGATTTTCTTTTGGTCATTTTCCATTTTATCTTCAATTCCCTTCATCTTTTTTGCCACCCATACTCCAAATTCCCTTTCTGTTATTTACATAATTTCTTTATAGATGAGATCCTCTGTAGATGAGATCCTTTATAGATGAGATCCTTTATAGATGAGATCCTCTGTATATGAGATTCTTTATAGATGAGATCTTCTGCCTTGTGATCCCATGGGGGGAGGGGTTAATCTTTTCTAGTTTTTTTATGCTGCCAGAATTTTTTTATTGGTTCCTCATCATATCTGTTTTCTTCTTGTTTACTTCATCTTCTTTCTTTATCCTCTCTCTTCTTTCTTCTCCTTAATTTTCCTTGTCTGTGCTTGGGTGTTGGAGTGTCCTTTTAGTACAGAGACAAAAGGGATAGATGGGAAAAGAATGAGAATGGAGAAAAGAAAGAAATGGAAAAATAGAAAATAAAATACATAAAACAGAATGAAAAGATAAAAACAGAAATATAGTGGTTGGGCAAGGCATGGTAAACCAGACCAGCAATCCCCATGATTCTGGGGGACCAGGGCTAAAGGGTCCCCTGAGATTAGAAGCTTCTTACCAGCCCAAGAAAAAGTAAGACCTCATCTCTGGCAATTATAAAGGAAAATCAGAAATGTGTCACAGCAGGGACCTGCCAATATGGTCCCTCAGAAATCCAAAGCTAGAGGGATGCCATATCCAGCAATCTGAATCCTCCATGAATTCAGTCAATCTCAGGGCACCCCAGCCCAGACCTCAGAGCAGGCTCTGTCTCAACAATAAAAACAGAACAAATAGAACAAAACAGACCAAATTGTCCTTTGGGAGAGTTATAAGGAAAGGAGGAGAAAAGGAGAAAAATATCCATAAAAAGAAAGAAGAGAGAGAAGAGAAAAAGAAAAAACAAGGCAGTCAGCTGCATGGTGGGATATTTCCCTGTAGTGGAGAGGTCAGAGGTGGGTCACTCGCCTGACCCAAACTGCAGTTCCTGAGGGCACTTCTCACGGGCACATTGGCGGAGGCAAGATGGTGGACTGCAGCCATCTTTCCACAGCAGCTTCCATCCAGAAGGAGTTAAAAGATAGAAGTTTATCAAGTAAGCCGATGGTTTGGAGCTGAGCCAAAAGAGAAGGTTGAAGAATGCACCTCAACCCTGCTGAGGTGAGCTGTGACACCAAAGATACAAACAAAAGGTACTGAATCCATCACCAAACGAACAGGGGTCCCCTCGCCCCTCACCCATGAGAAGGGCTCACAGTAAACTCCATATAAACAAGCAAGCAGAGTTCAAATGTCATCCCATTACATCCCATGGGAGAGACCCTCTAAAAACTGGACCTCCTATCAGTACTAGGATGTCATGGCACTCTCTTGCCAGGCATAAAACTGTATAAAACTGTATATATTCTTTACCTGCAACTCTGAACTCCCAGCACTCCCCTCCACTCTCACCCTGAGGTAAGGAAGCCTGTCCCCCATGGAGTCCAGATTCTTGGGCATTTTCTCGAGAGGTGTGGACAGGGGAAGGACCCTTGCTCATCTGTGCTGATTCTGTGGCACAGGAGTAAGGAGAGGATGGTCAGCTGAGAGGGAACAATGCAGGAGCAGCTGTGGTGCCCCCAGACACAGAACAGCAGCAGTGGTGGGAACAATAAGTCTCACTCCCCTAGGGCTATCCTAGATACTCATGCCCTGTCTCTCTGGGCAACCAGAGGAAGCCAGGTACCTTCTCCGGTGGCACCAGCAGATGAATCTGGGATGTGAGTAAAGGGAGTGCAGGGACTAGAATACATGCGTACAGATCCAGCAGACTCCCAGGTCAGGGCTGAGCCAGAGGACTGCTTTACTGAGGCAAAGACGCACCCAGCCCTCAGGGGATCATAGCTGAGACAAAGGTGGGCAGGCAAAGGCTGGAACTGACAGCTCAGCATGAGCTCTAACTGCTTGCCACTGCCCAGAACTCAGTCAGAGTTGTGACAGAAACCAACTCTGTGAAGTTGTGCTGTTCTGCCAGCAACATCAATCAGGGGTGGGGCTGGAACTGAGTGAACTTCTCCAGCCTTCATTAAGGTTGTCAGACAGGTTGTCAGACCTCACCTCCTCCTGCCAGATAGTGGCTGAGAACAGTGGCCTAACTGAGGAGACATAGATCTCCCTCAGACTCAGGCAGGTGAAAACCCCTGGGCCATATGCTCACTGGGGGTAATTGGGTCACAGCCTTGTGAGGTTACCAGTGACTGGGTGTGACAGAGGTGTAAGATGGGGAAGGAGGCATCAACCTTCTGAGACTAATTTATTTGCTGGGTTGGTCCTTCTGACCTCATGGAGCACCAGAGTAATACCTGAGCTGCCAGCAGACCCCTGCTATCTAGTTGCCAGAGACCTTTTGAACTCCCCCACCTGAGACTAGTGCTGACTGAGACAATTGATTTGGACCTCTTGAACTGGTGCAATCACCCAAGAACTATCCAAAGTGTTACCCTGAGTGTGTGGTTGTGGGAAGGTGTGATTTTCCTTTTCCATTTGTTGCCTGTGGGGGGCAGGGTGACTTAATGGCTGGTATTTCTCCACAGCTGAGACATCAACCCAGAGTAACTCATTTACTAGGGTACAACAGAGACCAGTTAAAAACAACACAGAGCGACAGCCCTACCAAAGCAAGGAGGTCCCCAGTTTCTCAGGCCATAGCATTGTACACGTCCTTGGCAAAGCTCTAGGAGAAAAGGTACAGACACCAGTCCCAGCCTTTGAGCAAAGGGCTAGTTAATCACTACTCCTGGAGCCCCCAACCCAACTACTCCTTATCTGCTCATCTAGCCAAACAGTGTAAATTAAGTATGGGGCAGAATCAGTAGAGAAACTCCAGTAACATGAATAACCAAGTAGATCAACCCTCCCCCAAGGAAGGATAGGGCAGATGCAACTGAAGATCCCATCCATAAACAGATGGCTGAGATGTCAGAAATCAAGTTCAGAGTCTGGATAGCAAATAAGATCAACAGAATAGAGGAAAGGAGGGAATCAGAATTTTAAGGAATTATTCAAGCGATGTCTCAAGAATTCAATGATTTCGAAGATAAACTGACCAAAGATTTTGACATGCTGAGGCAAGAGCTTGTAGCCCTCAAAGATCTGAAAAACATGGTAGAATCCCTCAGTAACAGAATGGAACAGGCAGAAGAAAGGATCTCTAACATTGAAGACAAAGCTTTTGAACGCGCCCAAGCACTCGAAGAGGAAGAGAAATGGCAAGCAAAAATGGATCATTCTCTCAGAGAGCTCTGGGATAATTCAAAGAAAACTAATATTCGCCTTATAGTAATCCCTGAAGGCAACAAAGTTGCTTCCCAAAACAGAGGTTCTTCTTCATGAAATTATGAAAGAGAATTTTCCAGATATGCCAAGAGATTCTGAAATTCAGATCACAGACAGTTTCAGAACCCCAGCACAACTCAACCTGAAAAAGACATTCCCCAGACACATCATAATTAACTTTACTAAAGTTAATGTGAAACAGAAAATTGTAAAAGCAGCCAGATGGAAGAAAACCATAACTTACAAGGGGAAGAATATTAGAATGGCTGCAGATCTCTCTGCTGAAAACTTTCAGGCTAGAAGAGGGTAGTCAGAGACTTTCAATCTCCTAAAACAAAATAACTTCCAACCCAGGATCCTGTATCCAGCTAAGCTGAGTTTCATTCATGATGGAGAAATTAAATACTTTAATGACATTCATATGTTGAAGAAATTTGCCACAAATAAACCAGCGCTACAGGATATTCTCAGACCTATCCTCCATAATGACCAGTGCAATCCTCCACCACAAAAGTAAACTCACTCAGGAACTTTTGATCAAATTCCAACTTCCATAGTGGCGAAAGGATTAAAAATGACCACTGGACTTTTGAAAAAGTCAATACCCAAAATTTTATCAGGCTTATCAATATTCTCAATTAATGTAAATGGCTTAAATTGTCCTCTAAAGAGACACAAGTTGGCTGACTGGATACAAAAACTCAGGCCAGATATCTGTTGCATACAAGAATTTCATCTTACCTTAAAAGATAAATATGGACTCAGGGTGAAGGGACAGTCATCTATATTCCATGCAAATGGAAAGCAGATAAAAGCAGGTGTTGCAATTTTATTCACAGATACAGTAGACTTTAAACCAATAAAAGTAAGCAAGGATAAAGATGGTCACTTTATATTTGTTAAGGGAAATACTCAATATGATGAAATTTCAATTATTAATATTTGTGCACCCAACCAGAATGCACCTCAATTTATAAGAGACACTCTAACAGGAATGAACAACTTGATTTCTTCCAGCTCCATCATAGTCAGAGATTTCAACACTCCTTTGGCAGTGTTGGATAGATCCTCTAATAAGAAGCTGAGCAAAGAAATTTTAGATTTAAACTTAATCATCCAACATTTGGATTTAACAGACATCTGCAGAACATTTCATCCTAACAAAACTGAATACACATTTTTCTCATCAGCCCACAGAACATACTCCAAAATTGATCACATCTTAGGTCAGCAAAAGTCTAACCTCAGCAAATTTAAAAGAATAGAAATTATTTCTTGCATCTTCTCAGACCATCAGGGAATAAAAGTTGAATTCAGTAACAAAAGGAATCTGCAGACTCATACAAAAACATGTAAGCTAAATAACCATATGCTGAATGATAGCTGTGTCACAGGTGAGAGTAAAAAGGAAATTGCCAAATTTGGGGAACAAAACAATAATGAAAGCACGAATTATCAGAACTACTAGGATACTGCTAAAGCAGTCTTAAGAGGGAAATTTATAGCACTGCAAGCCTTCCTGAAGAGAATGGAAAGAGAGGAAGTTAACAACTTATTTGGGACATCTCAAGCAACTGGAAAAGAAAAAACATTCTAATCCCAAACCCAGCAGAAGAAAATAAATAACAAAAATTAGAGCAGAATTAAATGAAATTGAAAACAAAGGGATTATACAACAGATCAATAAATCAAAAAGTTGGTTTTTTGAAAAGGTCAATAAAATAGATAAACCTTTGGCCAACCTAACCAGGAAAAAAAGAGTAAAATCTCTAATTTCATCAATCAGAAATGGTAAAGACGAAATAACAACAGACCCCTTAGAAATTCAAAAAATCCTTAATGAATATTACAAGAAACTTTATTCTCAGAAATATGAAAATATGAAGGAAATTGACCAATACTTGGAAGCACGCCACCTTCCAAGACTTAGCCAGAAAGAAGTGAAAATGTTGAACAGGCCTAAACCAAGTTCTGAAATAGCATCAACTATACAAAATCTCCCTAAAAAGAAAAGCCCAGGACCAGATGGCTTCATGTCAGAATTCTACCAAACCTTTAAAGAGGAACTAGTACCTATATTACTCAACCTTTTCCAAAATATTGAAAAAGACGGAATACTACCCAAAACATTCTATGAAGCAAACATCACCTTGATTTCCAAACCAGGAAAAAGACCCAACAAGAAAAGAAAATTATAGACCGATATCACTAGTGAATATTGATGCAAAAATATTCAACAAGATCCTAACAAACAGAATCCAGCAACACATTAAACAAATTATACACCATGACCAAATGGGTTTTATTCCAGGGTCCGAAGCCTGGTTCAACATATGTAAATCCATAAATATAATTCATCACATAAACAAATCATCATATACTGTCATGCTACACGTTATGTTAATGATATTACAATTTTCCACAAGGTGGAGATTTTAGTATTACAGTTAACTAACGGTCACTATAGGACAACTGAAGCAGTTCTAAGGCAGTCAGGGCTGGTCTGTGCTGGCTACTTCAAAGCAAGAAAGTGTTCATGAACACAAGAAAATATTGGGACTTTTCCCAGTCCTAGTGTTTATGTTGGTTCCCACCTAGTCAATTTTGTAACAGTGTTTCTGCTATGCAGTAGGGAACCTGAATTTTTCCCTCCATACTATGGAAAAGTAGCCCAATATTTCATAGCTGTTCTATGCAATTAGGGAAGAAAAGGCAATCAAGGGTATCCATATAGGGTCAGAAGAGATCAAACTTTCACTCTTCGCAGATGATATGATTGTACATCTGGAAAACACCAGGGATTCTACTGAAAAACTCTTAGAAGTGATCAAGAAATAAAGCAGTGTCTCAGGCTACAAAATCAACACTCATAAATCAGTAGCCTTCATATATACCAACAATAGTCAAGCTGAAAAAATAGTCAAGGACTCTATTTCCCCATTAAGATATTTAAGTTCTGAAGCTATACAAATCAGGGTGTTATAAAGTTTTAAAGGAAAAAAAAACCCTCTGGAATGCAGAGTGCAATTTCCACAGCCTTGTGGTACTTAAAAGAAAAGGATTTCAATTGGGGACTAGTCAGAATGTAGGGCTCTAGGGAACACACCTGACTCTCAGGTGTGTGAACTCTTTCTGAGGATTATGATGTAGCAAAGGAGGTGAGACATAAATAATGAGAGTCTTACCCAAAAGTTCCCATACTGAGCCCATGATTAGATTAGGATGGCAGGGCAGCCCTACTCTAAATGTCCATTAGGGGAAAATGTAAGCCCCCTGTGGAGAAAAATGACATCATATTCAGACTTCTCAATTTTTAACATAAAATGTTTGGCATTTATCTTAGTCTGTTTTTCATTGCTCTAAAGATGCACCTGAGGCTGGGTAACTTACAAAAAAAAAAGAGGTTTATCTGACTGAGGTTGTACAGGCTGCAGGAGAAACATGGCACCATCACATGTTTCTGGTGAGGACCCCAGGGAAGGTGAATGGGGAGTAGGCATGTTAGTGAGGCAGTAAGGAAGCAGTGGGAGGGGTACCAGGCTTTTAAACAACCAGCTATCATGAGGAAGAACTCACTCATTACTATTTGAGAATGGCACCAAGCCATTCATGAGGGATCTTCCCCCATCCTGACCAAAATACCTCCCACTAAGTCCCACCTCAACTTTGAGGATCAAATTTCAACATAACATTTAAAGTGGACAAATAATCCAAACTAACTCAATATGTAAACAAAAAATTCTAGACATACCAAGATACAGAGCCAAGTGACCTAAAATCAAAGGAAAATACAAGCAATAGAAATAGACCCAGGGCGCAATGCCTATGGCTCAGTGGGTAGGGGACCAGCCCCATATACCGAGGGTGGCAGGTTCAAACCCGGCCCTAGTCAAACTGCAACAAAAAATATAGCCAGGCATTGTGGCAAGCACCTGTAGTCCCAGCTACTTGGGAGGCTGAGGCAAGAGAATCACCTAAGCCTGAGAGCTGGAGGTTGCTGTGAGCTGTGATGCCATGGCACTCTACTGAGGGTGACAAAATAAGACTCTGTCCCTTAAAAAAAAAAAAGAAGAAAAGAAGATATAGACCCAGAGGTTATGCTAATATTGGGCATATCAGACAAGAACTTTATAATAGGCTGGGTGCAGTGGCTTACACCTGTAATTCTAGTGTTCTTGGAGGCCAAGTCTGAAGGATTCCATTGAGATCAGGAGTATGAGACCAGCCTGAACAAAGGGAGACCCTATCTCTACTAAAAATAGAAAAATTAACCAGCAGTAGTGGAGTGCTGGCTCTAATAACCTCTGGGTCTATTTCAATTGTCCCTCCCCCCAAAAGGTGCATCACACACTGAGACCCCATTCCCTCCCTCCTTACCTCTCTCTGCCTTTGCTTTTCTCCACCCCTCCTCCTTCTCACTCTCTCTGCTGTCCCCTTCCCCCACTCCCACTGTGTCATTAATTGTCATTAATTGTCTTCGTATGAAATTGAATGCATTCTTCTCCATTCTTTTACTAAGAATAATGTGTTCCATTTCCATCCGGGTTAATATAAAGCCTGCAAAGTCTCCATTTTTTAAATGGCTGAATATTCATGATATACATATACCACAGCTTGTTAATCCATTCCTGGGTTGAAGGGCATTTAGACTGTTTCCACATTTTTGCAATTGTAAATTGAGCTGCAGTAAACAGTCTAGTGCAAGTGTCCTTATGAAAAAAGGATTTTTTTTTCCTTATTGGTAGATGCCCAGTAATGGGACTGCAGGATCAAATGGGGGGTCTAGCTTGAGTTCTTTTAGGTTTCTCCATACTTCCTTCCAAAAAGGTTGTATTAGTTTGCAGTACCACCAGCAGTGTAAAAGTGTTCCTTTCTCTCCACATCCACTCCAGTATCTGCAGTTTTGAGATTGTTGTGATGGGGGCCCTTCTTGCTGGGATTAGATGATATCTCAGGGTGGTGATTTGCATTTCTCTAATAATTAAGGATGAGGAGCATTTTTTCATTTGTTTGATAGCCATTCATCTGTCTTCTTTAGAGAAGGTTCTATTCATGTCTTGCCCATCGATATATGGGATTGTTGGCTTTTTTCATGCGAATTAATTTGAGTTCTCTATAGATTTTACTTATCAAGTTTTTGTCTGGTTCAACATATGCAAATATTCTTTCCCCTTTCATAGGTTGTCTATTTGCTTTGGTCGTTGTCTCCTTAGCTGTACAGAAGTTTTTCAATTTCATTAAGTCTCATTTGTTTATTTTTGTTGTTGTTGCAACTGCCAAGACAGTCTTCTTAGTAAAGTCTTTCCCCAGGCCAATATCTTCCAGTGTTTTTCCCATGCTTTCTTTGAGGATTTTTATCATTTCATGCCTTAAATTTAAGTCCTATACCCATCTTGAATCAATTTTGTGAGTGGAAAAAGGTGCAGGTCCAGTTTCAGTCTTTTATATGTGGATATCCAGTTCTCTCAGCACCATATATTGAACAGGGAATCTCCCCCAGTGAATGTTCTTGTTTGGTTTACCAAAGATTAAGTGGTTATAAGATGTTAGTTTCATTTCCTGGTTTTCTATTTGATTCCAAATGTCTATGTCTATTTTTGTACCAATACCATGCAGTCTTGACCACTATGGCCTTGTAATACAGTCTAAAATCTGGTATGCTGATGCCCCTGCTTTGTTTTTATTGGTAAGAACTGCCTTGGCAGTCTGGGGATTTTTCTGTTTCATACAAAATGCAGAATCATATTTTCCAAGTCTTGAAAGTATGATATTAGTATTTTAATAGGGATGGCATTGAATCTGTAGATTGTTTTGGGAATTATAGACATTTTAACAATGTTGATTCTTCCCAGCCATGAGCATGGTATGTTCTTCCATTTGTTGATATCCTCTGTTATTTCCTTTCTTAGGTTTGATAGTTTTCTTTGTAAAGGTCCTTCACTTCTTTTGTTAGGTATATTCCTAGGTGTTTCATTTTCTTTGAAGCTATGGTGAAGGGAGTTGTGTCCTTACTAAGCCTCTCATCTTGGCTGTTATTGGCATATACAAAGGCTACCGAGTTATGGACATTGATTTTATATCCTGAGACATTACTGTAGTTTTTGATGACTTCCAGGAGCCTTGTGGTTGAGCCTTTGGGGTTTTCTAAGAATAAGATCATATCATCAGCAAAGAGAGAGAATTTTGACCTCCCCTAGTCCCATTCAAATGCCCTTTATTTCCTTATCTTGCCTAATTGTGTTGGCTAGAACTTCCAGCACTATGCTGAATAGTAATGGCAACAGAGGGCAACCTTTTCTGGTTCTAGTTCTAAGTGGGAAAGATTTCAGTTTTACTCCATTCAGTAAAATATTAGCTGTGGGCTTGTCATAGATAGCTTTGATCAGTTGTAGAAATGTGCCACCTATGCCTATACTCCTCAGTGTTCTAATTAGAAAAGGATGCTGGATTTTATTAAATGCTTTTTCTGCATCTATTGAGAGGCTCATACAGCCTTTGTTTTTGCTTCTGTTGATATGGTGAATAACATTTATGGACTTGCGTATGTTAAACCAACTTTGCATCTCTGGGGTGAAATCTACTTGATTATGATGTATGACTTTTTGGATGATAAGCTATAATCTGTTGGCTAGGATTTTGTTGAGAATTTTTGCATCTATATTCATTAGTGAAATTGCTCTGAAGTTTTCCTTTTTAGTTGGGTCTTTTCCTGGTTTTAGTATCAGGGTGATATTTGTTTCTTAGAACATGTTAGGGGAAGATTCCTTCCTCCTCAATTTTTTAGGATAATTTCTGCAAAATGGGAATAAGCTCTTCCTTGAAGGTTTGAAATAATTCTGGTGTGAAGCCATCCAGACCAGGCCATTTTTTGTTGGAAGATTTTTTATTGTTTCTTTTATCTCAGTGCTTGAAATTGGTCTGTTTGGGAGCTCTATGTTTCCCTGGATAAGGAAGAGGGTGTGATTCCAAATATTGATTCATTTCCTTCACATTGTCAAATTTCTGAGCATTGAGTTTCTGGTAGCATTCAGAGATAATCTCTTGTATCTCTGTGTCATCAGTTGTTATTTCCCCTTGTCATTTCTGATTGAGGTTACCAGAGATTTTAATTTTCTATGTCTAGTCTGGCCAAATGTTTATCTATTTTATTTATTTTTTCAAAAATTCAACTCCTTGTTTCATTAATTTTCTGAATGATTCTTTTGTTTTCAATTTCATAAATCTCTGATTTAATTTGGACATTTCTCTTTTTCTGCTGCTTTTGGTTTAGATTGTTCTTCTTTTTCCAATTCATAAGATGGCTTGTGAGTTTGTTGATGCACTCTCTTTCTGTTTTTTGAATTTAGGCACCTGAAGTGATAAATTTTCCTTTCAGGACTGCTTTTGCTGTATCCTACAGGTTTGGGTAGCTTGTGTCTTTATTGTTGTTGTGCTCAAGGAAATTAATGGTTTCCTCTTTTATTTCTTCCTGCACCCAACTGTCATTCAGCATAAGGTTGTTTAATTTCCATCCCTTTGTGTGGGGTTGAACTTTTTTTTTTGAAGTTGAGTTCCACCTTTAGTGACTTGTGGTCTGAGAAGATACAAGGTAAATTTTCAATGCTTTTGATTCTGTTGAGGTTTTGTGCCCTAGGATATGATCAATTTTGGAGAATATTCCATGAGGCAATGAGAAGAATGTGTATTTATCTTTGGGATGGCGTGTTCTATATACATCTATAAAGCACAGTTGTTCTAGGGTCTCATTTAAGTCCCTTATGTCTTTGTTTAATTTCTATTTAGAGTATCTGTCCAGGTCTGTGAAAGGAGTGTTAAAGTCCCCTATTATTATGGTGTCTTTTGTTTTTGTTTTTGTTTTGTTTTTTTAGAGACAGAGTCTCACTTTGTCACCCTTGGTAGAGTGCTGTGGCATCACAGCTCATAGTAACCTCCGGCTGTTGGGCTTAGGCAATTCTCTTGCCTCAGTCTCCTGAGTAGCTGGGACTACAGGTGCCCAATACAATGCCCAGCTATTTTTTGTTGCAGTTTGTCTGGGGCTGGGTTTGAACTCGCCACCCTCTGTATATGGGGCCGCAGCCCTACTCACTGAGCCACAGGCACTGCCTGTTATTATGTTGTTATAGGATATCATATCGCTCAGGCTAAGTAAGGTCTGTTTCAAGAATCTGGGAGCATTTAAGTTGGGTGCCTAAATATTTAGAATTGAGATGTCTTCTTGTTGTATTTTTCTCTTGACCAATATAAAGTGACTATCTTTATCTTTTTTGACTTTAGTTGTTTAAATCCACATGTATCTGAAAATAAGACTGCAACCTCTCTTTTCTTCTGGATTCTGTTTGCCTGAAAAATTGTCTTCCAACCCTTAAGTCTGAGTTTTAATTTGTCTTTTGAGGCTAGCTATGTTTCCTGCACACAGCAAATGGATGGCTTGTGTTTTTAATCCAATCAGTCAATCTATGCCTCTTCAGTGTGGAATTCAAGCCATCAGCATTTATTGAGATAATTGATAAGTGTGGTAGCATTCTATTCATCGTATTTTGTGAAAGTCCATTGCTTAGTCCATTTGCATCATAATGAAAGCTAGATTCTGTCCTTTAATTTCCAGGTACTTACTTTGCTGGTGGTCAATTATGATGGTCAATGTGTAGAACAGGTTGAAGTATTTCCTGTAGAGCTGGTCTTGTGGCAAATTTCCTCAATGTTTGCATATCTGTAAAAGATTTGATTTCTCCATCAATTTTAAAGCTTAACTTAGCAGGATATAGAATTCTGGGCTGGAAATTATTCTGTTTAAGTAGATTAAAGGTAGATGACCGTTGTCTTCTGGCTTGAAAAGTTTCATTAGAGAAATCTGTGGTCACCCTGATGAATTTGCTCCTATAGGTCAATTGGTGCTTACTCCTGGCAGCTTGCAAAATCTTTTCTTTTGTCTTGACTTTGGACAAATTTATGACAATGTGTCTTCAAGGAGTTCTACTTGAGTTGAGGCAACCTGGGGTCTGATATCCCTCTGAAAAGAGTGTGTCAGACTCTTTGGTGATATTTGGGAAATTTTTGTTTGTAATATTCTCTAGAATGGCTTCCATTCCTCTGGGGCATTCTTTTTCCCCTTCTGGGATCCCTATAACTTGTGTGTTTGAATGCTTCATAAAGTCCCATAATTCTGTCAGCGAATGTTTAGCCTTCTGTGTCTTATTTTCTGCCTTTTTAACTATCTGAGTTATCTCAAGAGCTTTGTCCTCTACCTTTGAAATTTCTATTGCATCTTTTAGTTCCCTAATTGACTCCTTCAATTCCTTCAGCTCTGCTATATCCTTTCTATATTCTTCATATCATTCATCTCTGATTTGATTCTGTGTTTGGATTTCCTTTTGGTTATTTTCCACTTTCTCAGCAATTTCTTTCATTTTTTTTCATCATCTGTATTTTAAATTCCCCTTCTGTCATTTCTAACATTTCTTTATAGGTGGAATCCTCTGCCATAGCTACCTTATGTTTCCTTGGGGAGGTTACTCTGGACTGTTTTTCATGTTGCCAGGATTTTTCTGCTGATTATTCCTCATGAGTGTATTCTTTTATCTGTTTCCTTGCCCTAATTTTTCTTTCACTTCCTCTTGATCTTTAATTTACTGTGCCACTGGCCTAATGTTTTGATGAGTTCTTTTGGTACAGGATCAGAAGGATGAGAAGATTTAAGAGCAAGAAGGGAAAAAGATTTTAAAAAGAAAAAAGAGAAAGGAGAGGGGGTGAGTAAAAGGGAATATCAACAGAAAGAGGGAGACAGGAGTAATATACCATAGGTGTACAGTAGGGTACTTTGACCCAACCTTAAAAATAAAAACCCAGGGTAGCACCTGTGGTTCAGTGGGTATGGCACTGACCCCATATACTGAGGATGGTGTTTTCAAACCAGGCCCTGGCCAAACCGCAACAAAAGTAGCTGGGTGTTGTGGCTGGTGCCTGTAGTCCCAGCTACTCAGGAGGCTGAGGCAAGAGAATCACAGAAACCCAGGAATTGGAGGTTGCTGTGAGCTGTATGATGCCACAGCACTCTACAGAGAGTGATAAAATGAGACTCTGTTTCTATAGAAAAAAAAAATGGGAACCTCTGGGGGTGCTGGGTTGGGTGGTTCTCTTGAGGTCAGCAGCTCTGTGTCAGCCTGCTCAGGCATAGTACCCCAACCACCTCTGAGTAGAGAAGAAAGATAAAAATACTGTAAATGAAACCAAAACAAACAAACAAAATACCTTATGGGATAAAATTGGGGGGGAAATAATAGCAGAAACACTAGCAAAAATGAATTAAATTTGAATCTAATTGTTAAAGAAGGCAACAATGGAAAATTGTATTTAAACTAGAAAAATGAAGAAAGAAAAAAAAGAAGAAAGAAAGAAAAATCTAGAAGGAAAATGATGTAATAAAAAAAAAGAAAGAAAGAAAGAAAGAGCCAAAACAAAAAACAAAACAGTATATATATCTTGCTGAATATCATCTAGGCAACAGGTAATCTTCTGGGGTATGACATGCTGATCACAATGCTGATAGAGCTGTACAAGATGGAGACTGGAGGCCTTTGCTGATTCTCAAACCCCACAGGGTTGAGAGCCTAAATCTTTCCTCAGCCCACTTAACTCTATGCCCCTGAGGGACAAAGCTGTAATCTGCCAAACACTGAAATCTCCATGTCTCAGTCCCTGCCTTTGGGCTGCTCACACACTAGATTACTAGCCCAAAGTCTCCCAGCACAATCTGCCTGCTGCAACCCTGAGGGCAGAACCTGCAGGGGCAATTATCCCACTATGGCTGCCCTGTCTGCCCACAGCCAAACAATATTAGCTCCAATTCGGCTCAGTAGCTCAGTCTGGGGCAATAGACAATGCGTAAAATCATCCACACTCTCGCCCAAGTTCTCCCAAGGTAGCTCAACTGAGTGCCCAAGTCCATAAAAATGAAACAACTCACAGGCAAGGCCCCTCCTGCTTGTAATCTCTCTGTTGCTGTAGTTACAGCTGTGGGCAGCCTCCTACCTAACAAATAGATGCTACCACTTGCCAGTTCTCCACTGCTTTTGTCCTTCTCGTGTGGTCCAGAAGTCTTTCACTGACTCCCTGTGTCCCCAAAGGGATGTTTCTGGGCAGATCCCACCAGCCAGAGATGCCTGGAGTTGTCTCTCCCCAATCTCACTGCACCCAGTTGCAAGGAAGCTGTTACTCCCATATTCATCACCTTTACAACTTTTCTCCTGCCCATTCATTTATTTATAAGGATACTTAATGTAAACTATATCTCATTAGCAGATTCTTAAGTGTACAATACAGTATTGTTAATTATAGGTATTATGCTACACGGTACAGCTCTAGGATTTATTCATTTTTAGAACTGAAACTTTTTATTCTTTTAATAATACCACTCCATTTCTTCTTCCATCCCTTGGCAACCACCATTTATTTCAACCAGGTATTTCTACTTTCTGCCTCTATGAGTTTGAATATTTTAGAGTCCCCACATAAGTAGTATTAGGTGGTATTTGTTGTCCTATGTCTGTCTTAATTTCACTTTTGTAATATTATCCAGATTCATCCATTTTGTCCCAAATGGCAACATTTCATTTCATTTTCTTTTCTTTTCTTTTCTTTTCTTTTTTTTTTTTTGACACAGAGCCTCAATCCCTGGGCAGAATGCCATGGCATCACAGCTCACAGCAACCTCCAACTCCTGGGCTTGAGCGATTCTCTTGCCTCAGTCCTCAAGAAGCTGGGACTAAAGGTGCCCACCACAATGCCTGGCTATTTTTTGGTTGTAGTTGTCATTGTTGTTTGGCAGACCCAGGCTGGATTTGAACCCCCCAACTCTGGTGTATGTGGCTGGCACCTTAGCCACTTGAACTACACATGCCAAGCCAAAATTTCATTTTCTTAAGGAGTACCCAGTTTTCTCAAGTTTTATAAATTTTGACTATAAGTAGTTCAATGACAATGAAAATTTGCTATTTGAAATTCATTTAGACCTGGTATTAATGTGAGTTCCTTCAGCAAGCATGTACATTTTGCTTCTGTCAACCAAGGATAACTCCAGTATAATATTCCTTTATTTTGATTTTATTTGTTAAATCTATCTTCTGGTTGGAACTCCATTAAATTCTTAGTTTGAGAGTTTACTGATGACTCAGGTCCTATAAATTGAATTTTAAGTCTACATGATAGCCAGATTATGGATTCACTTTTTTTTCCTGAAAAGTACTTTAATAAATCAAATCTAGAAAATATATCACAACCAAAAGGTTTGTCTCAGAAATGCAAGCCACATTTGAAAATCAGTTTAACAGAAATATCAGAAATATCAGAAAATCAGTTTAACAGAAAATAACAGAAAATCAATTAACAGAATAAAGGGAAAACAATCACAATGATCATCTTTTTTTGTTTGTTTTATTTATTTTTTATTAAATCATGTACATAGATCATGTATACATTAATGCATTTATGAAGTACAATGTGCTGATTTCATATAGAATTAGGAATGCTTACATCACACTGGTTAATATATACCTCATCTCATTTACTTAGTTTTTGTGTTAAGACATTTATACTCTATACTAATAAATCCGACATGTACCCTTGCATTATGCAGATTGGTGTGATGCCACCATTCACCCTCCCTCAATCTGACTTCCCTCCTCCCTCTTTCACCTTGGGCCATAGTTGTGATCTATTCTTCATATGAAAGTGTGATTGTAAATTGGTTTTATAATAGTACTGAGTACATGCGATTTTTTCTTCCACTCTTGAGATATTTTACTAAGAAGGATATGTTCCAGCTCCATCCATGTAAACATAAAGGAGGTAAAGTCTCCATCTTTTTCAGGCTGCATAATATTCCATAGTATACATATACCATAATTTATTAATCCATTCATGGGTCAATGGGCACTTGGGCTTCTTCCATGATTTGGCTATTATGAATTGAGCTGCAATGAACAATTTGATGCAAATATCTTTGTTATAAAGTGATTTTTTGGTCTTTTGCATATACACCTAGTAGAGGAATTGCAGGATCAAACAGCAGGTCTACTTTTAGATCCCTGAGTATTCTCCATATTTCTTTCGAAAGAGACAAGTTAGCTGGCACTCCCACTAGCAGTGCAGGAGCGTTCCCCTTTCTCTGCATCCATACCAACATCTGTAGTTGTGGGATTTTGTTATGTTAGCCAGTCTTATGGGAGTTAGATAATATATCAAGTGGTTTTGATTTGCATTTCTCTGATAATTAAAGATGATGAGCATATTTTCATGTTTCTGTTGGTCAGGTGCCTATCTTCTTCAGTGAAGCTTCTGTTCAAGTCCCTTGTCCACAATGAAGTGGGATTACTTGTCCTTTTCTTATTAATAAGTTTGAGTTCTCTGTCAATTCTGGTTATCAAATCTTTATCAGAAGCATAACCTACAAATACCCTCTCCTATTCTGAGGGCTGTCTAATCGCTTTACTTACTGTGTTCTTGGCTATGCAGAAGCTTTTTAGTTTGATCAGATCCCAGTAATGTATTTTTGGTGTTGCTTCAATTGCCCAGGGTTCTTCCTCATAAAGTATTCTCCCAGGCCAATTTTTTTTTCAAGTGTTTCTCTTGCACTCTCCCCAAGAATCTTTATATTTTCATGATTTAAGTTTAAATCTTTTATCCAGTGAGAGTCAATTTTTGTTAATGGTGAAAGGTATGGTTCGAATTTCAGTCTTCTACAAGTTGGCAGCCAATTCTCCCAGCACCATTTGTTAAATAGGGAATCTTTCCCCCAATTTATATATAAATTGTGTGTATATGTGTGTGCATGTGTGTGTGTGTGTATGTATGTATATATATATATATGTGTGTGTATATATGTATGTATGTATGTATGTATATATATATATATATAGTTGTTATTGTTGTTGATACAGAGCCTTAAGCTGTCACCCTGGGTAGTAGGGTGCTGTGGCATCACAGCTCACAGCAACCTCCAACTCCTGGGCTCTAGCAATTCTCCTGCCTCCACCTCCCAAGTAGCTGGGACTACAGGTGCCCACCACAATGCCCAGCAATTTTTTGGTTGCAGCCATCATTGTTGTTTGGTGGGCCCAGGCTGGATTCGAACTTGCCAGCTCCGGTGTGTGTGGCTGGCGTCTTAGCCTCTTGAGCCACAAGTGCCAAGCCCCAATTTATATTTTTGATAAGTTTATGAAAGATCAATTGATAAGTGTCTGAGTTCATCGCTTGGTTCTCAGTTCTGTTCCATACATCTACCTCTCTATTTTTGTGTCAATACCATGCTGTTTTGATCACTATAGATTTACAATATAGTTTGAAGTCTGGTAGCATGATTTCTCCTGATTTGTTTTTATTTCTGAGTAATGTCTGGGCTATTAGAGGTTTTTTCCGGTTCCATATAAAATGAAGTACTATTATTTCCAGATCTTTGAAGTACGAGGGTGGTGCTTTGATAGGGATTGCATTAAATTTATAAATTGCTTTGGGTAATATGGACACTTTAACAATGTTGATTCTTCCCAGCCATAAGCATGGTTTGTTTCTCCATTTGTTAACATCTTCAGCTATTTCTTTCCTCAGAATTACATAGTTCTCTTTATAGAGATCTTTCACATCCTATGTTAGGTAAATTCCCAAATATTTCATCTTCTTTGGCACAACTGAAAAGGAAATAGAGTCCCTGACTGTTTTTTCAGCTTGACTATTATTGGTATATATAAAAGCTATTGATATGTGAGTATTGATTCTGTATCCTGGGATGCTACTATATTCCTTGATCACTTCTAAGAGTTTTGTGGTTGAGTCCTTGGGATTTTCCTGGTATAAAATCATATCATCTGCAAAGAGTGAAAGTTTGATCTCCTCTGATCTTATTTGTATACCCTTGATCACCTTCTCTTGCCTGATGGAAATGGCTAAGACTTCCATTACTATGTTAAAAAGCAGTGCAGACAATGGGCAACCTTGCCTGGTTCCTAATCTGAGTGGAAATGTTTTCAATTTTACTCCATTCAATATGATATTGGCTGTGGGTTTGCTATAGATGGCCTCTATCAGTTTAAGAAGTGTCCCTTCTATACCTATTTTCTTTTTTTTCTTTTTTTTTTCTTTTTTGACGGAGCCTCAAGCTATCCCCCTGGGTAGAGTGCCGTGGCATCACAGCTCACAGCAACCTCCAACTCCTGGGCTCAAGCGAGTCTCTTGCCTCAGCCTCCCAAGTAGCTGGGACTACAGGCGCCCGCCACAACGCCGGGCCCTTTTTTTTTTTTTTTGGTTGCAGCCATCATTGTTGTTTGGCGGGCCCGGGCTGGGGATTCAAACCTGCCACCTTAGGTGTATGTGGCTGGTGCCTTAGCCGCTTGAGCCACAGGCACTGAGCCATATACCTATTTTCTTAAGTGTTCTGATCATGAAAGGATACTGGATGTTGTCAAATGCTTTTTCTACATCTATTGAGAGAATCATATTGTCTTTGTTTTTTAGTTTGTTTATGTGATGTATTATATTTATAGACTTATGTATATTAAACCAACCTTGAGACCCTGGGATAAAACCCACTTGGTCATGGTGTATAATTCATTTCATGTGTTGCTGGATTCTGTTTGCTAGGATCTTATTGAAAATTTTTGCATCTATGTTCATTAAAAGTATTGGTCTGTAGTTTTCATTTCTAGTTGGGTCTTTTCCTGGTTTGGAGATCAGGGTGATATTGTTTCATAGAATGTGTTGGGAAGTATTGCTTCTTTATTGATATTTTGAAAAAGGTTAAGTAATATAGGTACTAGTTCCTCTTTAAAGATTTGGTAGAATTCTGATGTGAAGCCATCTTTTGGGGGAGATTTTTGTATAGTTGCTTCTATTTCAGTACTTGATATAGGTCTGTTCAGCATTTCCAATTCTTTCTGATTAAGTCTTGGAAGTTGACATACTTCCAAGTATTGGTCAGTTTCCTTCAGATTTTCATATTTCTGAGAATAAAATTTTTGTAGTATTAAGGATTCTTTGCATTTCTGAGGTGTCTGTTGTTTTCACCTTTGTCATTTCTGATTGATGATATTATGACTTTAATTTTATATTTTTGGTTAGATTGGCCAGAGGTTTATCAATTTTGTTGAATTATTCAAAAAACCAACCTTTTGATTCATCAATCTTTTGAATAATTCTTCTGTTTTTTATTTCATTTAATTCTGCTCTAATTATAGCTATTTCTTTTCTTTGGCTGGGTTTGGATTTGGAATAGTCTTTCTTTTCCAGCTGCTTAAGATGTCCCATTAAGTTATTGACTTCCTCTCTTTCCGTTCTCTTGAGTAAGGCTTGCAAGGCTATATATTTCCCTCTTAGGACTGCCTTTTCAGTATCCCACAAGTTCTGATAATTCGTGTCTTCATTATCATTTTGTTCTAAAAATTTGGTAATTTCCTTCTTAATCTCATCTATGACCCAGCTATCATTCAGCATAAGGTTATTTAGTTTCTATGTCTTTGTATGAGTATGCAGATACCTGTTATTGGTGAGTTCAACTTTTATTGTGTGATAATCTGAGAAAATAGAAGGAATAATTTCTATACTTTTAAATTTGTTGAGGTTAGCCTTGTGACCAAAGATGTGACCAATTTTGCAGGATGTTCCATGGGTTGATGAGAATAATGTGTATTCATTTTTGTTAGGATGAAATGTTCTGTAGACGTCTGTTAAATTCAATTGTTGTATGGTGAAGTTTAAGAACAAAATTTCTTTGCTTAGTTTATTATTGGATGATCTATCCAATACTGCCAAAGGGGTTCTTAAATCTCCAACTGTTATGGTGCTGGAAGATATTAAATTGCTCATATCTGTTAGGGTCTCCTTTATAAATTGAGGAGTATTCTAGTAGGGCACATAAATGCTAATAATTGACATCTCATCATGTTGAGTGTTTCCCATAACAAATATGAAGGGACCATCCTTGTCTTTCCTTACTTTTGTTTGTTAAAAGCCTAGTGTATCTGGAAATAAAATTGCCACCCCCACCATTTTCTGATTTCTATTTTCCTGGATTACAGATGCCCATCCCTTCACCCTGGGTCTATTATCCTTTAAGGTAAGATGAGATTCTTCTGTTCAGCAGATATATGGCCTGAGTTCTTGTATCCAATCAGCCAACCTGTGCCTCTTAAGAGGACAGGTTAAGCCATTCACATTAATTGAGAGTATTGATAAGCCTGGTAGTATTTTGGGTGTCATTTTTTTGAAAGTTCAGTGGACATTTTGAGTTTTTTCACCACTATGGAAATTGGGTTTGGGTCCAGAATTTCAGAGTGAGTCTACTCTAGTGGTAGAGCATTGTGCTGGTCATTATGGAGGATGGGTCTGAGGATAACCTGAAGAGCTGGTTAGGTTATGGCAAATTTCTTAAACGTGTGTATGTCATTAAAGTATTTAACTTCTCCATCATAAATGAAGCTCAATTTAGCTGGATACAGGCTCCTGGGCTGAAAGTTGTTTTGTTTTAGGAGATTGAAGGTCAATGACCATCAATGGCCATCAATGGTAGATGAACAACCTCTTCTGGCTTGAAAAGTTCATCAGAAAGATCTACAGTCATTCTAATATACTTCCCTTTGTAGGTTATGATTTTGTTTTTCTTTTTTTCTTTTTTTAGAGACAGAGTCTCACTTTGTCACCCTTGTTAGAGTGCTATAGTATCATAGCTCACAGCAACCTCCAGCTCCTGGGCTTAAGCTATTCTCTTGCCTCAGCCTCCCAAGTAGCTGGGACTACAGGTGCCTGCCACAATGCCCAGCTATTTTTTTGTTGCAGTTTGGCTGGGGCCGGGTTTGAACCCATCACCCTCAGTATATGGGGCTGGCGCCCTACTCATTGAGCCACAGGCCTTGCCCAGGTTATGATTTTCTTATGTCTGGCTGCTTGCAGGATTGTCTACTTCATATTAACTTTGGTGAAGTTAATTATAATGTATCTAGATGATTTATTGGGTTGAGTCATGCTGGAGTTTTGAAACTGTCTGCTATCTGAATTTCAGTGTCTCTTGCCATGCTTGGGAAGTTCTCAATTATCTCTTGGAGTAGAGCATCTGTGCCTTTTGGACCATCCTCTTCTCCTTCAGGGATTCCTATGAGGTGATTGTTTGATCTTTTGGAGTGGTCCCACAATTCTCTCAGGGAATGATCTGTTTTTGCTCTCCACTTCTCTTCTTTGAACATTTGGGAGCATTCAAAAGCTTTGTCTTCAATGTCTGAGATCCTTTCTTCTGCCTGTTCTATTCTGTTACTGAGGGATTCTACTGTATTTCTTGGATTCCACTTTTTAAGGATATTACCTTCCTCTGCTTATGGCTAAGTTTCAGGCATATTTTACTGTTGCCTTTGATGAAAGTGAGTAGTATTTCTAGTTCACTCCTACACTAAAGTTAGAGCCCTTTGGAGTCTCTGGCCTAAAAATATCTCATCTTAGATCCAATGTTAGGCAGACCCTGGAGTGTGTCTCCCATATCCCACATGCTATGAGGTCATGAACACTGAAACCTATGTTTACCCAGTTTGCCAAATGCCCTCAAATTCCTCTTACCTCCTTAGTTCCTACCATCACTTGGTCTATGGCTTAAGTGCTCCTCATTTTCTTTTCAGCTTGACAATGATCAGAAGAAAACATTTTAAAGTTTTTATCTAGCATTTTAGTGTTTATACTGGGAGTTTAGTCTAGCAACATTGTTTGCTATTTTATTAGAAAGAGAAATCCTCTTTTTTTTTCTTTTTTTGTACAGACAGAGTCTCATTTTGTTGCCCTCCATAGAGTGCTGTGGCGTCATAGCTCATAGCAACTTCCAGCTCCTGAGCTTAGGTGATTCTCTTGCCTAAGCCTCCAGAGTAGCTGGGACTACAGGTGCCTGTCACAACACCTGGCTATTTTTTTGTTGTAGTTTGGCCGGAGTTGAGTTTGTACCCACCACCCTCTGTATATGGGGCCAGCACCCTACCCACTGAGCTACAGGTGCCACCCTCCTCTTTTATTTTTTGAGTCCATTTAAATTGTTTCTATTATTATTATTATTACTATTAATACCTATAGCACCTATACTTTTTCTTTTTTTTTTTTTTTTGAGACAGAGTCTCACTATATTGCCCTTGGTAGAGTGCTGTGGTGTCACAGCTCACAGCAACCTCAAATTCTTGGGCTTACATGATTCTTTTGCCTCAATCTCCCAAGTAGCTGGGACTACAGGTGCCCGCCACAATGCCAGGCTATTTTTCTGTTGCAGTTGTTATTGTTGCTTAGGTTGCCCGGGCTGGGTTCAAACTCACCAGCCTCAGTGGATGTGGCTGGCACTGTAACCACTATGCTATGGGCACCAAGCCTACTTCTTCAAAATAATTTACCTAAATTTATCAAATTCTTTCATGAACTTTAAAATCTTTATTATATCTGTGGTTATGACCCAATGTGTATTTATTATTAATGTGTACTTTTTCTCTCCCTTTCCCAACTTGATCAAACTGATGGTTATTAAAGACAAATAATAAATAGGCCAGGCACAGTGGCCCACGCCTATAATCCTAGCACTCTGGGAGGCCCAGGCAGGTGTTTTGCCTGAGCTCACAGGTTCAAGACCAGCCTGAACCAGAGCAAGACCCTGCCACTAAAAATAGCCGTGTGCCATGGTGGGCACCTGTAGTCCTAGATCCTCAGGAGGCTGAGGCAAGAAAATTGCTTGAGCCCAAGAGTTGGAGGTTGCTGTGAGCTATGACATCACATCACTCTACTGAGGGTGACAAAGTGAGACTCTATCTCAATAAATAAATAAATAAGCAATTAAAATTGCAATTAAATAAATAAGCAATTAAAATTTGATAGAATTGACTTGGTGCCCATAGTACAGCAGTTACAATGCCAGTCACATATACCAAAGCTAGCAGTTCCCAACCCAGCCAGGGCCAGCTAAAATCAACAATGACAACTGCAACAAAAAAATAGCCAGGCATTATGGCAGGTGCCTGTAGTCCCAGCTACCTGGGAGGCTGAGGCAAAAGAATCACTTAAGCCCAAGAGTTTGAGGTTGCTGTGAGCTGTGACACCACAGCACTCTACCGAGGGTGACATGGCAAGACTCTGTCTCAAAAAAAAGATAAATTTGATAGAATCTATTAAGACCTATGAAATTTCTATGAGTTATGGAGATACATACAAGAGACACTTTTAATTTAAATGGGAGGAAGAATATAAAGGTCTTAGCATGGTGTCTCATATTTGATAAGACCTCAACAAACAATAAACTCTGCAAGATTAGGGACAATTTCCTTATAGAAAAGAAAGGGTAGAAATTATATAGATGAAAGAAATCAGTGGTTTTGTGGGGAAAATACATAAATATAGGTAAAACCTAGAGCAACTAAACACTAATATAACAAAAGCATAGAATATTAGAATAAGAATGGCAAAAAAAGGAAGTCTAACCATGTTTCTTTAAGATGCACTAGAAGCTATTTTCTTTCAGTGAATGGAATTGTTTAACAAAGAGAGAACTGTAAAATAAGTGTTGAGAACATATTAAAGCATGATTTCTACCTTTGTTCATAAAGCCTTACTATAATAGGTTTATCCATATGCTTTTAAAAGGTAAATCTAAGCATGCTTTATTTAAGATGCGTTGTGTGCTATTTTTCTTTCAGTGGATTAAAAAAATAAGAATGACAAGAGGGAGGCTGGAAAGATACCTTGTGCAGGGCCTGGTAGACAAAATAAGAGCAACAGAGTCATTGAAGAGTTTCAAGAAGTATTCTTATTATATTTATGTTTTAAGAAGATTTTTGGCTCCCACATGCAGAAGAGTTTAAATGAGGCCAATGGTGGATACTAGGAGAACAGATAGAAGACTATTGAAGGAATATGGGCAAGAAATGAAATGAGGAGAATAAATGAATTTGATAATACTTGGTAGATGAATATTTAGAACTTCATGACTGTGACTGGTTTGGGGAGGGAAGGATAGGGTAGAGTTAAGGACAAAGCCCAGGTTTCTGTCTAGGAAAAGTGGGAGAGTAGTGTTATCACTCACTGATATGGGGAACAAAGAAGAAAAGCATGTTTGGAAGATCCAGTGATAAGTTCTTTTTGTACATGTTGAATATGAGCTACTTTTGATACTTGTGATATTCAAGAGAATGTCTCCTCTGGTCCTTTGCCATAGGATAATTTAAAATGACTAATTTTCCGGCTCGGCGCCTGTGGCTCAAGTGGCTCAGGCGCCAGCCATGTACACCTAAGGTGGCAGGTTTGAATCCAACCTGGGCCCACCAAACAACAATGATGGCTGCAAACAAAAAAATAAATAGCTGGGCATTGTGGCAGGTGCCTGTAGTCCCAGCTACTTGGGAGGCGGAGGCAGGAGACTCGCTTGAGCCCAGGAGTTGGAGGTTGCCATGAGCTGTGATGCCACATCACTCTACCCAGGGGGACAGCTTGAGGCTCTGTCTCAAAAATAAAATAAAATAAAATAAAATAAAATAAAATAAAATGACTAATTTTCCTTAAAGGGAGGTGGGAGATTCTACATAACACCTTAAGAACAGAAAGCATGTGGTGGCTCATGCCTGTAATCCTAGCACATTGGGAGGTCAAAGCAGGCAGATCCCATGAGCACATGAGTTAGAAACCAGCCCTAGTTAAAGCGAGACTCCCATCTCTAAAAATAGCTGGGCATTGTGGTGAGTGCCTGTACTCTGAGCTACTTGGGAGGCTGAGGTAAGAGAATTGCTTGAGCCCAAGAGTCTGAGGTTGCTGTGAACTATGATGCTCTACCAAGGATGACAAAATGAAACTATGTCAAATAAAAAAAAGAACAGAAACCAATTCTTATCAAACGCTTTCTCTGACTTCTTTACATTTGGCTCTGTATTAGTGTCTTTCTATGGGGGAACCTAGCTGCCATGTCATAAGCTAACCCTGTGGAAGGGCACATGTGGCAAAGATCTGAAGTCTGCCAGCAGTCAGGTAAGAGAACTTGAAAGTAGATCTCCTTCCAGTGGATCCTTAAGATGATTGTAGCCTGGGCTGATGTTTTGATTGAAGTTATATGAGAGACTGTGAACAAGAAACATTCAGCTAAGATGCTTTCTGATAACTAACCCACAAAAACTGTGAGATAATAAGTTTGTTGTGCTTAGCCACTAAGTTTTGGAGTAAATTTTTTTTTTTTTTGTAGTTTTTGGCTGGGGCTGGGTTTGAACCCACCACCTCTGGTATATGGGGCCAGCACCCTACTCCTTTGAGCCACAGGCACCACCCTTGGAGTAATTTTTTATACAGGAATAGATAAACCACCTGGTTTGCTGGCAGGGTAATCAGGCTGAGCCATGGAAGGACTGTTTGGCATATAGGAATAAAGATGTTGTGATTGAGATTATAAGCTACTTTATTTAATGAAAAGTTAAAATTGTACATTAACAAAACCTTATCTGAGAGAGACATAACACTAAAACTCTTTTGAATGGGATTATTAGCTAAGACACTGGTTGAAGTCAGGATATGAATTACTTAATAGTTTTTTCAGAAAAACATAAAATAAACCAATAAGACATTTTAATAAGGAAAGTGACATGAAACCTTGCCCTTTGGAGAAAGTGTACTCTGTCATTCCTATAGCCATGGTCTCTAGCCAAAAAGAAACAGAGGGTTGTGACAATGATCCAGTGAGTATAGATCCAGAATTCACTTCAGCTTGTCTTGCTTGACTTTGGAGAACAGACTGGGCATGATTTGGAAGCTGAAGACTAATTTAACAATAGGAAAATGAAAAAATCAATATCTTGGACCCCAACCTTTGATCTTGAGCCATTAGTGTCACATATTCTCTTGGCCTCTCATGTCCAAAAACCACCTTAGTGGTTAGTTTCACGCCTTAGGAGACATGGCTGTTTCTATCTGTGGGAAGAAGGTTGTCTTGCTGACTGAGATGGGAAATACCTGGTCAACACCCTCTTTCTGGTTTTATAAAACAGGGACCTATACAGGGAAGAAATAGGAGGAGAACAAAGACGCCAGTCCAGCAGGCAATCATTCAGGACTTATGCTATAAATGACTTTGGATTTCCAGAGATGAAACAAGTCTCTCGAGCACAGAGCAGTTTCAGGTCACAGCCCTAGGGCCTGGCTGGTTTTATCAATCTGGCAGTTCAGGGTCAGTGCAAAGGACATCCCCAATACCTGCAGAAAGAATTGGGCAATGTGAAATCTTTGTAAGAGAAGTCATTTGTCCCATGACTCCAGGGATTAGCTTCCAAGAAAAAGAACATATCCTTCAAGCTGTAATTACCCTTCCCACAATTACTTCCAATTTCCTCTCAGGTGTTCTCCCCTAAAATTTAAAAATAGCAAGCAATACAGCTGGGTGCAGTGGCTCACGCCTGTAATTCCAGCACTTGGGAGGCCGAGGTGGGTGGATAGCCTGATCTCACAAGTTCGTGACCAGCCTGAGCCAGAGTGAGACACCCCCCTGCCCCCCGCCGCCCCATGTCTTAAAAAATAGCCAGGTGTTGTGGCGAGCACCTGTAGTCCCAGCTACTTGAGAGACTGAGGCAAGAGAATCGCTTAAGCCCAAGATTGCTGTGAACTATGACGCTGAGTCTCACTGAGTCTCACATAGAGTGCGGTGGCATCATAGCTCACAGCAGCCTCCAACTCTTGGGCTTAAGCAATCCTCTTGCCTCCATTTTTCTATTTTTAGTAGAGACTGTCTTGCTTTTGCTCAGACTGGTCTCAAACTCATGAATTCAAGCAATCCACCCACCTTGGCCTCCCAGAATGCTAGGATTACAGGTGTGAGCCACTGTGCCTAGCCCAGATAGATGTTCTTATAGCATATTTTCTGTATGCCTTAAATTGAATTGGTAATAACAGAATTTGCTACTTGGCTGGGGGAACTCAAATGCTAATAAAAATAGCTTTGGTGTGCTCCCATCTAATGAGCACACTATAAGGGCATATGGCACACACCCTGGGTGTAGGACACAACTACAGCAGGGTCATTACCTAACAAGTGCAAGCATTTTAAGTTAATCATTTGTACCCTCATATTAATCTGAAATTTAAAAAAAATAAAAATAGCTAACATTATTATTCACATACTATGCACCTGGTACTTCTAGAACCTTACATGACTTAACTCAATTTATTCTCACAAAAGTCCTACAGTAGGCTTGGCACCTGTGGCTCAAGTGGCTTACGCTCCAGCCACATACACCTAAGGTGGCAGGTTCGAATCCAGCTTGGGCCCGCCAAACACCAATGATGGCTGCAACCAAAAAATAGCCAGGCATTGTGGCGGGCGCCTGTAGTCCCAGCTACTTGGGAGGCAGAGGCAGGAGACTCGCTTGAACCCAGGAGTTGGAGGTTGCTGTGAGCCATGATGCCACGGCATTCTACCCAGGGCAACAGCTTGAGGCTCTGTCTCAAAAAAAAAAAAAAAAAGTCCTACAGTAAAGCTCTTACCTCGATCACACATACACAGATGGTGATGATTCCAATATACAGGAAATTGGATTGAAACCACAGTCTTGCTTTTGTGTAGCAACCCTAGACAAAATTATAAGTACAAATGATATTACTCTATAATTCAACTTTATCAGGAGGACTATTTAGAAGATACAGTACTTATAATTTTGTCTTATGTAATATAAAGACACTTAGGTCAATGTTATATTTTTATTTTCTTTGCATGCATGAGGAAACAGGCATAAAGTAGAGAATATTAAACTAAAGACTTTTCTAGTGTTGTTATTATGGTGGCGCAGCTAATGTAGAAATACTAGATCCTGGGCGGCACCTGTAGCTCAGTGGGTAGGGCGCCAACCCCATATACTGAGGGTGGCAGATTTGAACCCAGTCCTGGCCAGCTAAAAATACAGCAATGAGAATTGCAACAAAAAATAGCCAGGCGTTGTGGTGGGCACCTGTAGTCCCAGCTACTTGGGAGGCTGAAGCAAGAGAATCACTTAAACCCAAGAGCTGGAGATTGCTGTGAGCCGGGATGCCAAAGCACTCTACCCAGGGCAACATAGTGAAACTCTGTCTCGAAAAAAAAAAAGAAAGAAAAGAAATAAAAAAATACTGGACCCTAACCTACTGAGTTAAACTAGCTCCCAATACACAGGACATAAGAGATGTTCTGTGTTCTTTGAATACTCAGTGGTGACTTAAGATTCACAAATAAGAATACAGGTTAAGCAATCCTAAAATTGGTTTGCCTTTCCATTTCTGCTTCAACAACCAGTAAATTTACCAAACTCCAGGGCAGTTGTTAGTTGATAGGTGTCTTAGACTTTCTCCTAAGACATAAAAAATTCTGGAGATTTTCAAATAATCTCAGGAGAGGATAACATAGGGTGACAGGACCTTAGGGATTTAGTTCTGAGTAGAAGATGATTTGGGCTTCTTCTCAGAGCCTATTTTAGAGGTCCAAATTAAGTGGGCAGGCTCTTTCAACAGTTCCACCAAATATCTCTCCTCCAATTTCTTATTCCTTTCTTATGGTACATTTTACTAAGAGGCCGGATCCTGCCATCTCCAAACAAGAAGATCAGTGAAATAGGCTCAGGGAGAAGCTATCTATCTTAACTCTATAAATTTCCCTCAACCATAAGGAGACCTTCTTGCTCATGAAATATCTGAACACAACCCTCTGCCACTTTAACAAACTGTCTCCCACTAATGTAATAATTTAGTGTTTTGAGACTAATCATAATGTCCCTGGTTTAAATGAGTTTATTCCTGTTTTTCTGGTTTTTCTAGTTAACCTGAGGTTGTCACCTTGATCTCTTTTTTATTCAAGTTTTCCTATTTCTAGATAGAAGATGTAGATCCTCTATGATTGCAGGGTCAATTAAAAACTTAAAGAAGCTAGTAACAGAAAAGCCAACAACAAAATTACCTTCACTTGTGGATCTTGGGGACAAGATGGTGGTGGGCCTCTGGACCAATCACTCGTGCCATTTACGCCACAACACTGTAGCTAAAAGCCAAAAACCCCAAAACCATGATGGTTAGAAAGTCAACAGAAGAAAAGCTGTGGATGTTAGAAGAAAGAGTGGGCCCTTCAGATCTGACTCTATAACACAAAGTCCAGAATTAGCCTGACTACTAGGGGCTTTTTAGAACAAATGCTTTCAAATGGTCATACCATTTCATTCACATAAGACCACTATGAAGTAGAGAGGGCTTACTTATTAATCTATTTACATTTTATAGATCAAGAATAAGGAACCTAGGGGACTTTACAATGGAGGGATAAGGATGACCAAACCTGACCCTACCAACCAGTCTTAGGATCACAGAAAAAAAGGATCATGAGATATTGTGTACCTGCTAGCATGATGCAACAGGAATCACCAGCAATGGCAGGATTACCATAAAACAGAAATTGCATCAAGCAGCTAGATTCATGGAGCATATGGGAGACAATGATCCCTGATACCAAACTACCTCGAGGAAGCAATTAGCCACATCTTTAAAAGCGGGGAATTCTATAGGATGTAATTTCTTTCCACAAATTGCATGACAAAGAGGGAACCTACTGTAGATTAAAAGAAAAACAGAGGCCAGGAACGGTGGCTCACACCTATAATCCTAGCACTTGGGAGGCTAAGGCAGGTTCATTGCCTATGCTCAGGAGTTCAAGACCAGCCTGAGCCAGAGTGAGACCTCGTCTCTAAAAAATAGTTGGGTGTTGTGGTGGATGTCTGTAGTCCCAGCTATTTGGGAGGCTGAAGCAAGAGAATCACTTAAGCCCAAGAGTTTGAGGTTGCTGTGAGCTATGACACCATGGCACTCTACCGAGGGCAACAAAGTGAAACTCTGTCTCAAAGAATTAAAAAAAAAAAAAGAAAAGAAAAATAGAGTGATATATTACTCAAATATAACATATAGACCTTGTTTAGATCTTGATTTGAACAAATGAATTAACAAATTTTTGAGAAAAATAGAGAAATTATAGACATTTAGTGGTATTAAGGAATTATAAAATTTTAGGCATATTAAAAAGAAGTTCTTCGGTTCGGCACCTATAGCACAGTGGTAAGGCATCAGCCACATACATCGAATGTGGCGGGTTCGAACTCGGCCCTGGACAGCAAAACAATAAGGGCAATTGCAACAAAAAATAGCTGAGCATTGTGGCAGGCGCCTGTAGTTCCAGCTACTTGGGAGGCTGAGGCAAGAGAATCACTTAAGTTCAAGAAGTTTAGGTTGCTGTGAGCTGTGATGCCATGGCACTCTAGTAAGGGCAACATGGTGAGACTCTGTCTTAAAAAAAAAAAAAGAAGTTCTTATTCATTGTTTTCTCTTTCCTTCTGTATATGCCTGAAAATTATATAATAACAAGTGGTTTATAAACTGAATTTTAAAAAGGAAAGTGACTTTCCCACAGCCAACCAATTCTGGTCTCTAGGCTCTAATATCTGTGTCATTTCCTCTACCCCACACTAAAACAGCATTCAGTCAGTCATACAGTTACTGTTTGAGCCACCAATTATGCTGGTTTACGGCTCCCTTACCTTTCTTTATCCTGCAAGACATCAAGACAGGAAAGCATATATTTGTTTGTGGGTGGGGCAGGAGCATAAGAAATGGGATGCGGCGGTGGGGGGGCTATGCAACAAACCCGATTTGGGCAACTTAGGAATTCAATAGCAATTTCTTGTATGACACAATTGTTGTGTTCAGTAAAATTTTGGAAAATAGATAAATGAATATAGTATGATGTATTCGGATCTTCTTCACATCCTAATGAGTTGAACAACGAGACTATTTGAGTCAGTAAGGAATGAAAGAGACAAGTACACTATACCAATCAGACGGATTGCTGGGTTCTCCTGTCTGTGACGGTAAAGGCGTTATCCTGGACCTCACAGCTGCAGACCTTAGATTGTGCAACTTTCAGGAAAGGAACTAGCAGCCAGGGACTGAAGCTAGAAAATTAAGTCCAGGCTGATCTAAAAAGGATTCCATTTGTACTCACGAATGACTGGATGGAGTCCCATGCCACCTTGGTGCTGTTGTCTGAGTAGTACCGGTCAATGCTTTTTGTCAGGTCCTCAGCCACGTACACACTCAGCTGGGCAGGGCACAGTCCAACAGAAGAGACATTGTAACAAACATGTAAGTTCAAAGGAATAAAGAATTTCTAGTATAGGCTTGTGATTCCACTTGCTTGGAATATCTCCCATGCAAATGGTCCCCTCAGAACTAAGAGTAAAGCGAGTGTTTATCTATGGGCACAAGTGCTGGGGGTGTTAAGGCCTTGGCGGAAGAAGTATATAGTGGGCTCTTGTTTATCCTTGGCTCTGGCTTTACAGAGGAAGAAAAAAGGGCAATTCAAGCAAGAGCCATCCTTGGCACTGAGACATATATTCTCTACTGCCAAATACACAGAGGAAAGCAAGTGGGAGGAAGATAAACTTGTTTTACTATTCTTCCCAGTCATCTTTCAGGGTGCCACTCCAATACAATCTCCTTCATGAATTTTTTTTTTCTTTTCTCAGTTACAATTAATCTGTCCTTTCTCCATTCTTCCATTTCATTTCTATCTCTATCCCAGGACTTATTTTGTGCCAATTCCTTCTTCACTGCATTCTCTACACTTTTAGCAAAAAAGACAATGAGTTATATTCTTTACAACCTACCTTCTGTTCATACACAAACAGCAGGATGGCCAAGGTCACCTCAGCAAGAAGGATGATCAGCAGCAGGATGAAGAACTAAGCAAAACAGAGACAAGCTTATAGCACTGATACTAGTTGTCCCTCTACTCCCACTCTGCTCTAGAAGCATCCAGTGGTTGTCTGCATTTGTGCAGAATTGTCCTGTTCCTGCCTTCTCATTCCTTGCTAAGACTTCTCTTGTTTAGAGGAATATGTGTTTTTCTACAATGAGACTCTAGAGGGTATATCAACTGTCTTCTAATTCTGTTCTCTCTTACCCATTGTGACTCTTAGAGTGCTGTGCACATAATACATGTACAACATTACTGTTGAATAAATTAGGCAATTTGAGCATAAGCCTATTGAAATATTTGAGCAAAAGGTCAGTAAACTAAACCATGTGTCTATAGAGTTTGGGCCTGGTCTTTTTTACAAGATCAGGTCTATCTTGAGGTGGAGGACGGGTGTTGGTGAAGATAGAGAGGAGACCTATGCAGATGGGTGAAGAGGGGGACTCTAATCATAGCTCTAACTTAATCAAGTTTCCAACTTGAGATGCTTACTGCCTTAATGTTAGTTATACACACACACACAAATCTTCACTTATTTTTCTCTTTTACCTTTTTTTTTAATCCCAACTCCAATGTTGGTTGACTGCTTACAACATTCACTCCATGTCTGTTATCTCCCATCTTTTGCCATTAGTCTGAGCACTGTCTGAGATCTGAGAACAGGGACTACTATTTGTTTATTTTATTATTTCTCTTGGTTCCAGTTTAAGAGTTGACTCATAAGGGAAAGAACATTAACTAAAAGACTTAAGGAAGAACAAAGGTGACTAGGACCCCATGCCAATGGACAGAGTGGCACTGTTACACCACACTCTGCTCTGGGCACACTATAGAAATGTTGAGCTCAGGCAGTGCCTGTGACTCAGTAAGTAGGGCGCCGGCCCCATATCCAGAAAGTGGTGGGTTCGAACCTGGCACCGGCAACTGCAACAAAAAAATAGCCAGGCATTATGGCAGGTGCCTGTAGTCCCAGCTACTTGGGAGGCTGAGGCAAGAGAATCGCCTAAGCCCAGGAGTTGGAGGTTGCTGTGAGCCATATGACGCCACGCCACTCTACCAAGGGGAATAAAGCAAGACCCTGTCTCTAAAAAAAAAAAAAAAGAAGAAGAAGAAAAAAGAAAGAAAGAAATGTTGAGCTCCTTTTCACAGTGCTTACAGGCAAAACCTAAGCCCTAAGGTGTTTCTCAGGAGGGTTAAACATCAGGGAGCAATTGCAAAGCTCTAGCACATCTTACATTATACCTCAATGGCTGCAGCCTAGGCCAACATAAGTTGGGTAACTTACACTGTATAGTATCTCACACAGAAATGAGTTAACGAAGCATCTTCTGAGATTTTGGGAGGGCCATTATGCTCAGAAGCATCTAGAGATTATTTTTTCCATCAGTTAGTGACTCTGAGTTAGATCCTGAAAGTGTTTGTTAACAAGGGGAAGATTTAGGCAGATGAATGACACTTGATTTCAACCAAATATAAAGAAAAAAATAAAGTGTTATGAAGAGAAATTGGAATGATGGAGATCATTATTAACAGTGTAAAACTAACACCAAAGAGAATAGCAAAACCCCCTCCCACCTGTTCCTAGGATCTCAGTCAGAAATAAAATACTATTTATCTGGACAGACTTGGCTGAGATGAAGTACTAGTCCCATATTCTTATGATTTCTCTGAGCCCATAGATAATCTACCAAGGAACATCTTGCCTCAGACTTAAGGCATCATTTCCCCCTACTTTGGATGCCACATCTGCTGTTAGGACTCACCGACATAAGCAGACACTTGTTTTCCTTGATAGAGCCCATGCAGCCCAGGAATGCAACCACCATGATAATGGAGCCCACGATGACGAACACATTGCCGAGGGTGAGGGAGGGTAAGTTATGGAAGAGCACTCCAAAATTGTTGTGGACCAGGAAGTAGATTCCAAAGCCCAAAATGCAGCAGCCACAGAACTGAAAGGAAGAATCCCATAATATTCAGAGGCAAAATGGGGGGGAGGGGGGTGTTGGGGTTTTGGGGGGTTTTTTTGTTTGTTTGTTTGTTTGTTGGCAGACAGAGTCTCACTTTGTCACCCTTGGAAAAGTGCTGTAGCGACAGAGCTCACAGCAACCTCCAACTCTTGGGCTTAAGCAATTCTCTTGCCTCAGCCTCAAGTAGCTAGGACTACAGATGCCTGCCACAATGCCCAGCTATTTTTAGAGAAGAGTTCTCACTCCGGATCAGGCTGGTCTCAAACCTGTGAGCTCAGCCAATCCACCTGCTTCCATCTCCCAAATGCTGGGATTACAGGTGTGAGCCACCGCTCCCAGCCAGAATCACTTTGTTCTATTGGTTTAAGTTTCTCATGCACAGGCCTGGCATGGTATCTCAATCTGTAATCCTAGCACTCTGGGAGGCCAAAGTGGGAGGATCATTTGAGCTCAGGAGTTCAAGACCAGCCTGAGCAAGAGCAGCCCCTGTCTCTACTAAAAACAGAAAAACTAGTGGGGCATTGTTTCAGGCACTTGTAGCCCCAGCCACTTGGGAGGCTGAGGCAAGAGGATCACTTGAGCCCAAGAGTTTGAGGTTTCCGTGAGCTAAAATGATGTCATGGCACTCTTCAGGGTGACAGAATGAGACTCTGTCTCAAAAAAAAAAAATTAATTCTTATGAACACCCTCTTTGCCCAGCTTCCCTATGCTCCTAAAAGAGGCAATCCTAACTTCCTTGTGTGGAGCCTCACTCAAAATTCTTCCTACCCATTTCCAGACGCCAAGGAAGGATCATTCCTTTGAGCCACATAATGTCTTCACCATATACAGGCCTAACTTCATGCCTTAGATACCCAATTCCTTGTCTTCTCAATTGTCCACTTATGGTCTGCCCATGGGAAATCACAACCAAGTAGAGATGCCCTGCTTGAGGAAGCTTATCTTGCTAGGCAGAAAACTAGAGAAGCTAAACTGATACATGCATACCAACCAATCCTATATCTGAAATTCAGTTGCTAAATGTGTACAGTGAAACATCCCCTCCAACGGTGACTTTTTAATCACTTTATTCTTCCAAGGGGTCAGAAAAATAATACAGATAAGAAAAACAGAGGCACTCAATACCCAGAATGCTGAATCTTATGTTTCTCACCTGTAGATATCGTCTGTGAACAGAAGTACCTAAAGCTCTCAGACAGAAATGGCACCTCTGTTAATAACTCCATTAGCACCTTTCAATGTTTCAGGCCTATCCTCTGGAAGGACGGAAATGGGGAAGGAAATTATGATTCCTTTGTTCCTAGGCTGGCTATGCTGAACATGACCCAGACATATATGGGTTGTACTCCATACCAGCCTCTTCATTAGAGGAGAGAGAAGGAGAGTTCAGCTATGGGAAAGTGAGCTCAGCCATGCTCAGAAGAGATATACTTACCCAAAAGAGCAAGTTGAAGAAAAACAGGACGTACTTCAGCAGTTTCAAGCTACTCATGCCCATTCTGGGATATTCTTGCCCTGAAAGGTAGAAGGAAGAAGAAAGGACATAAGTGACCTGGCTCTGCAAAGTGGCACCAGAGAATCAGAGGGCACAAATGTTTAGGGTTCAGGGATCTCCAACATCACCTTGGACATGAATTATGGCTCTTTTCTGGAAAATTTCCCCAAACCTTCTGCTCTCTTAATTTCTCAACTAAACTGCCAATGGATTCATCTTGGATATTAACTTTTGCTACAATTCAGAAAGCACATAATGCTTAACATTGAATTAAGCACTTAGAAGGAGACCAGACAGCTATCTTAGCAGAGGAATACATAGTGACATAGACCAAGCCAGCACTTCAGCTCCATGTGCAGCATTAGTGCCTAGAACCTGGGTGCTTACTTGAGAAGAGAGTCCTCAAGGTTAGGGGTGGACTAGAAAATCAGCCATGGAGAAAGCCAGTGGCTGTCCACTCTTACCACACTATTCAGCATTGTACTGGAGATGCTAGCCCATGCAGTGAAGCATAAAAGAAATGGGATCCAAATTGGGGTGGGGAGGGGATGAAAGTAGCTTTTTTCACAGATGACATAATTGTCTTTGTAGAAAAATTTGAAAAAATCTACATAAAGAATCTATTAGTGGCTTGGTGCCTGTGGCTCAAGTGGCTAAGGCACCAGCCACATACCCCTAAGGTGGTGGGTTCGAATCCAGCCCCGGGCCCGCCAAACAACAATGACGGCTGCAACCAAAAAATAGCCAGGCATTGTGGCGGACGCCTGTAGTCCCAGCTACTTGGGAGGCTGAGGCAGGAGACTCGCTTGAGCCCAGGAGCTGGAGGTTACTGTGAGCTTTGATGCCACTGGCACTCTACCCAAGGGGACAGCTTGAGTCTCTGTCTCAAATAAAAAAAAAAAAAGAATCTATTAGAACTAAGAAGTAGGGCTAGGCATGGTGGCTCATGCCTGTAATCTCAGCATTTGGGAGGCCAAGGCAGGTGGATTGCCTGAGCTCACAGGTTTAAGACAAGCCTGAGCCAGAGCAAGACCTTGTCTCCAAATAGTCGGGCATTATGAAGGGAACCTGTAATCCCAGCTACTTGGGAGGCTGAGGCAAGAGAATCACTTGAGCCCAAGAGTTTGAGGTTGTTTATTTCTATACACTAGCAACAAACAAATGCTTTTCTTTTTTTTCGAGGCTGAGTTTCACTCTGTCACCCTGGGTAGAGTGCCATGGTGTCAGCCTAGCACACAGCAATCCCAAACTCCTGTGTTCAAGTGATCCTTTTGCCTCAGCCTAACTATGCCCAGCTAGTTTTTCTATTTTTAGTAGAAAAGGGGTTTCACTCTCAGGGTGTGGTCTCGAACTTTAGAGCTCAAGCAATCCATCTGCCTCATCCTCCCAGAGGGCAAGGATTATAGGTATGAGAGAAATCAAATACTTTTAAAGATCATTTACAATAGCATCAAATATGAAATATGTAGTTAGGGATAAATCTGACAAAAGATACAAAAGGTCTGTACATGCAAAATTTTAAGAAAATTGCTGAGATAAATTGAAAAGATGTGAATAAATGAAAAGATAGACCATGTCTACAGATTGAGAGATAATTTTGTTAAGATTTCACTTCTTTCCAAGTTTATCTATAGACTATAGTTTCAATCAGTATCACAGGAGATGTTTTAAGTAGGCCTTGAGAAAATGATTCTAAAATTCAATTGGGAGTACAAAGGACTTTTAATAGCAAAAATAAATAAATTTGATAAAGAACAAAGTTCGAGAGCAAACACTACCTGATTTCATTACTTTCTATAAAGTAAGATAAACAGATCAAGGAACAGAATAGAAGGTACAGACATGTATTTACCATCAATTTTCAACAAAGATGAAAAATTAATGCATTAGAGAATAAAGGATGCTTTGTCAACAAATGATATTGAAATGATTGGATCTCAATATGCAAAAAAATGAATTTTGATCTATACCTCTCACCATTTAAAATTATAACTGAAAATGCATCATAGATCTAAAAATAAAATCTAAAATGGTCATACTCGAGAAGAAAAGATAGGAGAAAATATTTGCAAACTTGGTTAGTTAGAGTTTTCAGATAAAACAGATAATTCAATAGGGGTGCAGGAAACATAGCTATGCCTCATTTATTCTTTTGTTGCAGAATAATCCCTTCCCTGATCCTCCTCTCCACACCTGCCCTCTTCACCTGTGTGCCCAGGCAATCTGTTTGTGTTGCTATAGATTAGTTTTCTTTTTCCAAAATGTTCCATAAAAGAATTGATGAATTTCACTCTTCAAAATTAAAAATACTGGGGAGGCACCTGTGGCTCAGTGGGTAGGGTGCTGTTCCCATATGCCGAGGGTGGTGTGTTCGAACCCAGCCCCAGCTAAACTGCAACAAAAAAATAGCCAGGCATTGTGGCAGGCGCCTGTAGTCCCAGCTACTCAGGAGGCTGAGGCAAGAGAATCACCTAAGCCCAGGAGTTAGAGGTTGCTGTGAGCTGTGTGATGCTACGGCATTCTACTGTCGCTTAAAAAAAAAAAAATTAAGAATTCTGATCTTCAGGTGGCACCTGTGGTTCAGTGAGTAGGGCGCCAGCCCCATATACCAAGGGTGGTGGGTTCAAACCTGGCCCCGGCCAAACTGCAACAAAAAAATAGCTGGGCATTGTGGCAGACACCTGTAGTCCCAGCTACTCAGGAGGCTGAGGCAAGAGAATCGCCTAAGCCCAGGAGTTAGCTGGAGATTGCTGTGAGCTGCGACACCACAGCACTCTACCAAGGGCAATAAAGTGGGACTCTGTCTCTAAAAAAAAAATTCTGATCTTCAAAAGACTGTTAAGAAAACAAAAGGACATACCTTCCACACTGGCTTGGTTGAAAAAAAAAAAAAAGGCAAACCACAAAGGGGAGAATATATTTCCAAATCACCTGAGATAAAAGCTTTGAATGCAGAGTACAAAAACAATTCTCAAAACACCTGTGGCTCAAGTGGCTAAGGTGTCAGCCTCATACACCTAAGGTAGTGGGTTCGAATCCAGCCTGGGCCCTCCAAACAACAATGACGGCTGCAAACAAAGATAGCTGGGTGTTGTGGTGGGCACCTGTGGTCCCAGCTACTTGGGAGGCTGAGGCAGAAGACTCACTTGAGCCCAGGAGTTTGAGGTTGCTGTGAGCTGTGATGCTACGGCACTCTACCCAGGAGAACAGCTTGAGGCTCTGTCTCAAAAAAAAAAAAAAAAACACACAATGGTACGAAAATAGCCCAATTTTAAAAAGGGCAAAAGTTCTAAACAAGAGAACACTTTACCAAAAATAATACTACATGGATGGGCAAATAAGCACATGAAAAAAAATTCTACTTCATTAGTCATTAACGAAATGAAAATTAAAACCACAGTGAGATCTCTCTATATACAACCTCCTAAAATGGCTAAAATGTTTTTAAAAAACTAACCACACTATTTTAAAGTGTTGGCAAGGATGTGGTTCAACTTTCATACAGTGTTGGGAGGAATGTAAAAATGGTATACCTATGTACCATTTGTAATGGTACACCCGTGTATACTCCACAGGAGCCATCCAGGGCCAGTTCCAGGACACCTGAGGGTGGAGGGCCGGGTGGCCAGCTCTGGATAGGGTGGACTGACCATGTCTCCATGTTGAAAAACAGTTGGCTGATTTCACAAAAAGTTGAACATATACTTAGCATATGATCCAGCTGGTCTACTTTTAAGTATATACCCAAAAGAAATGAAAGCAAAAGTCCACATAAGGACTTGTGAAGGAATGTTCATGGAATTTTTATCTATAGTACTCCCAAACTGGAAACAACTCAAATGTACATTGACAGGTGAATAGATACTGTGGCATATGTGTATAATGGTATATTTACTCAATAATAAAAAAGAATGAACTATCAATGTACACTACAACATCATATGTGAATCCCAAAATAATTATGGTGAGTGAAAGAAAGTAGATAAAAAGAGTAGATTCTGCTATAATTCCAGTTATGTAACATTTTAGAAAATGAAAACAGAATCAGATCAATGATTGCCCGGGACACAGGTGGATAGGGCAGGTGTGTAGAGGAGGATCAGGGAAGGAATGATAGAAGGCCAGAGGAATCTTTTGAGAGTGATGAATATGCTCTTTGTCTTTACTGTGGCAATGGATTTATGCTTGTCATATATGTCAAAGGCCCCTCCTAACTTTTCCTGTCCCTTGCGCCAAACTCATGGCAATACTCATTGTATTATACTTTAAAATTTACCAGATATTATTTAATACTCGTCTCAATGCCTCCTTGCTTCCTTTCTTACTTTTGCTCTTGTTTCTTATCTAAAATTTGCCCTTTTCTCTCCCTCTGACCTCTTCATCTGGTTAGTTACCAATCACCCTCACTCAACTCAACTATACTTTTTCATGAAGGGTTCACTGTGTCTAATTCTTCACACCCAACTTTCATGCCACCCAATTATAAAAGTATATACATATACCTGTAATACTTCTGCATCTCTGCCATTAGGCTAGCCACTTCGATTGGGTTTTTTTTTTTTTTTAATTCTTTCTTTTTTTTTCAGACAGAGTCTCACCATGCTGCCCTCAGTAGAGTGTTATAGTGTCACAGTTCACAGCAAGCTCAAACTCTTGGGCTTAAGCAATTCTCTTGCCTCAGCCTCCTGAGTAGCTGGGACTACAAGTGCCTGCCACAATGCCCGACTACTTTTTATTGCAGTTGTCATTGTCGTTTAGGTGGCCCAGGCTGTGTTTGAACCCGCCACCCTCAGTGTATGTGGCCAACACCATAACCACTGTGCTACGGGCACCAAGCCAAGCTACTTTATTTTTAAGGCATCTCTTCCCTCTCCAGAATGTGTGCTCCTTGATTATACTACTAATAATAATGATTGTTGAATGAAGAAATAATTAGGGGATCCTATGACAGCTGCCCCAGGCCCTTGTACCCTAATTGTTCACAGAGTGCCACCTGGTGAGGTGCCCACAAACCTAGGGATGTCCTCCAATTCCTTCCTTCATAGATAAAAAGAGCCTTTTCTTCCTCCCTCCCTGATATTCTCTTAGTCATACCAATTGAAGAAGAAAGCCTTCCCACTTGGTGAAGATCATCTCTACTTTTATTTTATACATAGGTCAATGGGCCCCATTTATATGTAAATACAGAGAGAATTCTACTGTACTTCCTCTTCCCTTTTTTCACAGTCACTGCCCAGTGATTGAGCCTCCCACCCCTGCCAACCACTGTCTAGAGGAACTGATAGCCTCCTGCAGTCAAAGTCTGTGACTCCCAGCCCTGTGACTCATGGCTCTGTGCAGAGAGTCATGTTTCCCAGAAACTTTCTTAACCAACCTGTACGTAGCTATGATTACTTCCCATTACCCAACATGGAGGACAGGATGACCATTGCCCTTTAGTTTCCTCCAATGAAGCTAGACTGGTAAAATATCTATCCCTGGCTTTTCTTTGACACGTACTTGCAGCCCTATCCACTCTTGAATTTAATGAACACTCAGAATTGTTTAAGATTAGATAGAAGCTTCAAGAATCTCTATCAACCCCATAAATGCATCAATTTACAAAGTTATAATTTGATAAAAAACAAAAACCAAAAAAGAACCTCTATCAGTTCTTGACCTTCAGAACTTATCTGATCTTAATTTTCAGTCTTATCTGATTCAATTTTAGAAGCCAATCTAGAGACGCAGCAGGATAGTTTTGACATTACACAGATATTACATTTATAAATTCTCCTCAAACAAAAATACAAACAGAAACAAAAAAAATGAAAAAATAAAAACAAACAAACAAATAAAGCAGGATATGGAAAAAAGGAAGTGAAAAGAATCTATGGTCAAATAAAGTTGGAGGTAAATGGGATTAAGTGAAAATAAAACAAAAATTTAATTAACAGGTTTTTTTAATTGTTTAAAATATTATTTTATTTTATTTATTTATTCTTTCTTTTTTCTTGAGCCAGAGTCTCACTCGGTCACCTTGGTAAAGTGACATGGTGTCATCATAGCTCACCATAACCTCAAACTCCTGGGCTTGAGCAATCCTCTTGCCTCAGCTTCCCAAGCAGCTGGGAGCACAGGCATCCACCACAATGCCTGGCTAGTTTTCCTATTTTTAGTAGAGACAGGTCTTGCTTTTGCTCAGGGTGGTCTTGAACTCCTGAGCTCAAGCCATCCACCTACCTTGGCCTCCCAGAGTGCTAGGATTACAGGTGTGAGCCACCGCATCCTGCCTTATTTTATTTCATTTTATTGTTTTCCATCTCTATAGAATCTTTATTAAACCTTTCATTTAAAATATATTTTTTTCAGGGGGTGCCTGTGGCTCAGTGAGTATGGTGCCAGCCCCATGTACCTAGGGGGGCGGGTTCAAACCCGGCCTTAGCCATACTGCAACAAAAAATAGCCGGGCATTGTGGTGGGCGCCTATAGTCCCAGCTACTCAGGAAGCTGAGGCCAGAGAATTGCCTAAGCCCAAAAGCTGGAGGTTGCTGTGAGCTGTGACACCACAGAACTCTACTAAGGGTGACAGAGTGAGATTCTGTCTCTAAAAAATATATTTTGGGGGGGCAGCACCTGTGGCTCAAAGGAGTAGGGCACCAGTGCCATATAACAGAAGTGGTGGGTTCAAACCCAGCCCTGGTCAAAAACTTCAAAAAGCATATATTTTTTTTCTCTAAATTCCACAATATTTTATTCTGATTTTGTTTTATGACATTTATCACTTTCTTTTTAAAAATGTATTCTTTTAATTTTTTTTTAAATTTCAATAGATTGGCCAGGCACAGTGGCTCATGTCTGTAATCCCAGCACTTGGGAGACCAAGGTAGGTGGATTGCCTGAGCTCACAGGTTCAAGACCAGCCTGAGAAAGTGTGAGACCCCACCTCTACAAAATAGCCAGATGCTGTGGTGGGCACCTGTTAGTCCCAGCTACTTGGGAGACTGAAGCAAGAGGATCACTTGAACCCAAGAGTTTGAGGTTGCTGTAAGGTAAGATGCCACAACACTCTACCAAGAGTGACCAAGTGAGACTGTCTCAAAAATAATAATCATAATTTCAATAGATTTAGGAGGTACAAGTGTTTTTTGGTTATACTGATGAATTGTATAATGCTGAAGTGAGGGGGTTTTAGTGTACCTATTACAGAATAGCGTACATTGTACCTAGTAGGTATTAGATTTTTATCCTTCACCCCCTTACCACTCTTCTCACTTTTTATTTTTTTTTTTTTTTTTGAGACAGAGTTTCACTCTGACACCCTTGGTGCTATGGCGTCATAGCTCATAGGAACCTCAAACTCTTAGGCTTAAGGGAGTCTCTTGCCTCAACCTTCCAAATAGCTGGGACTAGACACCACAATTCCCAGTGATCTTCCTAGTTTTTTAAATCAATGACTTCTGAAAAACTTGTTATAGGCTAACTTATGTTATGGGTTTCTAAGAGAAAAGTACACTTACATACTTTTTTATAAGAACAAACATATTCTTTTTTTTTTTTTTGGTAGAGACAGTCTCACTTTATCACCCTTGGTAGAGAACCATGGCATCACACAGCTCACAGCAACTTCCAACTCCTGGGATTAGTTGATTCTCTTGCCTCAGTCTCCCAAGTAGCTGGGACTACAGGCACCTGCCACAGCACCCGGCTATTTTTTTGTTACAATTTGGCTGGGGCTGGGTTTAAACCTGCCACCCTCAGGATATGGGGCCAGCACCCTACCCACAGAGCCACAGGCACCACCCAGAACAAACATTCTTATACTGAAAATTACTTATTCCAAAGCAACCTATAGACTTAATGCAATCCCCATCAAAGCACCAATGTCCTACTTTAAACATCTTGAAAAAATAGTACTTCCATTCACATGGAACCAGAAAAAAACCCAAATAGCAAACACAGTTCTTAGAAATAAAAACAATTCTGGAAGCATCATGTTGCCAGAGTTCAGGTTATATCACAAGGCTATAGTGATCAAAACAGCATGGTACTGGCATAAAAATAGAGATACAGATCTATGGAATAGGAAAGAGAATCTGGAGATGAACCCAGCCACGTATTGTCATTTAATCTTTGATAAGCCTTACAAAAACATGCAATGGGGAAAAGAATTCTTATTTAACAAGTGGTGCTGGGAGAACTTGTTATCCACATGCAGAAGACTGAAACTAGACCCACTCCTCTCACCATTGACAAAAACTGATTCTCATTGGATAAAAGATTTAAATTTAAGTCACAAAACAATCAAAATTCTAGAAGACAGTGTGGGGAAAACACTTGAAGATATTAGCCTGGGAAAAAACTTTATGAGGAAGACCCCACACACACCCAGCAACTGCAGCAACAACAAAAATACCTGGGACTTGATCAAGCTAAAAAGCTTTTGCACAACAAAGAGTACCATAAACAAAGCAAACAGACAGTCCTCAGAATAGGAGAATATTTTTACATGTTATGAATCTGACAAAGGCCTGATAACTAGAATCTACCCAGAGCTCAATTTTTTTTTTTTGTTTTGAGACAGAGCCTCAAGCTGTCCCCCTGGGTAGAGTGCTGTGGCATCACAGCTCACAGTAACCTCCAACTCCTGGGCTCAAGCGAGTCTCCTGTCTCAGCCTCCCAAGTAGCTGGGATCACAGGCACCTGCCACAACTCCCAGCTATTTTTTTGGTTGCAGCCATCATTGTTGTTTGGCGGGCCCAGGCTGGATTGGAAACTCACCACCTTATGTGTATGTGGCTGGCACCTTAGCCACTTGAGCCACAGGCACCGAGCCCAGAGCTCAAATTAAACAATAAGAAAAGTGCAAACAACCCTCTCTATAAGTAGGCAAGTGATTTGAATAGAAACCTCTCTGAAGATGACAGGTGAATGGCCAAAAAACACATGAAAAAATGCTCATTGTCTTTAATCATCAGAGAAATGCAAATCAAAACCATTCTAAGATATCACCTAACCCCAGCAAGATTAGCCCATATCACAATGTCACAAAACACCGAATGCTGACATGGAAGAGGAAAGAAGGGAACATGCTACACTGCTGGTGGGATTGCAAACTAATTTAGCCCTTTTAGAGAGAAGAATGGAGAATCCTCAAAAATCTAAATGTAGACCTTCCATTTGACCCTGCAATCTCATTACTAGGTATCTACCCGAAGAACATAAATCATTTTGCCACAAAGACATTTGCACTAGAATGTTTATTGTGGCTCAATTCAAAATTGCCAAGTCATGGAAGCAACCTAAGTGCCTATCAACCCATGAATGGATCAACAAACTGTTGTATATGTATACCGTGGAATACTATGCAGCTATTAAAAAGACAGAGACTTTTTACATCTTTTACATTGACCTGGATGGTGTTAAAATACATTCTTCTTAGTAAAGCAAGAATGGAAAGATGAATATTAAATGTACTCCATACTTATATGAAATCAATATATAAACAATCACATGTTCCTAAGAACAATAAAACACCATTATAGTCCAGTTTGGGGGTAGACGGAAGTGGGAGGGGGGGAGGATATATGGCAGAGGAAGGGAGGGTATGAGGCAGAATCTCACCTAATGTGCACACTGTGAGAGTGTACAACACGCTCCCTGGGTGAAGGGCTCTTCTACAAATGGAACTTTGCCCTAGAAGTGAGAACAATGAAACCTAAATATTGTACCCTCATATTAATTTGAATAAAGTTTTTTAAAAAAGAAAGTTACTTATAAACTACTCAAAGAACATAGCATTCCATGGAATATAGTTAGTTTGATAAACACTAACTTTGGAATCAGACAGATCTAGTTTTCAACTCTGTTAGTACCACCTACTGGAAATATAGCCTTTTAGGTGAGAGCTTTACAGCAAACAATGTAACCTAATCATCTGTACCCTAATATTAATCTGAAATTTTAAAAAGATAATAAATAATAAAAAAGAAATGTAGCCTTGAGCAACTTGCTTAACCCAACTTACATAATTTCCTTAATGTTTAAAATGGTGATACTCATCTCTACCTCATAGAATTTCTGAGGACTGAATAAGATAGTATTTCCTAGGTGGCCTGGTACCTGAGTACCTGGTTCAGGGAACACTGGCTAAAAGATCAAGATCAGAGCTTACCCTCCAGTCTATTCCTAAGAGTGACCATAAGCTTTCTGATACATTTTTAGGAATAAAATACGAGAGCCAGAAGGCTTTTAATCCTTTGCTTCTTTCACTTCTTGGAAATACCTTTTTTAAGAGACGTTTTGTGTGCCCTTTGTAAAACAATTCAAACAGTAAAGAAAAATACAAAGAAGAAAGCATGAAATCTGAAACTCCCATCTGTCAGATAAAACCTTCATCAGGGCAGCACCTGTGGCTCAAAGGAGTAGGGCGCCAGCCCCATATACCGGAGGTGGTGGGTTCAAACCCAGCCCCAGTCAAAAATAAAACACTGCAGAAAAAAACCCTCATTAACACTTTTGGTGAACGTCTTTCCAGACATTTCTCCATATATTTTTCTCTGTGTATAGACCTATTTGTCAATTTGTGTACAAGAGGATTTGGCTGGGTGGACACAGTGGTTTACACCTATAATCCTAGCACTCTGAGAGGGTGAGGAGGGTGAAATGCTCAAGTCAAGCTCAAGAGTTCCAGACCAACCTGAGCAAGAGCAAGACCCTGTCTCTACTAAAAATAGAAAAAATTAGCCAGGCTGTGTCAAGCACCTATAGTCTTAGCTACTCAGGAGGCTGAAGCAAGAGAATTGCTTGAGCCTAAGAGTTTGAGGTCGCTCTGAGCTATTATACCCCAGCACATTACTGAGGGTGACAAAGTGAGACTCTGTCTCAAAAATTAATTAATTAATTAATTAAAAATAAATAAAAATATACTTTTTCTTGAAAAAAAGATATTTGAGGCTGTGATTAACAAAATGTTTTTTAAATAGGAGCATAAGTCTGTTCTCTATGAGGGCCCCCTAATTAAGGCCTTCTTGTCCAAATAAAATTTTTTTTCAGAAGCAACAGAATGATAGTTTATTAGAGGATAGAAAAGCTTCCAATACTATAGAAGGGGTCCCAAACAGGTTGCTGGTTCACATAATTTTAGATAGATAGTTCACTTGTCATCACAAGGTGCAAATTCCTCATAAACATATATTATTTATAATCCTCATATCAACACTGCAATTTAGATGTCTTTAGCCCCATTTTGCAAACAGAAAAGCCAGATCTCACTCAGCATCCAGGCCTGGCACAGAGTCAAATACAGGGTGCAGGCCAAGATCTTTCAGGCCCCAAATTCTTTCACAGTCCTTCCACAGTCCCAAGAGCCCGTGCCCATTTCATGCCTCCACTCATCTGTAGCAATGTGGTGAGCATGTAAGTCTTTCATTGGCCACAATCTGAACTCCTGTGAGCAGTGGCTGAAGAAGGGTGGGGACTATGGATGTACATTTCTTTGAGGGAGTAGTAAGCAGTTGTAGCGGAAAGGTGATTGTGAAATACAAAACAAAGCCAAAGCATCAACTTTTGTTCATTAGTTTCCTCTCATTTCTCCATCAACTTAGCAAGGAATGTGTCTTTCATCTTATTCCTCCCTGAAATCATGGTTTGGAAAAAAACATTTTCCCTTCCCAGTTGCTGTCAAGGGAGAGAATTTAGTGATTCAAAGAAGAGAAAAATAGGCTGAGTGCCATGGCGGGTGGATTGCTTGAGCTCAGGAATTCACGACCAACCTGAACAAGAATGAGACCCCATTTTTAAAAAAAAAAAAAATAGCCTGACATTGTGTGTGGGCACCTGTAGTCCCAGCTACTTGGGAGGCCGAGGCAAGAGAATCACTTGAGCCCAGGAGTTTGAAGTTGCTGTGAACCATGATGCCACAGCACTCTACCAAGGGTGATGAAGTGAGACTCTGTCTCAAAAAAAAAAAAAAAAAACAGATGAAAATAAGGAAGAAGAAAAGGGGGGTAAAAAGTGAGAAGAGGCAAATCTGGATCATGTGAGAGGCTCACTTCTTCCCATTTGGGAGCTTAGCAAGATGCTACAAGGGCCTACTCCCTAAATCAGGAACATTTTACCTGGAACAGTTACCATGGCTACAGAGTTAAGAAACTAGAGGTTCATTCTTCATCTTTTTCTAAAAATATGTAGAACTTTGCAGTAGCAGATCTGTGTCAGCAGGCCACCTATGCCCAGCTCAAGCAAGACTCTTCATGGGATAAGGAAAGCCATTTCTGTGATATTTCTATCAAAAACTTAAATAACCTCAATTGAATCATGAGGAAACCCAAGTAGAGAAACATTCTAAAAATGAACTGGCCTAGAATCTTCAAGAATACTGTCCTGATGAAACAAAGAAAAACTCAATAACTGCTCAGACTAGAGACTAAAGAGACAGGGCAGTAGAAGGCAATAAATGACCAGAGATTTTCTTTTGCTATAAATAATATTAATGGGTAATTGGTGGAATCAGAATAAAATCTATAGATTGTTTATAATATTCTTATCAGTGAGCGGCAACTGTGGCTCAGTGTGTAGGGCACCGGCCCCATATACCAAGGGTGGTGGGTTCGAGCCCGGCCCCAGCCAAACTGCAACAGAAAAATACCTGGGCATTGTGGCAGGCAACTGTTGTCCCAGCTACTCAGGAAGCTGGGGCAAGAGAATCGCCTAAGCCTAAGAGCTGGAGGTTGCTGTGAGCTGTAATGCCACAGCACTCTACCAAGGACAATATAGTAAGATTCTGTCTCTAAAAAAAAAAAGAAAAAGCCATGGAAAGGTAAAGCCAATCTGGGAAAGAAAACATTAACATTTGGGAAATCCAGTGAAAGGGGTTTAGACATTTTTCATGCTATTTCTTAAAATGTTTCTGTAGTTTTTGTCAAAAATTCTTTTTAAAAAGTTGGAAACGCTGAGGCAAGAGAATCACTTAAGCCCAAGAACCTGAGGTTGCTGTGAGCTGTGATGCCACAGCACTGTACTGAGGGCGACTTAGTGAGACTCTATCTCAAAAAAAAAAAAGTTGAAAACAAGTAAACAATCTAAAAAATTCTGATCTCAAAATCATCCAGGTTCTCAGTAGTAGAAACATTGAGATGCTACCATAGTTATTTTTAGAAGAATGAACCATAGGATAATTCTTTAACACCTCTATTTGCTCCTGATAAAAAGTAAATACTAAGCCATGAACTCAAATTTACTTGAACAAGTTTTATAAGATGTGAGACATCAAAATTGTTTTTTACCTCTATTTCTCAACCTAGTTCCTCTGAAATAGAAAATGTGAAACAAAAGTTTGGCAAAATAAAAATATATTAAATATTTAAATGTCAGCATATTGGTTTCAGATCCATTGGATTAAGTTATAATTTTTTGCTTGTTTAATTAAAATACTCTGTAAATATCTGTCTGTATGTAAGGAAACTACGGTCTAATGGTGCCTATTTAAAAAGAAATCTCTGCCTCAGCACCTATAGCACAGTGAACAGTGCCATCTACATACACCTAGGCTAGTGGGTTCGAACCTGGCCGGGGCCAGGTAAAACAACAACGACAACTGCAACAAAAAATAGCTGGGTGTTGTGGCAGGTGTCTGTAGTCCCAGCTACATGGGAGGCTGAGGCAAGAGAATAGCTTAAGCCCAGAGTTTGAGGTTGCTGTCAGCTATGACGTACAGCACTTTGCCAAGGGTGACATAGTAAGACTGTCTCAAAAAAATAAAAAAAGGAAAGAAATCTGTAAGAAAAGGGAATGTAGGTGGCACCTGTGGCTCAGTGAGTAGGGCACCGGCCCCATATACCAAGGGTGGCCAAACTGCCACAAAAAAATAGCCAGGCATTGTGGTGGGCACTTGTAGTCCCAGCTACTAGGGAGGCTGAGACAAGAGAATCACCTAAGCCCAAGAGCTGGAGGTTACACAGAGTTGTGACACCACGGCACTCTACCAAGGGTGACAAAGACACTGTCTCTTAAAAAAAAAAAGAAAGAAAGAAAAAAGGAAAGGGAATACGGAAATGCATACCTTTCTCTTTCCCAAAACCTACTTCCAGACAGCCTTCGCTAACTGACTACCCAGGTCCCAGCTCTATCCTTCCCTCCTCTGCCCCAACAGCCACTCAGAGTCCAGCTCTCCCTAGCAGTGCAGTTTCCCTGGGCTCCATTGATCAGCACTCTGCAGCTGAGTCCAGGAAGCTTCCTGAGGGTAGGTGCCTGGTCTCTAGGGCCCGGGGTCATCTACACATCGTGCATGTTCATTGCGTACAAGAAGTGGTGTGGGCTGACTAATCTAGGAAACCAGACTGCTGTAACTGAGCTAATACAATATTTCCTAGAACGGAAGCTGAGCTAAAAAGAATATCTGTAACATTGCAAAAAGCTCCACCCTTCCTTTTGATCTAGTGGAAAACTAGGTTGAGGAGGAAAACCCTGACTCTTCTCCCTCATTTCAAGGCATATCCTATCAGTTCTGCCATGTGGCTGTCTTGGGTGTAGCCTCACCCAGAGTTAGGCCCATGACCTATCAGGTCAGTGATTTCAACTTCCTTCCACTTTCAGGCACCAAGTAGGAGGAAGGGCTTTCCACTGGCTGTGGTCCCACAATACTGCTTTGCTGTACTATAGCCTCACTTGCTTATGCTCATTTCTAACATGCTTGGGGTACACACTTCTGTGGCTTCACTTCTACGGTGCCCTTGGCCTGGAATGTCATTACCCCCAGCCTCCCTAGCAAATTCATACTTCTTTGAAAGTGAACCCAAGTAGTCATCTCCTCTTCCAAGGAGTCTTTGGAACACTCCTAAACTCCCGTATTTTGTGCACATTCTCCATCTGTTGCAGAAAAGAGCATGTGGTATTGTGTATCGCTGTGTCTGTCCTCCATGCTAGATTCTACAATGGCTTTGAGATGGATAACCATCTCTCTTGTGTCACTAGCACTGGGCACTATTTCTGACCACTACTATGTTGCAAAAGAGGAGTGGAGAAGGAGAACAGGAGAGGTCAGCCAGAGGGCACAAGAAATCAAGGCTTATTGGAGTTAGTCTTTATAGTCTGTGCCTCTTGTCAATGAAGAAAGCGAGGTCGCTTGGATGGTGGTAAATGTAGCTGTGAAGGCCTGGGCTTTCAGTCATGCTCCAGGGATCTAAAAATTCCAAATCCTTTCACTTAAAAACTAAATACTCTTCACTGGCCCACACAGGAAATATCACAGGAAATTATGTTTCTGTTCAGCCTTTGCTCTCATTCAACCACAATTTCAAAACAGTATAGATTCCTCTCAAGATTGAGAAAGCAAAACTTCTTTGTTTATCCAGCAGTTAAGATTCTTCTTTTTCTCAATTTTCTTCCAAAGCACGCACAGAATATGTTACCTCACCTCCCTTGGAGGCACCCAACACTTGAATATTAAGTGAATTCATTAAAGAGTCTGGTCTTTATTTTTAAATTGAAGGCCAAATAGCCCCTGAGGTGCTTTGGAAATCTATAGCCCTGGATCATCCCCACCCCTAGCTCTTAGGAGGGGGTGCATGTGATTGCAGAGAACTTTCCCTTCAAGCCTCTAGGCATAATGAAGGAGATTCTCCCCGATCTTAGAAGAGGAACACTCTGATATAGAGTTTGCTGTGGTGAACACTCTGATACAGTGGTCACGAAAGTCAAGACAAAGTTTGGCTCTCACTTTTCTGAGCTCTTAGTTAGCACAGGAATTGGAAATTATTACAACATCAAGTTTTGTGGGTTGCTTTTTATAACATATATCAATATTCATGTTTGATAACTAACTTATCAAATAGTTGGGGGGAGCCCTGAATATCAAAATACTTTTCCTGCTCTTTAAAAGCCAATAATCTAAGTATCTTTTAGAGGTGTCTATTTTTCACCTCCTAAAATACAGTTACTTAAAAAAAAAAAAAGCAGTTACTAAACGCATCGTGGTGCTGTCATTTTTAGTTGTGTTTCTGTTCAGTGGATCTAAGGAATCACAATGGGAATCACTCACTTTAATTTTGTAAATTTCTCGGGGCCGCACCTGTGGCTCAGTGGGTAGGGTGCCAGCTCCATTTACCAAGGGTAGTGGGTTCAAACCCAGCCCCAGCCAAACTGCAACAAAAAAATAGCCAGGCATTGTGGTGGGCGCCTATAGTCCTAGCTACTTGGGAGGCTGAGGCAAGAGAATTACCTAAGCCCAGGAGCTAGAGGTTGCTGTGAGCTGTGTGACACCATGGCACTCTACCATGGGTGATAAAGTGAGATGCTATCTCTACAAAAAAAAAGAAAAATAGATTTTTGAAAATTTCTCAAATGGAGAAGATCCATACCTCCCAGCTGGATATGGATTCTCTCCTTACTTTAAAAATCACAGGACCACAGGCTTGGCTCCTGTAGCTCAGCAGCTACAGCACCAGCCACATACACTAGAGCTGGTAGGTTCAAATCCAGCCTGGGCCTGCGGAACAACAATGACAATTAAAACCAAAAAATAGCCAGGTGTTGTGGCAGATACCTGTGGTCCCAGCTGCTTGGGAGGCTGAGACAAGAGTATTGCTTAAACCCAGAATTTTGAGGTTGCTGTGAGCTGTGACACCATAGCACTGTACCCAGGACAACATAGTGAGACTCTGTCTCAAAAAAAAAAAAAAAAAAAGGCTCAAGGTGGTGCCTGTAGCTCAATAGGCAAGGGCGCTGGCCACAAACACCTAGGGTGGCAGGTTCGAAACTGGCCCAGGCCTGCTAAGCAACAATGACAACTGCAACCAAAATAAATAAATAAATAAATAAATAACAGAGCATTGTGGCAGGATCCTGTAGTCCCAGCTACTTGGGAGACTGAGGCAAAAGAATCACTTAATCCAAAGAGTTTGAGGTTGCTGTAAGCTGTGATGACACAGCACTCTATCCAGGGCAACAGCTTGAGACTCTGTCTCAAAAAAAAAAAAAAAAAAAAGGCTTAGCACCTATAGCACAGTGACTATGGCACTGGCCACATACACTGAGGATGGTGGGTTCAAATCCAGCCCAGGCCAGCTAAAACAACTATGACAACTGCAACAAAGAATAGCCAAGCATTGGGGCGGGGGCTTTTAGGTCCCAGGCTACTGGGGAGGCTGAAGCAAGAGAATCACTTAAGCCCAAGAGTTTGAGGTTGCTGTGAGCTGTGATGTGATAGCACTCTACTGAGGGTGACATAGTGAGACTCTGTCCCCCACCCAAAAAAAAAAAAAAGAAAAAGAAACCACATCCTTAAAATATGATTTCATAGCCTAGTAAAAGAAATTTGATGAGATTGGATGAGAAACAATACAATATGGCTAACTTTTCATTTTCAAATCAATATAACAAGAAATTTCAACTACTAACATCATATTTTCATTTAAAAAAAAAAAAAAAGGACAATTCTAACCAACTCCCCAAAGCAGGATAGATCTAAGTTCAAAATAAATGAAAGTTAAAAAAAAAAAGAAAGAAATCACACAACCAATTTTCAAAAGACCAAGAGCACATAGAAAATCTCTCCAACTCCATTTCACACAGAAAGCTCCAAGCATCAGAAATTACTACCCACAGTAATTCAAGCTCTGAAGCAATTTAAGCACATGAATGCCCTAACTCAAAGAGATCTATCAGAAAATGCAAACCTAGGTAAATCGAAAGTATTTCTGGGCTGAGCACAGAGGCTCATGCCTATAATCCTAGCCCTATGGAAGGCAGAGGTGAAAGGATTGCTTGAACACAGGAGTTCAAGACCAGCCTAAGTAAAGTGAGACCATGTCTCTACTAAAAATAGAAAAATAAGCTGGGTATTGTGTCAGGTACCTGTGATCCCATTTACTCCGGAGGCTGAGGGAGAAAGAACTCTTGAACCCAGACGTTTGAAATTGCTGTGAGCTATGACGATGCCACTATACTCTAGCCTGGGTGACAGAACAAGGCTCTGTCACAAAAAAAAGAAAAAAAATTTATTTCCAACCTGATTGCCTTTGGGGATATTGCTAGGATCTTGCTGATTTGTTTTTTTAACTTCCTTCACCACTTGTGAAACAATGCAGGAAATTTTACATGTACTAGGGAGTTAAGGAGACTTCCGTGAAGGTATCCCCTAGCCCACATAAGATGGCAAGCTGGGTTAAAGTCTTGAGTCTTACCTTTTTCAGTCCTTCAGGCAGAATTTGGTGATGATCCTTGTGGCCGTTGAGACAAGATTGGTAACACGGGTGTCTAGGGCTATTTGTGTGAAAGGAGAAGTGAACAGAGAAAAAATACGATCACACTGTGATGACAGGAAGCCCAGAAGAGAAGATAGAGGAAGTGAGGCTGAGTCCACCCCCTTAGCCTCAGAGATTCAATTCTTCCCCAGTGGCTTTTTAGAAACTGCCTTCCATGGCCCACCCTAAACTGGTTTCTGTGAAACAAAAAACTGAAAACCAACTTAGTTTAGGCACTAATCTGTGAGCACTGGCAGATTCTAGGGGTGATTTCAGTGATAATTTTTGATTAAAAACAGATAAGCCTTTTCTTTTCTTTTCTTTCTTTCTTTTTTTTTTGAGATAGAGTCTTACTCTGTCACCCTGGGTTGAGTGCCATGGTGTCATCATAGCTCACATCAACCTCAAACTTTTGGGCTCAAATTATTTTCTTACTTCCACCTTCCAAGTAGCTGGGACTACAGGTGCCTGCCGCAATGCCCGGCTAATTTTTCTATTTTTAGTAGAGACAGGCTTGCTCTTCCTCTCTCTCAGGCTGGTCTCAAACTCCTGAGCTCAATAATCCACCCATCTCAGCCTCCTGGAGACTTAGGATTACAGGTGTGAGCCACTACACCTGGCCTATTTATTTACTTATTTATTTTTAATCATTTTTGTTTGTTTGGGTTTTGGAGGCAGAAAACACTTTGTCACCCTTGGTTGTTGGTAGAATGCTGTGGCATCATAGCTCACAACAACATCAAACTCTTAGGCTCAAGCCATCCTCTTGCCTCAGCCTCCCAAGTAGCTGAGACTATAGGTGCCCACCACAATGCCCACCTATTTTTTAGAGATGAGGTCTCCTTCTGGCTCCAGCTGGTCTCAAACCTGTGATCTCAGGCAATCTACCCAGCTTGGCCTCCCAGAGTGCTTGGATTATAGGCATGAGCTACCACACCCAGCCCATTATTTATTTTTTCTGAAACAAGTCTCACTTATTGACCCAGGCTAGAGAACCATGACATCAGCCTAGGTAACAGCAACCTCAAGCTCCTAAATTCAGGCAATTCATCTGCCTCAGCCTCCCAGAGTGCTAGGATTAGAGGTGTGGCCATCATGCCCCACCCAGTATCTAAATTAGTTCAGTGAACTAGACTCCTTAGTCTCAAGCTTGCCCCTCCCTAAGTGTCCATCTTCTCTGGGAAAGACCTGGCTGGCCTCCCAGCTCCCTGAGTCAGAACCCAGGTGTCGTCCTAATTTGCTCTCTCTCACACATCACCACCTGTTATCAACCACCAAGTCCTATACATTATTCCTTGCCTAAATATTTTTCTAATAAAGCCACTTCTCTCCAACCCCATAAACATCATGTTAATCCTTATCTCTCACCTGGGGACAAGATCTCAGCCCCCCAGGAGAGAAGATCTTTTTTTTTTTTTTTTTGAAGTTTTTGGCCTGGTCTGGGTTTAAACCCAACACTTCCGGTATATGGGGCCAGCGCCCTACTCCTTGACTCACAGGCACAGCCCCTGAGAGGAGATCCCTTCAAAACAAAAATTTAATTACATCGTTCCTCAGCTTACAACTCTCCACTGGCCATTCTTCTCCATCCCCTTCAGTTATCCAACTGGATAATGCTGGGTATGGAATTCCTTTGGGTTCTTTTTCTCTGTCCCCTTTGCTCCTTCGCCCCCTCATATCTTCCCAGTTCTTCCTATTTGTCCTCCACATCTCTGCTCCTCCAGAAAACCTTCCAAACAGCACCAGTTGGTCCTGTTCAATGCTCCTAATGCCCATAGACATCTGCCCACCTCCTATCTGTCTTTGTTTTTAACTGTTTTTCCAACTAGACTCAAAGCTCTGTAGGTTCCGTGTTGCTCTGTATGCATTGAATGATCTTGTTTACTATTGTATTTTCAGTGTCTAGTATTGTACAGTCTGGCACATAAGAAGTGCTCTAAAAATATTTTAATAGCTTCAGGTAATGTAAGGCCTGAAAGTTAGAAAGGGTAGAAAGTAAGAGGAAGAAAGAAAAAGTAGAGTCAACATCTGCAGAGAGAGAAGTGGTTACTAAAGGGGAGATCTTCGGAATATAGGGAACATCTCAAAATAAGAATTGGTAAAATTGGGCCGGACATGATGGCTCACACTGTAATCCCAGCACTTGGGAGGCCGAGATGGGCAAATTGCCTGAGCTCACAGGTTCGAGGCTAGCTTGAGCCAAAGCGAGACCCCTGTCTCTAAAAATAGCCAGACATTGTGACAGGTACCTGTAGTCCCAGCTACTTGGGAGGCTGAGGCAAAAGAATTATTTGACTCCAAGAGTTTGAGATTGCTGTGAGCTATAATGCCACAGCACTCTACTGAGGGCTACAAAGCGAGACTCTGTCTCAAAAGGAAAAAAAAAA
>NW_003852405.1:638433-678763 GCF_000181295.1 Otolemur garnettii
GGAGACAGAGCCTCAAGCTGTCCACCTGGGTAGAGTGCCGTGGCATCACAGCTTGCAGCAACCTCTAACTCCTGGACTCAAGCGAGTCTCCTGCCTCAGCCTCCCAAGTAGCTGGGACCATAGGCGCCCACCACAAACAACGCCCGGCTGTTTTTTGGTTGCAGCTATTACTGTTGTTTTGGCGGGCTTGGGCTGGATTCGAACCTGCCACCTTAGGTGTATGTGGCTGGTGCCTTAGCCACTTGAGCCACAGACACTGAGCCGATTTGATTTTCTCAACGCCTGATATATTGATCAACCATCATAGGTGATAATCGAACCTGGGAGTTTAGGAGATTTGAACTTAGCCAGACAAAGAGTGGGAATACAAGTTACTGATGATTCACTATCATGCAATAGTACTTACTAAAATACATCCTGAATAGACAAAACCTCATATGAACATGATGATATCATTGGGTCCCCATTAAGGCCTTAAAAAAAAAAAGTCTTATAGGTGAATGAGTCTAACTGTTTTAATTATTGGAAAATAATCACTATTGAATATGAGAGAATACAAATAGAACTCCTAAGCTTATTTCAGTGAGTGTCTTAAGAAGTAAGAATATTAGAGAATGGAATACATAGATTCTTGTGAGAATTACAAGATCAGAAACTTCAAAAACGAAATTAAGGTTGACTAGTAGCACACTGGATTTTGCCTATGGACTCTAAGGTTCAAGTTTTAAGGAGAGTACAACAGAACATTATTTTCTAAAAGAAAATTCTTCATATATTTTGAATGCTATTATAGGTTATATCAGAAAATGAATATAAGTGCTTAAAAATTCTAATGTCTGGGGCGGTGCCTGTGGCTTAGTGAATAGGGCATATACCAAGAGTGGCGGGTTCAAACTCGGCCCCAGGCCAAACTGCAACAACCAGGCATTGTGGTGGGCACCTTCAGTCCCAGCTACTCGAGAGGCTGAGGCAAGAGAATCACCTAAGCCCAGGAGCTGGAAGTTATACCATGGCACTCTACCAAGGGTGACAAAGTAAAACTCTGTCTCTAAAAATAATATTTGGATATTTTTGGAGTTTAAAAAAATACATACATATTAAGAAATTAATTAAAATTAGGATTTTAGAAATTAGATATCTATTCTTAAGAGCCCATATCATTCCTAGGGCCTAATTAAAAGATCCATAATAGATCACAGACTACTGAAAAAACACCGAGCTATTTGGCAGTATGGCATCTGGGACAATGGTAGAAGTAGTGGCTTCCATGGCTGCAAGCTTGCCAATCCACACCACATTGGATTGAGCCCCCAAACAAGGTACTATTAAGGCAGCTATAATTTAAAAAAATACCAAGAAGAGAAATACTGAGTTAAGAAATCTGAGAGCTAGGAGTATGTTGTAATGGAAATAACAAAGGGTTGGAAATCAGAAACCATTCACACAGAAACTTTGAGAAAGTCCTTCAGCATCTTTGAGTCAGTTTCTTCATCTGCGCCTTGAAGATAGTTTCTACTTTGTAGCTGAATGAGCACCAAATGACAAACTGTGTTGAAAAGCTTTTTAAGGTTGAAGTGCAGTGTGAATGTTAGTTATCTTCAGTATATTCCTTAGGAAACACCTAGCAAGTCTTCCTAAATTTTCAGATTCAGAGCCTGAAACCAAAATCAGTTAAGTGATGGGCCCCAGGTACTTCAGCTATGTAAGAACATCATAACCCTTGACTTACCTAGTGGTTAGGACAGTGGTTTTCAACCTTCCCAATGCCACAAAGTATTTTCATAGTTAAAAAGGGGTCATGACCCACAGGTTCAGAACCGCTGGGTTAGGGGGACAGGCAGACGCCCCCAGGAGGATGCATAAGACACGTTTCCCTGGTAATATGGACTCTTGATTTCAGCATAACAGTTGTTACTCTCTCTTACTAAGGTCTCATCTTTTTTTTTTTTTGAGACAGAGTCTCACTATGTCACCCTGGGTAGAGTGCCATGGTGTCACAGCTCACAGAAACCTCAAACTCTTGGGCTTAAGCGATTCTGTTGCCTCAGCCTCCCAAGTAGCTGGGACTACAGGCCCCTGCCACAATGCCTGGCTATTTCTTTAGAGACGAAGTCTTGCTCTGACTCAGGCTAGTCTCAAACTCATAAGCTCAGGCAATCCATCTGCCTCAGCCTCCCAGAGTGCTAGGATTACAGGTGTGATCCATTACATCCAGCCCAGGTCTCATCTTTGAGCTCAATTGGGTAATAATGAAAAACTATCAAGACTGGATGAGACTGGAGCCCAGACTTGATGGGCTTTCTTGCCCTTTTGCCTGAATTCAGAGATAGCAAAGTGACAAGTCTCTTAGTAAATACAACTATCCCCTGTGATGACAGCAGTGGCTGTCCCCTACCACTTGACACAAGTTGAGTCACTGTGGATCTGCCAATGAAAACTCCCCTACACTCACTGTATTAAGTGAGATCCTTGCCAGTGTGAGAATCCCACTGCCTATAGTCCAATTATGTCTTACTCTACCTCTATATCCCCTTGCACCCATCACCAAAAGACTATCAGTCCTGGGACAAGAACTAGGATCTTGTAGACCATTGCATATCCTTCCCTTTTCTTGTCCTCAGGGGAAGGTGACTTTGGATGACAAGAGGCTTCTTTTGCAGGGCAACCCATACCTAAGCCTTACAGAACAAATATGTCAAGTGTGGCCATGCTAACTGGGGGTATCCTGTGGCCCACAAGGACAACATCCTTGATAAACTGGTACTTGATAGGCAACTATTGTTCATATACTCAACTTGTAGACAAGAAGTCACAGTGATTCAGGAGCCTTTAAAAAATACAGTGCTAAGGCCAGGTATGGTTGCTCACACCTATAATTCTAGCACTTTGGGAGGCCAAGATGGGAGGATCACTTGTGGCCAGGAGTTTAAGACCAGCCTGAGCAATATAGCAAGACCCTGTCTCTAAAAAACACAGAAAAGAAGCTATGCATGGTGGCTCATGCCTGTAATCCTAGCACTCTGGGAGGCCAAGGTAGGTGGATTGCCTGAGCTCACAGGTTTGAGACCAGCCTGAGACAGAATGAGACCCTGTCTCTAAAAAAGATCTGACCGTTGTGGCGGGTGCCTATAGTCCCAGCTACTCAGGAGGCTAAGGTAAGAGAATGGCTTGAGCCAAGAGGTTGCTGTGAGCTATGATGCCACAGCAGTCTACTAAGGGTGACAAAGTGAGACTCTATCTCAAAATAAAAATAAATAAATAAAATATGATAGAAAAATAAAATTTAAAAAAGCACAGAAAAGGGCATGGAGGCTCAAGCCTATAATCCTAGCACTCTGGGAGGTGGGTTCATTGCTTCAGCTCAGGAGTTCAAGACCAGCCTGTGCAAGAGTGAAAACCCAAGTCTACCAAACATAGAAAAATTAGCCAAGTGTCATAGGTGGTGCCTGTAGTTCCAGCTACTCAGGAGGCTAAAGGGATTACTTGAGACCAGGAGTTTGAAGTTGTTGTGAGCTATGATGACTCCATGGCACTCAACACAGGGTGACAGAGTGAAACTCTGTCTTAAAAAAAAATTAATTAAAAATAAATAAATAAATAGCAGAGAAAAATTAGCCAGGCATGGTGGTGCACAACTGAGGTTTCAGCTTCTCAGAAGTCTGAGAAAGGAAGATCCCATGAGTCCAGGAATTTGAGGTTGCGGTGAGCTATGATGACACCACTGCACTCTACCCTGAGCAATAGAGCAAGACTCTGTATCCAAAAAAAAAAAAAAAAGTGGCAGCACCTGTAGCTCAGTGGGTACAGGTACAGGGCTCTGGCCACAAACATGGAGGCTGGTGAGTTTGAACCCAGCCCAGGCCAGCTAAAATCAATAGTGACAACTGCAACTGAAAACTAGCCAGGCATTGTGCTGGGCGCCTATAGTGCCAGCTACTTGGGAGGTGGAGGCAAAAGAATTGCTTAAGCCCAAGTGTTGGAGGTTGTTGTGAGCTGTGATACCACAGCACTCCACCCAGGGTGACATAGTGAGGCTCTGTCTCAAAAAAAAAAAAAAAAGCTGTGCTGGTAACTGTGATGTGAAAAACCATGTACAGAAACTGTTCACCCTATGAGGTGTAGCTTTTTCCAAATACTCTCACTTTATTCTTCTCTCAACTAGGGCACAGCAACTGTCCCAAAGAGGACATTAAGCCAAACATGCCCATGTTTGCATATTTTTTCAAGCAAAGAAATAAGCGAAGCTATAAGGAATAGAAAGGGCTAGTTTAAGAAAATGTGTGTATGCATAAATAGCAGCAAAAGTGTATATTCAAATGAAGTTTTAAATGGAATAGCAATAAATAAAGAAGATAAAAGCAGAACTGCGCAGGAAGCACATGGGCAGGGCTATGAGACTGCTCACCCTCTTTCCTTTTTTGGTGGCTTCTTAGGAGCCTCTGGAGTCCAACTCTAAGGATAGAAAACCTCTGGCCCAGGGGTCATTCTTCTGGGATCCTTGCCAGTGTTGGGGCGTATCTTCAGTTGTGAGACCAGAGATGTGGCTCGTCTTGTCCTACGGCCCTCACTGACTTGGAAGGAGAATCCCCAGGCTTTGTGCTTCATTGTCCTGTCTCAATGGAAGTAGGAGGCAAGTTCGACACCCAGCCTCTTCCCTTCTCCATTTAGGAGGCTGGGAGCTGTGGCTTCTTGTTTGTTTGTTTGTTTGTTTGAGACAGAGTCTCACTATGTCAACCTTGGTAGAGTGCCATGGCGTCACAACTCACAGAAACCTCAAACTCTTGGGCTTAAGTGATTCTCTTGCTTCAACCTCCCAAATAGCTGGGACTTCAGGCATCCATCACAACACTCAACTATTGTTGTTTAGCTGGCCTGGGCCAGGTTCAAACCCACTAACTTCAGTGTATGTGGCTGGCTCCCTATTCACTGAGCTACAGGTGCCAAGCCAAGAGCTCTGGCTTCTTACGGAAGGAATAGTAGGAAAATGTTTTTCCCAGATGATAGGGGTTTGCTGAATCCTGAGACTGATTCAAGCCTGTGACATTACAGAAAGTACAATGTGGGGCTCAGTGCTGGTGGGGGATGTCAATGGTTCTGGCATGTACTGTGATACACTGCACTCTATCCATCCAAATATAACAAAGCAATGATTCTAGAGCCACTTCTGGCATATGCAGTAGTCCCATCTTATCCATGAGGGATACATTCCAAGATTTCCAGTAGACGTCTGAAACTGCAATTCATAGTACTGATCTCTATATACACAATATTTTCTCCTATTCATACATAGCCATGATAAAGTTTAATTACAAATAAGGCAGAGATTAACAACAATAACTAATAATGTAACAATTATAATAATATGCCAGCATCAGTACTTTTGACTTTGGGACCGTTATTCAGTAAAATAAGGTTTATTAGAACACAAGCACTGCAATACCAGAATAGTCAATGTGGTTACTGAGTGTGCTGCTAAGTGACTAACAGGCAGATAAGGTAGAGAGGAGGGTATACAGTGTGGATATGTTGGACAAGGGGATAATAACATCCCAGGTGAGGACAGAGCTGGATGCTACTCAGAATGCAATTTAAAACTTATGGAATCTTTATTTCTAGAGTTTTCCATTTAATATTTTTGGACCACTGTCAGCCGAGGGTAACTGAAAACCGTGGAAAGCAAAATCATAAATAAGGAAAGACTACTATATAAAGGGGAGTTCCTCATGTGTCTCTGGGTAAAGAGAGAAGCCACTGGTGTGGTTTTGTTTTGAAATGAGTCTTGCTATTTCCCAGGCTGGTCCTGAACTCCTAGGTTCAAGAAATCCTCTTACGTTAGCTTCCCAGGTAGCTGGGATTACAGACATGCGCCACTGCACCCAACTTGGTGGTGTGGTACAGGGGACAGAGACCTCAACTCAGAAACAGAAGTGCTGGATTCTAGCCTTTGTTCTATAATCACCCAGAGAAAGTCCCTCTAATCCCCCAGGGGATCATTTTCTTATCTGTAGAAGAATACAGGATAGGTAATTCATAATTCTCTCTGGGCTTCAAAAATTCTGGACGCTTATCAGTTTATAATATCAAAGATGAATTCTTACTAGACCATAGCTTGGGTTAGGATTTGGTATGGAAAGTGCAACCTAGGAGAAGAGTTACAAGAGCTCTTCGTTTACAGAGTTCAGCAGGTGGGTCAGGCAGTGCACTGAACATGGTCGCACTTGACAGCAATCTGAGATAAGCACAGAATTTCCTTCTGTACAGATGAGAAAAGCAATGGTGACTCGGCGCCTGTGGCTCAAACAGTTAAGGCGCCAGCCACATACACCTGAGCTGGCGGGTTTGAATCCAGCCCGGGCCTGCCAAACAACAATGACGGCTGCAACCAAAAAATACCCAGGCATTGTGGCAGGTGCCTATAGTCCCAGCTACTTGAGAGGCAGAGGCAGGAGAATCATTTGAGCCCAGGAGTCGGAGGTTGCTGTGAGCTGTGATGCCACAGTACTCTCAAGGGCAACAGCTTGAGGCTGTGTCTCAAAAAAAAAAGGAGAAAGAAAGAAAGAAAAGCTATGGTTAGTGATATTAAGTAACTTACCAAAAGCTACACTGCTAGAAATCAGCAGTTTTTTGTTTTGTTTTGTTTTGTTTTGTTTCGACGAGAGTCTCACTTTGTCCTCCCCAAGTAGAGTGCTATGGCATCATAGCTCACAGCAACTTCAGACTCCTGTGCTCAAGCGATTCTCTTGCTTCAGCCTCCCAAGTAGCTGGGACTACAGGAGCCTGGCACAACCCCTGGCTATTTCTAGAGGCGGGGGTCTCACTTTGGGTCATGCTGGTTTCAAACTCCAGAGCTCAGGTGATCTGCCCACCTTGGCTGGGATTACAGGCATGAGCCACTGCGCCCAGCCTGAAATCAGCAGTTCTTAAATTCAAAGCCTTGCCCATGATGCCAAAGTCTTATCTTATCTTATCTCTTATCCAGCCATCTGGCTTCCCCTAAAGCTAATCTGACATTGAAACTTGTTGCTGGTGTGGTGGCTTACAACTGTAATCTTAGCACTCCTGGAGGCCAAGGCGATGGATTGCCTGAGCTCACGAGTTCAAGACCAGCCTGAGCCAAAGCAAGACCCCGTCTCTAAAAATAGCCAAATGTTGTGTTGGGCACCTGTGGTCCCAGCTACTTGAGAGGCTGAGGCAAGAGAATCGCCTGAGCCCATGAGTTTGATGTTGCTGTGAGCTATGTCATAGTACTCTACTAAGGGCGACAGAGTAAAACTCTCTAAAACAAAAAAATGAAAGAAAAGAAAAAAGAAAGAAAGAAACTTACTGCAGATAATTAAAAGCTGATATCTTTTATGAGGACTACCCTAAGATGATCTTGACAATATTCTCCTAGTTTATAAGAGGATAAAAAAGAGGACAATTCTCTTCATAAAGCAACACCTGAGGATGTTTTCAGGCACCCAGAGCAGTCTTGTATGTGCTGTTTCCCAGTCAGAGTTTTGAGTAATCTTCATGAGTAATAAGCAAAGTCTCTTTGCTTAGCTCAAAAATAAGAAAAGTTTACTTGAGCCCAAGAGTTTGAGGTTGCTGTGAGCTATGACACCACAGCACTCTACCAAGGACAACAAAGTGAGACTCGGCACTTTGTAGGAGCCAAACAAGGAGACAGGAAGCATCTGAAGGTGCAAGACTGACCTCAGCTTTTCTACTTGAAGTCAGTTCAGCTCTTTAGAATTGCACAGAGCTTAACCCAAGAGTTTGAGGTTGCTGTGAGTGAGCTGTGATGCCACAGCGCTCTACCCAGGGCAACAGCTTGAGACTCTATCTCAAAAAGAAAAAAAAAAAAAACAAAAAGAACACAGAATTGCACAGAGCTAAGAACAAACATCTGCCCACCACACCCTATGTCTAGCTGCTGAGAACTGGTGCCAACAAGGAGAGTAAAGACAAAGAAGAGCCCGGCAGAAGGCCTGGCAGGAGGAGGCAGCATTCAACTAACTTCCAGCTAGACCTGCCACTAAGGCAGCAGAGGAGATGAAGTGCTGGAGATACTGTCATGTGTCCTTTAACTAGCTTCATTTCCCAAATTATTTTCCTACTTCATTCTAAGTCCTAGAGTACAAAGGATTAAAATATGCTTTCCCTAGGCCAAATCTATTCCAGAGAAAGGGACTAAAGTTCCACATTCTTGATATAATATCCACATTGTATGATAATAATTGTTATTTATTTATGTATTTATTTATTTTGGAGACAGAGTCTCAAACTGTCACCCTGGGTAGAGTGCTGTGGCACCATAGCTCACAATTCTTGGGCTTAAGCTATTCTCTTGCCTCAGCCTCCCAAGTAGCTGGAACTACAGGTACCTGCCATAACACCCAGCCATTTTTTTGTTGCAGTTGTCATTGTTGTTTAGCTGGCCCAGGCTGGGTTTGAACCCGCCAGCCTGGGTGTATGTGGCTGGCGCTATAACTATTGTGCTACAATTATTGGTGCCAAGCCAGTAATTATTATTTTTTTAAATAGATTGTTTTTAGAGAAGTTTTAGGTTCACAGAAAAATTAAGTGTGGGGTACAAAAAGTTTCCACATATCCTCCTATACTACCACCTCCACCCCACCCACATCCTTCCCTACTATTAACATCCCACACCTGAGTGGTAGATTTGTTATAATCAATGAACCTACAGTGACAAATCATTGTCACCAAAGTTCATAAATTACATTAGGGATCATTCCTTGTGTTGTACATCTTATGGGTTTGGCCAAATGTATAACACATGTGTCCACTCCTATGGTAGCATACTGAGTAGTTTCACTGCCCTAAAATTCTGTGTTCTGCTTACTCATCCCTCTCTCTCCTTTCTCTCTCCTGACCCCTGGCAACTGCTGATCCGTTTTACTTTCTCTATAGTTTTGTCCCTTTAAGAATGTCTATGTGGCAAGAGAATTGCCTAAGCCCATGAGCTGGAGGTTGCTGTGAGCTGTGACACCACAGCACTCTACTGAGGGCGACAAAGTGAGACACTGTCTCTAAAAAAACAAACAAAACAAACAAACAAACAAAAAAGAATGTCTTATATGCACAGCTAAGGGCATAACAACTGAAGCAAACAGACAACTTTCTGAATGGGAGAAGATATTCACATTTATGAATCCGACAAAGGTCTGATAACTAGAATCTATAGAGAACTCAAATTAATCAACAAGAAAAGAGTAAGCAGGCTCAGCACCTGTAGCTTGGTGCTTAGGGCACCAGCCACATATACTGGAGCTGATGGGTTCGAATCCAGCCCAGGAATGCCAAACGACAATGACAACTACAACCAAATAATAGCCGGGTGTTGTGGCAGGTGCCTATAATCCCAGCTACTTGGGAGGCCAAGGCAAGAAAATCACTGAAGCCCAGGAGTTTGAGGTTGCTGTGAGCTGTGACACCACGGCACTCTACCCAGGTGATAGCTTGAGACTCTGTCAAAAAAAAAAAGAGTAAGCAATCCCATTTATAAGTGGGCAAGAGACTTGAAGAGAAACTTCTCTGAAGAAGACAGATGAATGACCACATGAGAAAATGGTCATCATCCCTAATCCTGAGGAATGCAAATCAAAACCACTCTGAGATATTACCTAACCCTAGTGAAAATAGTCTATATTACAAAATCCCAAAGTTGCAGGGGCTGGTGTGGATGTGGAGAGAAGGAAACACTTTTACACTGCTGGTGATATTGCAAAGTATGGGAAGAAGTATGGGTCAGGTGCAGTGGCTCACACCTGTAATCCTAGCATAATCCTAGCACGTCTGAGCTCACTGCTTTGAGCTTTCTGAGCCAGAGCGAGACCTCATCTCTAAAAATAGCTGGGAATTGTCAGGCACCTGTAGTCCTAGCTGCTTGGGAGACTGAAGGAAGAGAATCACTTAAGCCCAAAAGCTTGAGGTTGCTGTGAGCTGTGACACCATGGCACTCTACCCAGGGTGACAAAGTGAGAGTCTGCCTCAAAAAAAAGGAGAAGAACAAGCATGGAGAATACTCAAAGAGCTAAAAGTAGACCTTCCTTTTGATCCCACAGTCCCATTACTGGGTATGTACTCAGAAGAATAAAAATCATTTTACTATATAGACATTTGCACTAGATTGTTTACTGCAGTTTAATTTACCAACATGTAGAATCAATGACTTATATCCCACCTTTACATTTTTAGAAGGTTTTTTATTTGAGTGGAGAGAGATCATCTTTTTGTTTCAAGGCCTAAAAATGGAAAAGAGAAGAATTTAGAATAAGAATCTGTGACTTCGGGCTGTGCCTATAGTTCAGTGGCTAGGGCACCAACCACATACACCGAAGCTGGCAGGTTCCAACCTGGCCAGGGCCAGCTAAACAACAATGACAACTGCAACTAAGAAAATAGTCAGCATTGTGGCAGGTGCCTGTAGTCCCAGCTACTTGGGAGGCTGAGGCAAGAGACTCGCTTAAAACCAAAAGTTTGAGGTTGCTGTGAGCTTGACACCAGGGCACTCTACCCAAGCTGACAGCTTGAGACTCTATCTCAAAAAAAGAAAAATAAAAAGGCTCAGCACCCGTACATAGTGGTACGCCAGCCACATACACTGAGGCTGGTGGGTTTGAACCCAGCCTCGGTCAGCTAAGCAACAATGACAATTGCAACAGAAAAATAGCCAGGCATTGTGGTGGGCCCCTGTAGTCTCAGCTACTTGGGAGGGTGAGGCAAGAGAATCGCTTAAGCCCAAGAGTTGGAGGCCACATGGTGCTGTGACGCCACATCACTCTACCCAGGTGACAGCTTGAGACGCTGTCTCAAAAAAAGAAAAAAAAAAAAGAATCTGTGACTTTCGACCTCCCCTTCTTCTCCTGCCTTAAGTCTTCACTTCATTAGGAGCAATACCAGACTTTAGGGAAAGTGGAAACAGAAGAAAGAGGAAGAGGAATACGAAGGGAGAGAGGACAAAGAAAGGGAAGCAGAATCACTCTCTAAATGCCTTCCTGAATGTACTCTGGTAACCTTGAGAGTTATAGAAAGGAAAGCAGACCTGGCAGGGAGGTGCTACGGAGAAGAGGATGAGGAGGTGCCCAGAGGGCTTGTGAACTCTCAGGACCTACTGAGTCCTCGACAAAAAACTCCCCCTCTCCTGCCTCCAGCACTGTTTATCTTTAGAGACCTGGCTCATCTTATCAATTATGTTTTCTTCTCCTTTCAGTTTCTGAGTGAGTTGGAGGAAAGTTTCTTATTTCTGTTTTGGTTTCCATGACACTATCCAGTGAAGATCATACAAGTGTGAGGTATGAGATTCTTCCACTCTGAGGTGTTAATGCTGGTGTAACCCAGGGCAGGAACCAGTTTCACTCAGTTTCTTTTTTTTTTTTTTTTTTTTTTGTGAGACAGTCTCATTCTGTTGCCCCAGGATAGAGTGCCACAGCATTAGCCTACCTCACAGCCACCTCAAACACCTGGTTCAAGTGATCCTCCCGACTCAGCCTCCAAAGTAGCTGAGACTACAGGCACCTGCCTTGATGCCCAGCTAATTTTTTTAATTTTTAGTACAAATGAGGACTCACTGTTGCTTAGGCTGGTCTCATACTCCTGAGCTCAAGTGACCCACGCACCTTAGCCTCCCAGAGTGCTAGGATTACGATTGCACCTGGATTGCAACTAGATAAAATCTTCTTAATGGTCTGATTTTATCTATTTAAAATTGTGAGTGAGGCCAGGTGTGGTAGCTCATACCTGAAATCCTAGCATTCTTGGGAGGCCCAGGTGGGAGGATCTCTTGAACTCAGGAGTTTGTGACTAGCCTAAGCAAGAACCAGACCCTGTCTCTACTAAAAATAGGAAAATTATCTATTTTTACAGGTGTTATTGCAGGCACCTATAGTCCCTGCTCCTTGGGAGACTGAGGCAGAAGGATCACTTGAACCCAGGAGTTTGAGGAGGCTGTGAGCTAGGCTAATGCCCTGACACTCTAGCTTGGGCAACAGAGTGAGACTCTGCCTCAAAGAAACAAAAAGATTTTATCTTGGTTTACAACAAATGGGAAGAGAAGACCCAGAGTCAGATGGCTTAAAAAACTATGCAGCCGGGAGGTGCCTGTGGCTCAAAGGAGTAAGGTACTGGGCCCTCATGCTGGAGGTGGCGGGTTCAAACACAGCCGGGCCAAAGACTGCAAAAAAAACCCCAACTATGCAGCCACCTAATTGGATGTAAGATAGCCTTGGGTTCTGTTGACTGAGATAAGGAAGCCCAAGTCTCTTTGGTTCTAACTTGCTCAAAGCCAAACACTCTTCACTACAAAGCTCGGAGCAGAGAATATCCTCCCCCCTCAGGATAAAGAAGAAAAAAAAAAAAAAACCTTCTAAGGATCATGGGCAGGGTCTGAGCCTGAACCCTCTTTACTATTCCTAACCTGTCTTGTATTGGATCTGCATCCCCTAGAGGTAGTTACGGAGGGGCCAGGTAGCTCCAGGTAAGCAGGTGCAGAAAGCACTGTGTGGATGTAATAAGGAAGCAGTTACCACAAATAGCCAGAAAGCCTCAAACAAAGCCAAGAGCTCTGCTTTATGCATCAGATGTTTGAGCAGGTTGTTTAAATTCTCTGAGTCACAGTTTGGCATCTGTAAAATGGGATACAGGATTGGAGAAGAAGTTAACATATACCTAGCATGTAAGAAAACATATAAATGAAAAGATTGGGAAATCATTCCCTGTTCAGGGCTATAGACATTACTTAAGATTACCAAAGAAGGCTCGGTGCCTGTAGTTCAGTGGTTAGGGTGCTGGCCACCTGCACCAGTGTGGATATGAACCCAGCCCAGGCCTGCTAAGCAAAAACAATAGCCAGATGTTGTGGTAGGTGCCTATAGTCCCAGCTACTCGGGAGGCTGAGGCAAGAGAATTGCTTGAGCCCAAGAGTTTGAAGTTGCTGTGAGGGATGACACCACGAGGTTCTACCGAGACATAGTAAGATTACCAAAGAGAGCCAGGCATGGGTGCTCACACATGTAATCCTAGCACTCTATGAGTTTGAGACAGGAGGATTGCTTTAGCTCAGGAGTTCAAGACCAGCCCAAGCAGGAGCTAGACCCTGTTTCTAAAACTAGCCAGTCATTGTGATAGGCACCTATAGTCCCAACTACTTCAGAGACTGAGGCAAGAGAATCACTTGAGCCCAGGAGTTTGAGGTTGTTGCAACAACTCTATCCAAGATGACAAAGTGAGACTCTGTATCAAAAAAAAAAAAAAAAGATTACCAAGGAATTGCACTTTTTTTCTTTTCTTTCTTTCTTTTTTTTGAGACAGAGTCTCACTATGTCACCCTTGGTAGAATGCCACAGTGTCACAGCTCACAGCAACCTCCAACTCTTGGGCTTAAGCAATTCTCTTGCCTCAGCCTCCCAAGTAGCTGGGACTCCAGGTGCCCACCACAACACCCAGCTACTTTTTATTGCATTAGCCACTGCTGTTTTAGCTGACCAGGGCCTGGTTCAAACCCATCACCCTCAGTGCCCTACCCACTGAGTTTTCAAGGGTACATTGGCAACAAATCCCATAGTATCCTGCACTGGGTGTGCACATAACTGTGTGAGTGATTAAGCTGTTCCTGTTATCTCTCTCTTTTTTTTTTTTTTTTGAGACAGAGTTTCACTTTATTGCCCTCGGTAGAGAGCTGTGGCATCATAGCTCACAGCAACCTCCAACTCCTGGGCTTAGGTGATTCTCTTGCCTCAGCCTCCTGAGTAGTTGGGACTATAGGCACCTGCCACAACCCAGCTATTTTTGTGTTGCAATTTGGCCAGGGCCAGGTTTGAACCACCACTCTCAGTACTCGCTGAGCCACAGGCACCGCCCAGTTCCTGTTATCTCTTATACCAACAGCCTTTTGCAACACACTGATCTTATTTTAAAATTGATCCAGTGTCCTAGAGACCATCTTGTTGAGCACTACTTCCAGTTTTCCAAGTGGCTTCTAGAACTAACCTGGAATCTGTGCTGCCCTGTAGTACTGGTGCTCAGAGGATACCCAACAACTGGGCCTTCACTGAGTGGAACATGCAGAAGGTGAAAAGACAGAACTTCTTTCCATTCCTTGAAAAGCACAAATGGTGATCTGAGAGTTCAGAAAGAGGCTGTCAGTCTGACAGAACTCAGCAGGATTCCTGAAAGCTGCTGCTATTGCTGCTAATGCTGGTGACACCACTCCATCCCTCTGTGAGTGCTAAAAATACAAGAGTAGAACTCATTTAATTCTAACAACCCTACACACTGCGTACTTCTATTATCTTTGCCTTATAGATGGGGCTGTCACTTACATGGAGGCACAGAGATAATTAAATAACTTACCTATGATCACTATCTAAAAACTGGCAGAGACAAAATTTATACTCACTCCAGATCTCTTGCACGTAACCAGTAAAACTGCCTCTCCTGAGGCTTGGGGACATAGGCTAGTTTGCATCATCTCACAGAGGAAGAAAGAGGAAAGGGTCCACAGGGTAGCCTTTCATCCTGGTTTTAACTTCAAGGAAGTGAGGCCAGCTTTGTTGGTCGTGAGGGGTCAATCTCATAGAGTCACACTCTCTGACAACCTTCCATACTGTGTACTAGAATTGCTTTCATGCTGCTATGTTTTTGTTAAAAAAAAAAAAAAAACATGTCAATCTCTTGCCTTAAAAAACATAAGAAGCCATTTTGAGAATATGCACAAGGAATTACCACTTCCTCTTATCAGGCAATTATATTTCTGTACCAGGCTGCTTCCCTACCTGGATGTAGTACAGAGACCCACATCCTGGGAGTGGAGAGTCTGGTGAAAGGTGACTGACTAGGAAGACAACGAAGCCTGCTGCAGAACACAGGCCCCCAGAACTACACAAGCTGGGTTCAGGTCCCTGCTAACCACAAAGATCTGTGAGCACCGCAAGTTTGATAACCTTTAGGGGAAGAGCGGTTCAGTTGTCTCCAAGTATGTGTACATGAGGCTTTCAAGAGCGGCCGAGGTTGATGCTGCTGACCTCCCCCACCCTTGGCAGCCACTTGGCATAACTGAGGAAATGACAAAATGGTATTATTGAAAAGCTGGAGGTGTGGACTACTAATATGCTCCTACATAACTCTGCTCACACATGCTGCTCAACACCATAAGCCCAACAGAGGACACAATATATCTGTAAGTCGTGTTGGCACAGGGCTGAGCCCAGAGAAGGTGCTCAGAAAGTGGTAGGACTTTTTCCCCTCCTGTCCTCCTTGTCACTTTCTCCTTCTCTTCCTTCCTTCCTCTCAATTATTCCCAACATGGGTAGTATTGTCCATAGGTAGATGGACACTTTTAGGGACTGATCACCTTCACTGAAGATATTCAACAAAAATAATGTATGAAGACAATGAAAGGAGACTAAAGCACCAGAGAATTATTGGATTTGATGTTCTTTTTTTTCTCTTTGAGAGTCTCACTATATCACCCTCAGTAGAGTGCCATGGCGTCACAGCTCACAGCAACCTCAAACTCTTGGGCTTAAGCAATTCTCTTGCCTCAGCCTCCCAAGTAGCTGGAACTACAGGTGCCTGCCACAACGCCTGGCTTTTTTTTTTTTTTTTTTTTTGAGACAGAGCCTCAAGCTGTCACCCTGGGTAGAGTGCCATGGCAACACAGCTCACAGCAACCTCCAACTCCTGGGCTCAAGCAATTCGCTTGCCTCCACCTCCCAAGTAGCTGGAGCCTGCCACAGCACCTGGCTATTTTTTGGTTGTAGCCATCATTGTTGTTTAGCGGGCCCGGGCTGGATTTGAATCCACCAGCTCAGGCATATGTGGCTGGCACCTTAGCCTCTTGAGCCACAGGTACTGAGCCAACCCAGCTATTTTGTTGTTGTTGTTGTTGCCGTTGTCATTGTTGTTTTAGCTGGCCCAGGCCAGGTTCGAACCTGCCAGCCTCAATGTATATAGCCAGCACTTCACCCACTGAGCTACATGTGCCATCCATTGTTTGCTTGTTTATTTGTTTTTGAGAGAGATTCTCACTTTGTGGTTCAGGGTAGAGTGTCCTGGCATCACAGTCCAAACTCCTGGGCTCAAGGGATCCTCTTGCCTCAGCCTCCCAAGTAGTTGAGACTACGGGTGCCTACCACATACACAGCTAGTTTTTCTATTTTTAGTAGAGACGGGGTCTTGCTCTTGTTCAAGCTGGTCTCAAAGTCCTTAGCTCAAGGATTCCACCCACCTCAGCCTCCCAAAGTGCTAGGATTACAGGTGTGAGACACCACACCCAGCTTGAATTTGATGATTTTTTTTTTTAGAGACAGAGTCTCACTTTATTGCCCTCTGTAGAGTGCTGTAGCATCACAGCTCACAGCAACCTCCCACTCCTGGGCTTAGGTGATTCTCTTGCCTCAACCTCCCGAATAGCTGGGACTACAGGTGCCTGCCACAACACCTGGCTAGAATTTGATGATTTTTAACATCCCTTACAAACTTGAGATTTTTGTTTTCTAAACAGGAAGCATTCCATTTCCCTAGAGCATACACATAAGCAAATTTGTGAGAAAGAGAAGAACCTTATAACAAAGCAGAGTAAAAAAAAAAAACCATGTTAAGTAAATTATCACAGGTTTTATTACTTCTGTTAACAACAGAAAACAAAAAGCAAAGGAAGACATGAGGTGACCCAAAGGCTATGGAATAGGCTACAGGAATAGGAATTCAGCTCTTAGCTAAATTAAGTGGTCAGTGAACTAACCAATCAATTCAGCCAACATCCAGAACAGTTGACTAATGCCAGGTGCTGGTCACCTTAGGTGAATGCTTGGTCAACCAGATAGGCAAATAGTTTGGTTTTGCCATTAAACTGATACAGAGTAGTTGATTTAGTACAGTAGAGAATTGTACTCTCTGCCTCATTAAGCTGAGGACAGACTCAAAACAGGAAAAACCACATGCACACCAGCAGAGTGAGCTTTACCCATCAGTGTCTTGGAGGGGTCTACTCCTATTAAGCCAAGTCACAAAAACTAGGGGGTGTATACCTCTTCTAGATTCAGAGAACTGGACCAACATCTAAAGTCCTGCTTTTATTCAGAAATACATCTTCCTGCACACTGACAAAAACCAGGTCAGGGCTGTCTCTCCTCATGAACCTAGGAGGTCTGTTGAGTTTTGACCTCATTTTTCAACTTCCTATTTTCCATGTAAATTTGAGTCCCTCTGTGGGCAAAGCCACTACCTCCCCTTATTCTAGGGCTCATGGGCATTTCCCAAATGACTCTGATGGGCAATAACTTTCTTTTTTTTTTCTTTTCTTTTTTTTTTTTTTTGAGACAGAGCCTCAAGCTTTCCCCCGGGTAGAGTGCTGTGGCATCACAACTCACAGCAACCTCCAACTCCAGGGCTCAAGCGAGTTTCCTGCCTCACCCTCCCAAGTAGCTGGGACCACAGGCACCTGCCACAACGCCCGGCTATTTTTATTTTTGGTTGCAGCCATCACTGTTGGTTTGGCGGGCCTGGGCTGGATTCGAACCTGCCACCTTAGGTGTATATGGCTGGTGCCTTAGCCACTTGAGCCACAGGCCCTGAGCCAGCAATAACTTTCTTTTGCAACTTGCAAGGAACTGAGGTAACTTTACCTTAGAGAAGATCTTTTTTCCCTTGGTTTGTGTTAAGCTTCTGCTTTGATAATGACTCTATATTTATATAACCTTTATAGAGAGCTTTAATTGAAAATGCACCATTATGTTACACTCTAGGGTAATGAATTAAAATACTATTTCAAAGGGAATATTCAATTTGTTTCTATCTTCTGGAAGAAAAATTACTGTGCATCTCCTTATTGTTTCAGGTTCGGTAGGGAATTGAAACACGTATCTATAATATTATATAATATTATAGTAAACATTTGTTGTCAAAGTCATCAACTAGGATTTTTTTTCCCCTGAAACAGAGTCTTACTTTGTTGCCCTCAGTAGAGTGCCATAGTGTCACAGCTCTCAGCAACCTCAAACTCATGGGCTTAAGCAATTCTCTTTCCTCAGGCTCCCAAGTAGCTGGGACAACAGGCACCCACCATAACACCCAGCTATTTTTGGGGTGTAGTTGTCATCGTTGTTTGGCAGGCCTGGGCTAGGTTTGAAACTGCCAGCTCCAGTGTATGTGGCTGGCGCCTTAGCCGCTGAGCTACAGTTGCCAAGCCCATCAACTAGGATTCTAAAGAACTTATGTCCTTCTCAGTTGTCATTGATTGAAAACAGTAACTGAAGCTAATCCTATTCTAGAAAATGTAAGTTTGTGAGTGAAAACTTTATGTAATTAAAGTTCTCGTTTACTGACAGGCATCAACAAACTGGAGACTAACAATCAAAAATTCAGCTCTCCAATAAGTGTAACAAATAAGTGTAACAAATGAAACAAAGATAACATAATTAATTGAAATTGCTTCATTCACTTTTTAGAACTAAAGTATTTTCTCTGTGATATGATACCCCAACATTCTGCAATCTTAACCTCCTTAATATTTTTAGTAAATAAATATTGCAGAAAGTTGGGGTATCATATCACAAAGAAAATACTTTAGATCTATCCTTCTTAATATTTATTTACTAAGTATCTAATGTATACGTAGATCTTGTCCTCCTTAATCTTGTCCTCCTTAATCTATCTTGTCCTCCTTAATATTTATTTACTAAGTATCTAATGTATCTTGTCCTCCTTAATATTGTCCTCCTTAATATTTATTTACTAAGTATCTTGTCCTCCTTAATATTTATTTACTAAGTATCTAATGTATAGATACTTAGTCACCCTGGGTGGAGTGCTTTATTTACTAAGTATTTAATTTATACTTAGTAAATAAATATTAAGGAGGACAAGATTGCAGAATATGGCATTGCGGTAAGACTAACCATCTGTAATTCTCACAGTAGTTCAGCATATCACCAGTTGACAAATGAGAAAATCCAGGCTGAGAGATTAAACAACTTATTCAAAATTTCCCAGTCAGAAGAACAGAAGGGAGCTGGGATCAAACTGAACGCTCCATGAACACAGACCATTCTGTGTGGTCTGACTTCCTACTAAGGCGGGAGGATTGCTTGATCTCACAGGATTGAGACCAGCCTAAGCAAAAAGCAAGGCCCTGCCTCTACTAAAAATAGAAAAAACTGAGGCAAGAGGATAGCTTGAGCCCAATAGTTAAAGGTTGCTGTGAGCTATGATGCCACAGCACTCTACCCAGGGTGACAGCTTGAGACTCTGTCCCAAAAATCTAACCCCAGTGAGAATGACATACATTACAAAATCTCTAAACTGCAGATGCTGGCATGGATGTGGAGAGAAGGGAACACTTTTACACTGCTCGTGGGACTGACTGCCAACTAATACAACCTTTTTGGAAGGAAGTATAAAGAATCCTCAAAGAACTCAACCTAGACCTCCCATTTAATCCTGCCATCCCATTGCTGGGCATCTATCCAGAAGAAAAAAAATTCTTTTACCACAAGGACACTTGCACTGGACTGTTTATCGCAGCTCAATTTACAATTGCCATAATGTGGAAACAGCCTAAATGCCCACCAACCCAGGAATGGGTTAACAAGCTGTGGTATATGTATACCATGGAATACTATTCAACCACTAAAAAAGATGGAGACATTACATCTTTTTGTATTAACCTGGATGGAAGTGGAAGATATTATTCATAGTAAAGCTTCACAAGAATGGAGAAGCAAGAATCCTATGTACTCAATTCTGATATGAGGACAATTAATGACCTAGTACATGGGGAGGTGGGGGTGGTGGGGAGAGCAAAGGAAAGGAAGGATGGGGTGGGAAGTCACGGGATGTGGTACACCTTTGGGGGGGTAGGACACAATTATAAGAGAGTCTTTATCTATCAAATGCAATCAGTGTAGTCCTCAATGAATCTCCAACAATAAAAAAATATGCAAACAAAAAATAGGACTTTAGAGCTATTTTAATAAAGTATTATATTTCTTTTTGGATTTGGCAATATTTGACCTTTTGTCAGATTTTTTTTAATTATGTAACTGAGATATGTAATGATTATTTACTTTTTCTAAGTAAATATTCACTTTTATATTTTTTAAAAAGTGAATTAATGGCTCACTGCCCATAGCACAGCACTGGCCACATGCACCGAGACTGGCAGGTTCAAACCCAGCCCAAGCCAGCTAAACACTCAATAACAACAGCAACAACAACAACAAAAAAAAACAGGCACTGTGGCAGGTGCCTGTAGTCCCAGCTACTTGGGAAGCTGAGGCAAGAGAATTGCTTAAGCCCAAGAGTTGGAGGTTGCTGTGAGCTGTGACACCACGGCACTCTACCAAGGGCAACATAGTGAGACTCTGAATTAAAAAAAAAAATGTGAATTAAGACTAAGTAGCTGGTAGAGGCAATTACTAATGTTACAATTTCTTAAAATGGCAAATTACATTTTTGAAAAGCCAAAGACTAATGACAAAAACACTAAAGATGAAGACCATTTTAGAGAAGCTTTCTTCGGTATTTGAGTCATTTACTTATTTTGCAGAAAGGCTATTTTTAAATTTCTAAGACATCATGATGTCATTTTCTACTCTTAGAAATTTGTTTTTTTTAAATCAACTCACTAATACATATTTGTTCTTACTTTGTTGCCCTCAGTAGAGTGCTGTGGCATCACAGCTCACAGCAACCTCCAACTCCTGGGCTTAAGCAATTCTCTTGCCTCAGCCTCCCAAGTAGCTGGGACCACAGGTGCCCACCACAATGCCCAATTATTTTTTGGTTGTAGTTGTCATTGTCATTGTAGTTGTTTGGCAGGCCCAGGCTGGGCTCAAACCTGCCACTTCTGGTATATGTGGCTGGCACCTTAGCCACTTGAGCTACAGGTGCCGAGCCGTATACTGTAAATCTTTAAGAGGTGAAATATTCTAAAAAGAAATCAAAAAAGCTAAAACAAAAGGATTTTTGAGCCTAATGTATTAACTTCAGTTATTCACACAATTGGTCATGTGATTTTTGTGGATATAATGGAAAGTTAACTGTATTTTTTTTTTTTTGAGACAGAGTCTCAAGCTGTCATTCTGGGTAGAGTATCATGACGTCACACTGCTTACAGCAACCTAAAACTCCTGGGCCCAAGCGATTCTCCTGCCTCTGCCTCCCAAGTAGCTGGGACTACAGGTGCCCGCCACAACGCCTGGCTATTTTTTTTGGTTGCAGCTGTCATTGTTGTTTGGTGGCCAGGGTTGGATTCGAACAGGTGTATGTGGTTGGTGCCTTAGCCGCTTGAGCCACAGGTGCCAAGCCAACACCCAGCGATTCTTTGATTGTCATTGTTGTTTAGCAGGCCTGGGCTGGATTCGAACAGGCCAGCTCCAGTGTATGTGGCTGGCGCCCTTGCTGCTGAGTTACAGGTGCTGAGACGAAACTATTTTTTGGTTGCCTATTTCTTTCCTTTCTCCCTTCATCCCTTTCCCATCTTGTAAGAATAGAAAGTCCCCCTTTATCCCAGAGAATTTATAATCGTTGACTCTGCCTAGAACACACTCTGCTTTTATTTCTATATGATGGATACCATTATTTCAAAGCATTTTTGTGTGCTTGGTTTTTAACTACTATCTCTACTGCCAGGCTATAATACCATTGGAACAGGGAACTCTTCTGTCGTGTCTGATACTGTATCCCAGTGTTGAGAACAGTATCTGAAACATAGTATATGTTTATTTGTAGGAAATAATGGAAACAGAAATCTACAGTATTACAGTGAAATTTGCAGTTGTCTTTGAGAATTGGGTTCCCAAGATCAACTGTCTAGAGGTTGATTGTTTTCCTTAGGGACTCTGCCCTCAGGGGCAATTTATGGTTATGTGAGTAACCAGTCGAGCTATCCTCCCATGCAGATCACAAAGGGAGTGTGGATCACACGACTCTGCTCCTTAGCTTTTTTAGAATTACTTTAAAATAGATATGTAAATATTAAATAAATTACTCATATTGTACAAAATTTAAGTAGAGATAAAGATTTTTTAAATAGTATATATGGAATGCTAGTTACAGATTAGTTCCTCATAGGTTACTTTACTCTCTGGGCCTCAGCAGCAAAGTTAACATGAAACTTTACTTAGGGCCAGAGCACTGTGGGGCATGTGGACTGTTCTAGTACTTGGGCTTCCTGCTTCCTTCTTAAGTAGTGGTAGCCTAATCTTACTTTCCTGTTTTAGCCTGTGAGGAAGAGGATGCTAATTTATATCCTGAGGACTGTTAATTGACAAAGGTTAAAAGATGAGGTGGGAGAAGAATCTCCTTTCGCTTTGTAAAGTTTTATTTCAAAATTTGTCTTTGGGACTGCAAACTCATACAACCTTTTTAGAAGGAAGTATAGAGAATCCTCAAAGAACTCAAGCTAGACCTCCCATTTGATCTGATCTCAGCAACCCATTACTGAGCATCTACCCAGAAGGAAAAAAAAATCATTTTATCATAAGGACATTTGCTCTAGACTGTTTATCAGAGCTTAATTTACAATTGCCAAAATGCCCACAACCTAAATGTCCACCAACCCAGGAATGGGTTAACAAGCTGTGGTATATGTATACCATGGAATACTATTCAGCCATTAAAAATGATAGAGACTTTACATCTTTTGTATTAACCTGGATGGAATTGAAACACACTCTTCTTAGTGAAGTATCACAAGAATGGAGAAGCAAGAATCCAATATATTCATCTCTAATATGAGGCCATTAGATCATCTAATACCTACCCACATAAGAGAAAAACTCAAAAACTCAAATCAATTCAAGGTGGGGGGGCAGACGGAAGGAGGGAGGGGGATGGGTGTGTTCTCAATGGACACAATGTTAGGGTATGTGACACACTTCTTGGGGGTGGGACAATTATAAGAGGGATTTTACCTAGCAAATGCAAACATTGTGATCTAATTCTTTGTACCCTCAATGAACCTGAAGCAATAAACAAAATAAAATAAAATGAATAAGACTTGTCTTAATCTTTATTTCTTGCTATTTTCCTTATAAAAAGGAATAGGGAACAGCACTATTTCTTGAGGTGACTTCTTGAACATGCATAAATTGGTGTCCTCTTCAATCAGAAAAGACTTTCTTGGCAACTATGGCTCTAATCCACTCATTCCAAATTTATCTTGCTAAACCTGTTCTCCAGACACTGTGCTTGAGAGTTCTCAGCGAAAGGCCAAATAACCTACATAATTAGTAGGCGTCAGGGGTCCATTTGGTTTGTATCTTTATTAACTTATCAGCTAGATACTCTGTGTTAATTTGGCACTGCAGACGGAAAATGATGAGGGTACACTCTTTGCCTTTTTGCTATTTGTAGTCCAATTAGGGAAGTTTATCTACAAATACATAATCTGATTAAAGGTTAACACAACTATTTCAAAATAAAACTGAAGCTCCAAAAATTTAAAAAATCTCACCGGAGATCACATTTTATCAGCAGCAAAGCCGCAGTTCTGACTCCAGCTTTTGTATTCTGGGACACAAAATTACAAATAACCAAGAAATTGACTATCCTTTATATAAACCTTTGGTTGTCATTTTCTTTTTCTTTTTTTTATTTGCAGTTTTTGGTCAGGGCTGGGTTTGAACCTGCCACCTCCAGCATATATAAATCTTTCATTGTCATTTTCTTTCTTTCTTTCTTTCTTTTTGCAGTTTTTGGCCGGGGCTGGGTTTGAACCTGCCACCTCCGCCATATGGGGCCATCGCCCTACTCCTTTGAGCCACAGGCACCACCTTGTTGTCATTTTCTTTTCTCACAAGTTGCAGAAATCTTTGCCACAGAGAAATTGTAAAATGCTCTCTTTCCCGGGTTATACCTGTTTGGTAGCCGCGAGGAGAAAGCAAAGTGGAGAGAGACAGAGCTCTAGCGGGTCCTTATACTATTACCCTCCCTAGATCTTGACTGCTGTGCCATGACAGGACTGTGGGGCCACAGTGTACATGGTGCCTTTGCTAGCTTGATCTTTCACTCTCAAAGTTAGTATTAGTTAGCAAAGATTTCACCAGAGAAGCAAATTAGATTTATTTTTATTATGCCCATCCTACCCAAAGTGATCTATAAATTCAGTGAAATCCCTATTAAAATGCCAGTGCCATTTTCCACAGAAAATAGAAAAAGACAATCATAAAATTTATTTGAGACCATAAAAGATGCCAAATAGCCAAAGCAATCCTAAGCAAAAATAATAAAGCCTGAGGCATCACACTAACTGACTTTAAAATATATGACAAAGCAACTCCAGGAGGCCAAGGCAGGTGGATTTCTTGAGCTCAGGAAATTGAGACGAGCATGAGAAAGAGTGAGACCTATCTCTAAAAAGTAACTGGGCAATATAGCAGCCACCAGTAGCTCCAGCTACTCTGGAGGCAGAGGCAAGAGGATCTCTTAAGCCCAAGAGTTTGAGGTTGTTGTGAGTATGACACCATGGCACTCTACCTGGGGTGACAAAGTGAAACTCTGTTTCAAAAAGAAAAATTAAAAAATAAAAATCAAATATATTACAAAGCAACAGTAATCAAAGCAGCATGGTACTGGCATAAAAACAGACATGTAGGAAAATGGAACTCAATAGAGAAGGCAGAAATAAAGCTAGTCCCTTACAGCCAACTCATTTTTTTTTTTTGAGACAGAATCTTACTATGTCTTGCCCTTGTTAGAGTGCTGTGGCATCACAGCTCACAGGAACCTCAAACTCTTGGGCTTAAGCGATTCTCTTGCCTCAGCCTCCCGAGTAGCTGGGACTACAGATGCCCACCACAACCCCTGGCTATTTTTTTGTTGTTGTTGCAGTTGTCATTGTTGTTTTAGCTAGCTGGGGCTGGATTAGAACCCACCACCCTTCGTATATGTGGCCAGAGCCCTGCTAAATGAGTTATGAGCACTGAGCCTTGTTTCTTTCTTTCTTTTTTTTTTTTTTTTTTGAGACAGAGTCTAACTCAGTCACCTTCAGCAGAGGGTGGCGTCACAGCTCACAGCAACCTCAAACTCCTGGACTCAAGTGATTCTCTTGTCTCAGCCTCCCAAGTACCTAGGACTACAGGCACCTGCCACAATGCCCAGCTATTTTTTTTTTTTTTAAAAGACAGGGTCTTGCACTTGCTTAGACTGGTCTTGAACCTATGAACTTAGGCAATCCACTTGCCTCGGCCTCCCAAGGTGCTAAGATTACAAGTGTGAACCACCTGGCCCAGCCAGCCAAGTCATCTTTAAAAGTACCAAGAACACACATTGGCAGAAAGGAAAGTCTTCAAGCAACGGTTCTGGGAAAATTGGATATCTACATGCAGAACAATAAGTATCCTTCACTGGTTACTTAAATGTAAGGCCCTAAACTCTGAAATTATTGGAAGAAAACATGACATTGGTTGAAGCAAGACTTTTTTATAATTTATTTTTTATTTTAGTCTTTAATCTTTTTTCTTTCTTTTAATCACTTTTCTTTCTTTTTCACTCTGTCACCCAGGCTAGAGTATCATCGTGTCAGCCTAGCTCACAACCTCTACTCTGGGTTTGAGCTACTGTCCTATCTCAAACTCAGAGGTAGCTGCGATTACAGGTGCCTGCCATGATGCCCAGCTAATTTTTTGTTTTTGTTTTTAGTACAGATGATATTTCACTCTGACTCAGACTGGCCTTGAACTTCTGAGTTCAAGCAATCTTCCTGCCTTGGCTTCCCAGAATGTTAAGTTTATAGATGTGAGCCGCCACGCCCAGCTGGGCAAGAATGTTTCAAATAAGACCTCAAAAGCACAGACAACAAAAGCAAAAGTAGACATATGGGATTACATCAAACTAAATTACTGCACAACAAAGGAAGCAATCAATGGGGTGAAGAGACAGCCTATAGAATGAGATAAAATAGATTTGGCACAGTTGTTTATGCCTGTAATCCTAGCATTTGGGGAGGCTGCAGTGGGTAGGTTGCTTGAGCTCATGAGTTCAAGACCAGCCTGAGCAAGAACAATAGTAAGACCTCTGTCTCTACTAAATATATTTTAAAAACTAGCTCAGCACCTGTGACTCAAGCGGCTAAGGTGCCAGCCACATACACCTGAGCTGGTAAGTTCGAATCCAGCCCAGACCTGCCAAACCACAAAGATGGCTGCAACCAAAAAAATAGCCAGGCATTATGGCGGGTACCTTTAGTCCCAGTCACTTGGGAGGCAGAGGCAGGAGAATCACTTGAGCCCAGGAGTTGGAGGTTGCTGTGAACTGTGATGCTCCGGCACTCCACCCAGGGTCACAGCTTGAGGCTCTGTCTCAAAAAATAAATAAATAAATAATAAATAAAATAAAATAAAAATAAAAAAACTAGCTGGCCACAGTGGTGCATGCCTATAATCCCAGCTACCTGGGAGGCTGAGGCAGGAGGATTGTGTGAGCCCAGGAGTTTGAGGTTGCTATGAGCTACAATGATGCCATGGCACTCCACCCAGAGCAACAGTGTGAGTCTCAGTCTCAAAAAAGTATATAAGTACATAAATAAGTAGAGAAAGAAAAAAAGAAAAAAGAGATATTTGAGATCATAATAGAAGAAGATATTTTCAAGCTTTGCATCTGATCATGCAAATATAAGAAATTCAACTAATTCAATCACAAAAACAAATAATCAGTTTTTTTAAATAGGCAAAATATCTAAACAGACATTTCTCAAAAGGAGATATACTAATGGCCAACAGGTATATGAAAAATAAATGTCAGGGAAATGCTAATCAAAACCACCATAAGATATCACCTCACTCTAGTTAAAATAACTGTTTTCAGGAATACAAAAAAAAAAAAAAACATTTTGAGGAGGATATGGAGAAAGAGGAATCCTTATACACTATTTGTGGGAATGTAAATTAGTACAGCCATTATGGACAATGATATAGGAGGGGTCCTCAAAAAATTAAAAATAGAACTACCATTAATCCCATTAATGGGTATTTAAGGGAAATAAAATCAGTACGTCAAAGAGATATCTAACTCCCACGTTTATTGCAGCATTATTCACAATAGCTGAGATATGGAATCAATCTAAAAGTTTATCAGTGAATGGATAAAGAAAATGTGGTATATGTACACAATGGAATACTATCTGGCCATAAAAAAGAATGAAATCTGTTATTCATGGATTAATCTGGAGCACATTATGGTAGTACAAGCACAGAATGGCACATAGTGCATAATCTCATTCATATGTGGAACCAGAAAAGGTTGCTCTCACAGAAGTAGAGAGTAGAACAGTGGTTACCAGAGGCAGGGGAGAATAGGAAGGAGAGAAGATGGGGAGAGGTTGGTCAATAGGTATAAAGTTAAACTTATCTAACTGTACGGAATAAGTACTGATGTTCTATTGCACAAAAGGATGACTATAGTCACAATAATACTTTGTATACTTAAACATAGCTGAAAGAGAGGATTTTGAAAGGTCAAACCACAAATAAATACCAAGTGTTTGAGGTAATAGATAAGCTAATTATTCTGATTTTATTATTGGACAATATCTGTACATATGGAAACATCACACTACAAATATGTTTATTGTAGCTTTATAATAAATAAAAACTGGTAAAAACCATATGTTTTTGAACTAGTGAATAATTAAACAAACTGCTAGATCCATCCCATAGACTACTTCTCATCAATAAAAAGGTATCAACTATTGATTATGCAACATCTCTGGATGAATGGGCATTTACCCCAGAAAAATGAAATGAAATACCACATTCATGTATACTCATTATGTGTCAGTTAAAATCAAAATAAAACTTATAAAAATAGCTTTTCATATTGATTCATGATTAAATGCTAATATTTTGGTTATGCTGAGTTAAATAAAATTTATTATTAAAATTATTTAAAGTTCATTTACCTTGAGATAATTGTAGATTGCACGCAGTTATAAAAAGTAATATTGAAAGATCTCATGTACCTTTTCTTTAATTTCCTTCCAAAAGTTCATTTACCTTGAGATAATTGTACATTGCATACAGTTATAAAAAGTAATATTGAAAGATCTCATGTACCTTTTCTTTAATTTCCTTCCAGTGAACGCATCTTGCAAAACTTATAGCACAATATTGCAACTATGATGTCATTCATATAGTCAAGACAAAGAATATTTGCATCATCTCAAAGATCCTTCATGTTGCCTTTGTATAACCAGCCCCACAACCCTCAAACCTCCATCCACTCTTAATTCCTAACACCAAACAACCTGCTCTATAATTTGCTCTAATTTTGTCACCATTACTACAATTTCAAGAATATTATATGTACAGAATCATGCAGTACTTTGGGATTGGCTCTTTTTCACTAGGCATAGTTTTCCGAAGATTTATCCAGAGAGGAATTCATCCAGAGATGCTGCATAAAACAGTAGTTGATTTCTTTTTATTGCTGAGAAGTAGTCTATGGGATGGATCTAGCAGTTTGTTTAATTGTTCCATAGTTCAAAAACGTATGGCTTTTACCAGTTTTTATTTATTACTATAAAGCTACAATAAAATTCTTTTTTTTTTTTTTTTTTGAGACAGTCACACTATGTCGCCTCCAGTAGAATGCCGTGGTTTCACAGCCTACAGCAACTCAAACTCGTGGGCTTAAGTGATTCTCTTGCCTCAGCCTCCCAAGGAGCTGGAACTACAGGAAACTGCCACAATACCTGGCTATTTTTTTGTTGCAGTTGTCATTGTTGTTTGGCAGGCCCAGGCTGGGTTCAAACCCACCAGCCCTGGTATATGTGGATGGAGCCCTAGCCACTGAGCTACAGGCACCAAGTCAATTGGTTTGCTCTTGCATTCCCAGTTCCTTAAATGATTCATTAGATTGTTGATTTGTGATCTTTCAGATTTCTGGAAGTCAACATTTAAGGCAATAAATTTCCCTCTGAAGAATGCTTTTGCAGTATCTTATGGGTTTTGATAGTTTGCAAACCTCTGGTCATTTAGTTCAAAGAATCTTCTAATTTCTATCTTTATCGTATCCTTGACCCAACTATCATTCAGCAGTCAGTTGATAGTTTTCATGACTGTGTGTAGGATAAGTGTTTCTGTTGGAATTAATTTTTAATTTAATCTGCTGTGGTCTGTAAAGATACATGGTATAATTTCTATTTTTTTAAATTTTTTGAGACTTATTCTATGGCCTTGGGAGAGTGATCCATGAGCTCATAAGAATAACACATATTCAGCAGTATTGGGGTAGAATGTTCTGTAAATGTCTGTTAGATCCATTTGTTCTAAGTCACATTTAAGACCAAAGTTTCTTTGTTTAATTTGTGCTTAAAGGATCTGTCCACTTCGGCCACTAGGGTGCTGATGTTCCCAGATTTTATGGCATTGTTGTTCATCATTTTGTTAAATGAAGAATTTGCTTTATAAATCTTGTTTGGGTGCACAAATATTTAGTATTGATATTTCTTCTTCTTGAATTGTTCCTTTGAATAATATATAATGTCCGTCTTTGTCTTTCTTTACTTTTGTTGCTTTGAAATCAATGATATCTGTGATGACAATTATTACTCCTATTTTTTTCAGGTTTTCAACATTTGTGTATTGTTTCCCATCCATTTATCCTGAGTCTGGATGTGTCCTTGGAGTTAGATGCATTTCCTGAAGGCAGAAGGTACTTGGTTTGCATTTTTTATGCATTCAGCTAGCCTATGTCTTTTTAGTGGGGAGTTCAAGCCATTCACATTTATTGAGAGTATTGATAAGTGGAGTAGATTTCTGTTCATCCCCTGTGTGTGACTTTATTGCTTTATTTTATCTCTTGAACCATGGTTGTATCTAGTCTTTGACCTTTAGTTTCTGGGTAGTTTTACACTGATGGGAGTTTATTATGCTGGTTGGAGTATAATCCAGGTCTGAGTATTTCCTACATGGTGGATCTCTTTGTGCCTAATTTCCTCAAAGTTTGCTTTTCAGAAAAAGATTTAATTTATTCATCAAGTATGATAATTAGTTCTTCAATATGCAAAATTCTAGGCTGACAGTTGTTCTGTTTAAGGAGGTTTAAGTTAGGGCCCACTCCTTTCTGGCTGGTAGGACTTCTGCAGAAATCAGCTGTTAACCTAATGAGTTTATACTTGTAGATTATATGTTGCTTACAACTAGCTGCTTGTAGAATTTTCTCTTTCATTTTTACTTTGGCCAGGTTAATTGCAGTGTGTCTTGAGATGCTCTATTTAAATTGAGTATTCCTGGAGTTTGGTGCCCCTCTATTAGCTGGATGTCTGAGTCTCTGGTGATGTTGGGAAATTTTCTATGATAATCCCTTTAACTAGAGCTTCCATTATTTTAAGATCTCTTTGAACCCTGAAGAGACAGGTGCTTTGCCAGCTTTTGTGGAGCCAAGGGGAAAGCTCATGCTACCCAACTCTGCCCACACTCACTCCTCCACTTACTTCCATACAGACAGAGAATAACAACTCACTGAGAAGTTCCAGGGCCCTGCCCACAATCTGGGACATTTGAATGCACCTCCTGAGGGAATAGTACTAGTCACAAAAACAACACTCTAGCCCAGTTTTTACAGCAAAGGCCATCTATTGACAGGGAGACCAATTTGCACAGTCCTTTACATCATTTAGTGACTCAATCACATAGGGGGAAGTTGTTTCTCAAACATTAAGTGCCACCTACTGTCCCAGAGCTTAAACTGGATGTGCCATTACAACGCACACTGCTAAGAAGACCACAAGAATAGGGAAAGAGAAAGAATTTCAAATGGCTTAATCTTCTCTCATCAGAGAGAGACAGGGAATCTACCCACATAGCTCACAAATGCTACAGCATACAAATGACTATGACTAACAACTAAGAAAACAATCACACTAGAGATAGTCGTAACCAAAAAAATCTATCTGGAGCCGAGATCATTATCAAAAGATTCACAAAGGAAAGTTTCTTACACAACATATGCTAAAAATACCCCTGGATGAGTGAGGTGGGAAAGACCTACCATCTAAAAAAAGAAAATCCAAAATTAAGAGCAATAGCTGTTCCAGATAAGGAATCATGATAAGAATGCTGTAAGTATGAAAAATCAGAACAAAAAGTCACCCCCCAAAGGGAACACCAACTCTTCTAGCAATGGATACCAACCAAACTGAAAATACTGAAATGACAGATAAAAAAATTCCAAGTATGGATTATAAGAAAGGTCAGTGAAATCAAAGAGAAAGTAGATAATCAACTCAGAGACACCAGAAAAAAATAATTTAGGAAATGAATGAAAAATAATTCACTAAAGAGATTTTTTTTTTAAGACAGAGTCTCACTTTGTCACCCTTGGTGGAGTGCTATGTCATTATAGCTCACAGCAATCTCAAATTCTTGGGTTCAAGCAATCCTTTTGCCTCAGTCTCCCAAGTAGCTGGGACTGCAGGTGCCTGCCACAACACCTAGTTATTTTTATTTATTTATTTATTTTTTTGAGACAGAGTCTCACTATGTTGCTCTTGGTAGAGTGCTGTGGTGTCACAGCTCACAGCAACCTCAAACTCTTAGGCTCAAGCGATTCTCTTGCCTCAGCCTCCCAAGTAGCTAAGACTCCAGGTACCCACCACAATGCCTGGCTATTTTTTGTTGCAATTGTCATTGTTGTTTTAGCAGGCCTGGGCTGGGTTCAAACCTACCAGCCTGGGTATATGTGATTGGCACCCTAACCACTTAGCTATAGGTGCTGAGCCCACGCAGCTATTTTTAGAGATGAGGTCTTGCTCTGGCTCAGGGCTGGTCTTGAACCTGTGAGCTCAGGCAATCCACCTGCCTTGTCCTCCCAGAGTAGTAGGATTACAGGTGTGAGCCAGTATACCCAGGCTGTTTTTCCATTCTTTAGATACTTCACTTAGGACAACGGTCTCCAGTTCCATCCAAACTATTGCAAAAGGCATTAAGTTATCCTTCTTCATGGCTGTGTAGTATTCCACAGTGTATGTATATATGTATGTATGTATGTATGTATGTATATCACATTCTGTTAATCCACTCGTGATTTGATAAGCATTTGAAAAGATGTGTTTCCACATCTTCTCAATTGTGAATTGTGCTAATAAATATTTGAGTGTGATTGTCTTTTTGATAAAGTGACTTCTTTTCCTTTGGATAAATATCCAGTAGTGCCATTGTTGGGTCAAATGGTAGGTCAATTTTTAGTTCTTCATGGAATCTCCATATTGTTTTCCACAGAGGCTGTACTAATTTGCAGTCCCACCAACACTATATAAGCATTCCTTTCTCTCTGCATCCATGCCAGCGTTTATTGTTTTTGGACTTTTTAATAAAGGCCATTCTGACAAGGATAAGGTGATATCCCTTTGTGGTGCTATTGGCATTTTCCTGATGATTAGTGACATTGAGCATTTTTTCATATGTTTATTGGCCATAAACATCTTCCTTTGAAAAGCTTTTGTTCATGATTTTTGCCTACTTTCTAAGAGAGTTGCTTAATTTTTTCTGCTGGTTTGGTTGAGATCCTTATTAGCCCTTTATTGGATACACAACTTATGAATATTTTTTCCCATTCTGTAAGTTGTCTATTTGCTCTGTTAATTATTGCCTTGGCTGTGCAGAAGCTTTTTAATTTAATCAAGTGCCATTTATTTATTTGAGACAGAGTCTTACTATATCACCCTCAGCGAAGTGCTATGACATCACAGCTCACAGCAACCTCAAACTCTTGGGCTTAAGCGATTCTCTTGCCTCAGCCTCCCATGTAGCTGCGACTAAAGACACCCACCACAACACCTGGCTATTTTTTGTTGTAGTTGCCATTGTCATTTGGCAAGCCCAGGCTGGATTCAAACCTGCTAACCCTGATGTATGTAGCCAGCATCCTAGCCACTGAGCTACAGGCACTGAGCCCATTTATTTATTTTTGTTGTTGCCATTGGGGTCTTCTTATGGTTTGTTTGTTTGTTTGTTTTTGAGACATAGTTTTACTATGTCACCCTTGGTAGAGTGTTATGACATCACAGCTCACAGCAACCTCAAACTCTTGGGCTTAAGCAATTCTCTTGCTTGAGCCTCCCAAGTAGTTGGGACTACAGGTGCCTGCCACAACGCTATTGTTTTGTTGTTGTTATAGCTGTCAGTGTTGTTTTGGCAGGCCCAGGCAGTGTTCAAACCCACCAGTTCCAGGGTATGTGACTGGTGCTCTAGCCACTGAGCTACAGGCACCGAGCCCATTGGGATCTTCTTCATACATCTGTTGCCAAGGCTGATATCTTGAAGAGTATTTCAGGTATTTCTTCAGGAATTCTTGGTTTCATGCCTTGCATTTAAGTTCTTTTTTTTTTTGCAATTTTTGGCTGGGGCTGGGTTTGAACCCACCACCTCCGGCATAGGGGGCTGGCGCCCCACTCCTTTGAGCCACAGGCACCACCCCATTTAAGTTCTTTATCCATTCTTAGATTAATTTTTATAAGGGGTGAGAGATTCATATTTCGTTTCATTCTTCTCCATGTGTCTATCCAATTTTCCCAGCACCATTTACTGAATAGCAATTCTTTCCCTCAGTGTATATTATTGTAAAAAATCAGATGGCTATATGTGGATGATTTTATATCTGAGTTCTCGGTTTTGTTCCATTGGTCTATGACTCTGGTTTTGGGCCAGTATTATGTGATTTAGTTACTATAGCCTAATAGTATAGTTTGAAGCTGGTAATGTGATCCCTCCAGATTTGCTGCTTTTGCTTAAGATTGCTTTGGCTATTTGGGCTCTTTTCTGGTTCCAGTTAAAGCACAGAACTGTTTTTTGTTTGTTTGGGGATTTTGTTTGTTTTGTATCTTTGCAATGTGCCTTTAGTATTTTGAAGGATACTGCATTGAATCTATAAATCTCCTTGGGTAGTATGGACATTTTAACAATGCTGAGTCTACCATCCATGAGTATAATGTTTTCCACCTGTTTGCAATCATCTATAATTTCTTTCTTCGGTGTTTTGTAGTTTTCTTTGTAGAGATATTTTACCTCCTTGGTTAAGTATATTCCTAGGTAGCATATTTTCTTTGTAGCAATTGCGAATGGTATTGAGTCTTTGATTTGACTTTCAGCTTGACTATTTTAGTGTATAGGAATGCTACTCATTTGTATACATTGTATACATTGATTTTGTAACCTGAGGCTTTACTGAATTTACATTTCAATTGAGGAGTCTCAGCCAGGCACTATGGCTCATGCCTATAATTTCTGCATTCTGAAAGGCTAAGGCAGGTAGATTGCCTGAGCTAACGAGTTCAAGACGAGCCTGAGCAAGAGCAAGACCCCATCTCTACCAAAAATAAAAAAACTAATCAGTTGTTATGGGGGGAGCCTGTAGTCCCAGCCACTTGAGAGGCTGAGGCAAGAGGATCATCTGAGCCCATGAATTGTAAGTTGGCACAGGGCACAGAGTGAGACTCTGTTGCAAGAAAAAAAAATGGAGAAACAAACACCACATGTACTCACTATTAAATCAGAACTAAATGATGAGCGCACATTGCATAAGTGGAAGCAAAGCTTAATGAAAGCCAAAAAAGAGGGTAATAGAGAAGAGGGGAGGGATAAAAACCTACCTAATGGGTACAATGAACACTACCGCTTAAAACTATGATGCAAGCATTATAAAAGTGACCCATGAAACCAAAAATATTTGTACATCTCTTTTAATGGCTGAATAGTTATCCATGGTATACACATACGACCGCTTGTTAATCCATTCATGGGTTAGTAGACATTTAAGTTGTTTCCACATTTTGGCTATTGTAAATTGAGCTGCAATAAACAGTTTAGTGCAAATGTCCTTATGATAAAAGAATTTTTTTTTCTTCTGGGTAGATGCCTGGTAATGGGATTGCAGGATCAAACAGGAGGTCTAATTTTGAGTTCTTTGAGGATTCTCCGTGCTTCCTTCCAAAAAGGTTGTATTAGTTTGTAGTCCCACCAGCAGTGTAAAAGTGTTCTCTTCTGTCTACATCCATGCCAGCATCTGCAGCTTTGAGACTTTATGATATGAACCATTCTCACTGGTGTTAGGTGATATCTCAGGGTGGTTTTGATTTGCATTTCTCTGATAATTAGGAACAATGAGCATTTTTTCATTTTTTATGGTAACTTTTTTTATTGTTTGGGATTCATTATTGAGGGTACAAAAATTAGGTTACACTGATTGCATTTGTTAGATAAAGTCTCTCTTATTTTTCATATGTTTGTTAGCCTTTTGTCTTCTTTTTGAGACAGAGTCTCACTATGTCACCCTCCGTAGAGTGCTGTGGTGTCATAGCTCGCAGCAATGTCAAACTCCAGGGCTTAAGAAATTCTCTTGCCTCAGCCTCCTGAGTAGCTGGAACTACAGGTGCCCACCACAACGCCTAGTTATTTTTTTGTTGTTGCAATTGTCATTGTTGTTTTAGCTGTCACAGGCTGGGTTTGAACCTGCCAGCTTTGGAGTATGTGGCCAGCTCCCCACCCACTGAGCTTTGGGCACCACTCAGCCATTTGTCTTCTTTAGAGAAGGTTCTATTCATGTCTCTTGTCCATTGATATATGGGATTCTTGGCTCTTTTGTTGTTGATTAATTTGAGTTCTCCGTAGATCCTAGTTATCAAGCTTTTGTCCAATTCATAATGTGCAAATATATTTTGCCATTCTGAAGATTGTTTATTTGCTTTGGGTTGTTGTCGCCTTAGCTGTACAGAAGCTGTTTAGTTTAATTAAGTCCCATTTGTTTACTTTTGTTATTGTTGCAATTGCAGCAAGGTCTTCTTCATAAAATCTTTCCCCGAGCCAATATCTTCAAGTGTTTTTCCCACCTTTCTTCAAGGATTTTTATAGTTTCTTGCCTTAGACTTAAACCTTTTATGCATCTTGAATCAATTTTTGTAAGTGGTGAAAGGTGCAGGTGCAATTTCAGTCTTTTATATGTGGTTATCTAGTTCTACCAACACCATTTATTAAATAAGGATTCTTTTCTCTGTGTATGTTCTTGTTCGATTTATCAAAGATCAGGTGGCTATAAGAGGTTAGTTTCATATCATGGTTTTCTATTCAGTTCCAAATGTTTATGTCTCTGTTCTTTTTACGATGCTGTTTTGATCACTATGGCTTTCTAGTGTAGCCTAAAGTCTAGCAGACTAAAATAATAAGTACTTATTATTTTCTGTTTATTTTATATTTATCTTGGACTATGGAAATAATGTTATACAAAAGCAAATTCAATCAATTTTCTTATTCAAGTTCAAAATGGGTCATAAAGTAGTGGAGACAACTTACAACATCAACAACACACTTGGCCCAGGAACTGCTGACAAACATACAGTGGGGTGGTGGTTCAAGAAATTTGCAAAGGAGATGAGAGCCTTGAAAGATGAAGAGTGTAGTGGTTGGCCATCAGAAGCTGACAACAACAAATTGGGAGCAATTATTAAGGCTGACCCCCTGACAGCTAAATGAGAAGTTGCTGAAGAACTCAATGTCAACCATTTGTCATTTACAGAAAATTTGAAAGGTGAAAAATTTTGATAACTGGGTGCCTCATGAGCTGACCAAAAATCAGAGCAATCATTGTCTTCAAGTGTTAACTTCTTTTATTCTACACAATGAACCATTTCTCTATTGAATTGTGGTGTGCAATGGAAAGTAGAATCCATATGACAACCAGCAAGGGCAAAGTTAGTAGTTGTATTAAGAGGAACCTCCAAAGCACTTTCCAAGGTCAAATTTGCACCAAAAAGTAATGGTCACTCTTTGTTGGTCTGCTGCTGGCCTGAACCACTGCAGCTCTCTGATTCCTTGTGAAACCATTACATCTGAGAAGTATGCTCAACAAACCAATGAGATGCACCAAAAACTGCAATGCCTGAAGCTGGCGTTGGTCAACAGAAAGGGCCCAATTCTTCTCCATGACAACACCAGATGGCCACATGTCATACAACCAATGTTTTAAAAGTTAAATGAATTGGGCTACAAAGTTTTGCCTCATCCATCACTTTCTCCCAATCTCTTGCCAAATGACTACCACCTCCTGACAACTTTTTGCAGGGAGAACACTTCTATACCCAAAACTCAAAGCCACTCTTACCTTATATACTTCACCCCAAACTGATAATATCTCTCAGCTCCACACACTTCTATTATTCTCCTCTATCTCCCCTATCTAGACAGATGTCCCTCTCAGAGGCTTTATATCAGGTCAGTTCTAAAGTTTAGGACCCCTCTCCATTCTTGATTGCTCTATGTTTGAATCGAAGACTTTTAGGGCAGTCACTATCCCCTTACCTGTCAGAGCAGTCACACTCAAATTAAAGATGCCCTCTCTTCTCTGGCCTTCCCTGAAAGCACTTCCCTCATCCTACCTTCTCTACAAGCTAAATACTGTCAACTTCACACTCAATTCCAGCTTAAATGCTTTGTTTTCTCTTGCAACATGGTTGGACCTCAGTACAAACTTAAAAATGACTCTCAATACCCTTAAACATAATATTTTTAACTTAAAATTTCTTCATAACCTTAAGAACTTTTGCCACCAGAATAAAAATGGTCAGTCTTTCTATCTTGAAGTCTTCTTTTCTCTTTAAAACTTTCTGTCTCTCCATATCTCCTACTCCTCATTTGCTTAGTAAAAGTCACTTTTCCCTTATTTACTTCTCTATAATTACTACTCTACAGCTGGTGGTTTTTCAAAAATTGTTTAAATTCAGGGCAGCGCCTGTGACTCAAAGGAGTAGGGCACTGGCCCCATATGCCTGAAGTGGCGGGTTCAAACCCAGCCCCTGCCACCTCTGGCTGGGGGAATCTCCCTGAAGACATCACTCCAGGGACACAGTGAAGCAGTGGGGAATCACAGAACCCAGTGAAGAGGTCTGGAGCTGAAGAAAAAGACAGCACAAAAGGTAAGTATATGGGAATAGGCAGCCTGCCTGCAGAGGACTATGGACAGAGGGAGCTGTCCTGCAGTTTTTTGATTCAGGGCTAAACTGCTCACTGAAGCTGTCATGGAAGGCTTAAATGAATGGGTGAACTCAAACAGTGTCCAGCAGCTGGGTTTGAATACTAGGTGGGGGTGAATCTACCGTAAGCTTGGCTGTTAGGTGGGCCACTATTGAGACAGCCACATGGAAGAAACAGTACACAGAATCCTAGTGTAGGGCTGGCTGTGGAGTGTTAGCTGAGCTCAGGCATCTATTTTTGCAGTGAGCTGAGCAGCACCAGCACCCCCAGGGAGTGTTGTTACTGTGAGATGGGCCTCCTCAGGAATCTGGTGAAAGCTTTAAAACCTCAACTCCATGGAGACTGAGTGCTAACAAAACAAGGAGGCCCTGATTGGGGGTAACCACAGTCAGGAAGACAGGACCCAATCGTCACAACTAGAGGGTGGTTTCCAGCACTCATTCGTCACAACAAAACCAGTGTCGTCTCCTAACACCATAGCACCACCTGGTGTCCAGGATATATATATGTATAGCACCACCTGGTATCCAGGATTATCCTTTAATTTTCACCACAGCACCACCTGGTGGTCCTTTTCCTTTTCTTATATATATATGGATATATAAAGTATGGATGGGTAAGTTGTATGTTTTCCAGATGGAGAAAGGATTTTGGAATGGGGAAGTCTTGCGGTATGAGGGTGATGACTTCCATTTCTTGAGGGCTTCATGTGCCAGGCTGTATGTTCCTCCTGCATATCCAGGGCCTGGCACATAAACATAAAGATGAGGGAGAACTTATGCCAGATGCTGAACACTGGGGCACTTAACAGCAGTAGACTTGTTCCCATTCTGTGGGTATAGGATGGCTGCTCAGAACATGTCCAACCATGTAGTATGAAAAATAGAGATGTTTATACTGGGTAAACTCTAGATAGCCATGATATACAGGTGACACCTGTGTACATACAATGCTGCCTGGTGCCAGTGGAGGCTGAGGATCTCTGAGTGTCCCCAGGTGCAAGCCTCTCTACACACTTCGGGGGGACCCTCTCTCCTTCGACCTCTACCTTTTTCTTACAAGTCCTCCTGAGGTAGAAGGGAGGATATATAAAGGATATACATATATCCTTTAATTTTCCACCACCTGGTGTCCAGATATCCTTTAATTTTCCTTTTTTTGTGGCATTTTTTGTTTTTTTGTTTTGTTTTATTTTGCTTTGTTTTGTTTTTTTGTTTGGTTAAATTTCTATTTTTTCATTTTTAATGTGTTTAATACCAAGGGCTCCCTCATTCTGCTATTGTTTTTATTTCTCTCTCTTTTTCTCCTTTTGATAGAGATTCTGCTGTTTCTCATCTTTCCCACATAAATTTTTCATACATCAGCTAAGATATCCATTTTTTCTCTATCTTATATAATTGTATTTTTAACTGTCTTTATCAAATATTTTTTTCCTTTACTTGAGTAATGAGGGGTCACAGCTCTGGAGGGGGATCATAGCAGGGGTCCAGATCAAGAAGGTCATGAACTCATGATCCAGGGTGCCTTTCTAGATTTGGGCTTTGGAAAAATAATATTGGCAGGTCCCACTGCAACATAATACTGAATTTTTCTTTTTTCTTTTCTTTCTCTGTCTATATTTGGTGGATGTGGGGTCTTGCTTTTGCCCAGGCTATTAAGGAGCTCCTGGCATCAAGGAACTGCCCATTCCACCCCGCAAAGTTATGAAGTTGACAGTGTAGCCATAGAACCTTACCAAACATCATTTCTTCTGCCACTCTCTTTATCTATTTCTGTCCATCTTCTCTTCTTTTATTCAATTATTTTCTTTCACTCCTTTTTTTTTCTTTTCTTTTGTTCTTTTTCTCTTCTTTCTCCCTGCTTGCTCTTTATCCCTATCTTCCTATTAGCCTTATATGTTTTTTTTTCATTTCTTAATAGTTTTGAAATATAGCATTGCATCATGCACATTAGGTGAGGTTCCCCCCCAATACCCTCCCTCCTTCCATATTACCCCTCCCCTCCCCTCTCTCTCCTCTTCCCTTCTACTTTCTGGACTATAGTTATGTTTTGCCATTTATATATATGAATGTATGGGTGATTATATATTGATTTCATAGTAGTATTGAGTAAATTGGATTTTTTTGTTCCATTCTTGAGATACTTTACTAAGAAGAGTATGTTCCAGCTCCATCCAGGTAAACATACAAGATGTGAAGTCTCCACCCTTTTATGGCTGCATAGTATTCCATGATGTACATACATCACAATTTGTTAATCCATTCATGGGTAGATGGGCACTTGGGCTGTTTCTGTGTCTTGGCTATTATGAATTGGGCTGCAATAAACATTCTGGTGCAAATGTCTTTGTTGTAAAATAATTTTTG
>NW_003852405.1:679172-710917 GCF_000181295.1 Otolemur garnettii
TGGCGCCTTAGCCGCTTGAGCCACAGGCACCGAGCCAATGTGGGCTAATCTAACTGAAGTTAGATTATATCTCAAGGTTGTTTTGATTTGCATTTCTCTGATGATTAAGGAAGATAAGCATTTTTTCATGTGTTTGTAGGCGCCTGTCTTCATCAGAGAAGTTTCTGTTCAAGTCTCTTGACCACCCCTTTGACAGTTTTGGATAGGCCCTCACTGAAGAGGCACAGGCTGGCTGACTGGGTAGAAAAGATGTCACCAGGAAACACACCTAACCTTGAAAGACAAATGAAGACTCAGGGTAAAGGAATGGAAAACAGCATTACAGGCAAATGGAAATCAGAAGAAAGGAGGGGTCATGATCTTATTTTCAGATATGTGGATTTAAAGCAACTAAAATTAAGAACGAAAAAGATGGTCACTTCATACTGATCAAAGTAATAACACAAAAAGGACATTTCAAATCTAAATATTTATGCACCCAACTTAAATGCTCCCAGATTTATGAAACAGACCTTCATTGGTCTGAGCAATATGATATCCTGTAACACCATAACAGCTGGGGACTGTAACAACACCCTGACAGAACTGGACAGATCCTCTAAACAGAAACTAAGCAAAGCTACAAAGGACTTAACTGTTATGCTAGAATAAATGTGCTTAATAGACTTATATAAAACATACTATCCCAAAGGTAGGGAATATTCATTCTTTGAGTCACCCCATGGAACATACTCCAAAGTAGATCACATCCTAGAATACAAATCAAAGCTCAACAAAATTAAAAGAATTGAAATTATACCTTGAATCTTGTCAGACCACAAGGCAGTAAAGGTGGAACTCTAACAAAAATTTTCATCCCCATACAAAGGCATGGAAATACAAAAAACCTTATGCTGAATGACAGTTGTGTCAAGGAAGAAATAAAGGAGGAAATTGTTAAATTCCTTGAAAATAACAATAAAACTACAAGTTATCAAAACCTGTGGGACCCTGAAAAAGCATCCTAAGAGATAAATTTATCATACTGAATCCCTACATCCAAAAAAAAAGAATGAGAACACATAAACAAACTTATGAAGCATCTTAAGGAAATAGAAAAGAAAGAATAATCTAATCCCAAACCTCACAGAAGTAAAGAAATAACCAAAATTAAATCAGAAATAAGTGAAATTGAAAACAAAAGAATCATTTCAAAAATTAGAGAAACAAAAATTTGGTTCTCAAAAAAATAAATAAAATCTACGCCAGGCAAGGTGACTCACACCTGTAATCGCAGCACTTGGGAGGCTGAGATGGGTGGATTGCCTAAGCTCATGAGTTCAAGACCAGCCTGAGCAAGAGCAAGACCCCATCTCTAAAAAAATAACTGGGTGTTGTGGTGGCCACTTGTAGTCCTAGCTACTTGGGAGGCTGAGGCATGAGAATAGCTTGAGTCCAAGAGTTTGAGGTTGCTGTGAACTGTAATACCATGGCACTCTACTGAGGGTAACAAAGTGAGACTCTGTCTCAGATAAATAAAATCTATAAATCTTTGGCCATATTCACTAGAAACAGAAAAGTAAAATCTCTACTAACCTGGCCAGGCACAATGGCTCACTCCTGTAATCCCAACACTCTGGGAAGGTGAGGCAGATGGTTTACCTGAGCTCACTAGTTCAAGACCAACCTGAGCTAGAGCAAGACTCCGTCTCTCAACATAGCCAAGCATTGTGGAAGGCACTTGTAGTCCCAGTTAATCAGGAGGCTGAGGCAAGAGAATTGATTGAGCCCAAGACTTTGAGGTTGCTATGAGCTATGATGCCACAGCATTCTACTAAGGGTGACAAAGTGAGACTGTCTCAAAAAAATAAAATCTGCAATAACCTCAATCAGAAATGAAAATGGGGGAAATAACAACAGGTACCACAGAGGTACAAGAGATTATCTCTGACTACTTCAAGAAACTCTATGCCATGGCCAGATGTGGTGTTTCATGCCTGTAATCCTAGCACTTGGGAGGCCAAGGCAGGTGGCTTGCCTAAGCTGACAGGTTGGAGACCAGCCCAGCCAGAGTGAAATCCCATGTCTAAAGATAGCCAGGCATTGTGGCAGGCACCTATAGTAGCAGTTCCTCAGGAGACTGAGGCAAAAGAATTGCTTAAACCCAAGAGTTGAGGTTGCTAAAGGTGACCAAGTAAGACTCTGTCTCAAAAAAAAAAAAAAAAAGAGGGCAGTGCCTGTGGCTCAAAGGAGTAAGGTGCCGGCCCCATATTCCAGAGGTGGCAGGTTCAAACCCAGCCCTGGCCAAAAAATGAAGAGGAAAAAAAAAAAAGAAAGAAAGAAAAAGGAAAAATGGAAGAAACTCTGCACCTAGAAATTTGACAATGTGGAGGAAATGGACCAATACCTCAAATCACCTCCTCTCCCTTACTTAACAAAGAAGAAATAGATCTCTTGAACAGACCAATATCAAGTACTGAGATTGAAGAAACAATAAAAAAGATTCAATCAAAAAAATGCCCTGGCTGACGTCACACCAGAATTCTATCACACTTTCAAAGAAAAACTTATACCCATACTGCAAAAACTATTCCAAAACATAGAGAAGAAGGAATCTTCCCCAACATATTCTATAAAGCAAGCATCACCCTGGTTCCAAAACCAGGAAACAACCCAGTTAAACTATATACCAACTTTACAAATGAATATCGATGTAAAAATACTCAACAAAATCTTACCCACTAGATTACAGCTACACATTAAAAAATTACACATCATGATCAAGTAGTCTTCATCCCAGGGATGCAAAGCTGGTTTAACATATGCAGATCCATAAATGTAATTAACCATATCAATAGAAGCAAAAACAAAGACAATATGATCCTCTCAATAGACCCAGAAAAAGCATATGATAAAATTCAGCATCCATTTCTAATAAGAACCTTAAGAAAATAGGAATAATCGGCACATTTCTTAAGCTGATTAAAGCTATCTATGACAAACCCACAGCTAATATCATACTAACTGGAGTAAAACTGAAAGCTCTTCTAATTAGAACTGGAAACAGACAGATGTCCACTATCACCTCTACTACTCAACATAGTTCTGGAAGTTCTTTTTTTTTTTTTTTTTTGAGACAGAGCCTCAACCCTGGGTAGCATGCCATGGCATCACAGCTCACAGCAACCTCCAACTTCTGGGCTCAAGCGAGTCTCCTGCCTCAGCCTCCCAAGTAGCTGGGACCACAGGCGCCCGCCACAATGCCCGGCTATTTTTTGGGTTGCAGCCATGATTGTTGTTGGCGGGCCCGGGCTGGATTCAAACCCGCCACCTTGGGTATATGTGGCTGGAGTCTTAGCCACTTGAGCCACAGGCACCGAGCCAGTTCTGGAAGTTCTACTCAATGCAAGCAGAAAAGAGAAGGATATAAAGGGCATCCAAACATGAGTGGATATAAAGGGCATCTAAACGCTCTTTGCTAATGGTATGATCTTGTACTTAGAAAATTCCAGAGACTCAACCACAAAGCTCCAAGAAATGATCAAGAAATACAGTAATAATGCAGGGTATAAAATCACTGTCCATAATCAGTAGTCTTTGTATATAGCGAGAACACCAAGTTGAGAGACAAATCAAGGACACAGTTCTCTTTACAGTAGCTTGAAAGAAAATGAAATACTTAGAAATATACCTAACAAAAGAGGTGAAGGATCTCTACAAAAAAATTATGAAACTCTTAAAAAAAGAAATAGCAGAAGACATTAACAAATGGAAGAGCATGCCATGCTTCTGGCTGGGAAGAATCAACATTGTTAAAATGTCTATACTTTCCAAAGCAATGTACAGATTTAATGCATCCCATTAAAATATCAATATCAGGCTCAGCACCCATAGCTCAGTGGTTAGGGCGCCGGCCACATACACCAAGGCTGGTGGGTTCGAACTGGGCCTGGGCCTGCTAAACAACAATGACAACTGCAACAAAAAAAAATAGCCAGGTGCTGTGATGAGCACCTGTAGTCCCAGCTACTTGGGAGGCTGAGGCAAAGAACCACTTAAGCCCAAGAGTTTGAGGTTGCTGTGAGCTATGATGTGATGGCATTACAAAGGGTTACAAAATGACTCTGTCTCAAAAAAAAAAAAAAAAAAAGATGTGGAAATAAGGTAAATGCTCATCAAATCAGTAGTGGATTAATAAGCTGTGGTATGTGTGTACCAGGAAATACTATTCCACCATAAAACAAATGGAGACCTTACATCTTTTGTGTTAACCTGGAGCTTAAGCACATTCTCAGTAAAGTATCACAAGAATGGGAAAGCAAATATCCAATGTACTCAATACTAACATCAAACCAGTAGACGATTTAATTCATACCCACATAGGAGAAAAACTCATTTCAATTCAAGCTGGGAGAGGGAGGAATGAAGGAGGGAGGAGAGGAGTATTTGGTGTGGTCTCACTTGATGGGCACAATGTAGGGGCGTATGGCACACCTTTGGGGTGTGGGACACAACTACAAAGGAACTCTACCTAACAAATTCAAGTGATCTGATTGTTTATACTCTCACATTAACCTGAAATTTAAAAAATTATTTAAATTCAAATGTTTTAAGATCATAAAACTGCCATTTTTGTATATTTCTAAATTTTGCTTAATTTAACAGTAAATTTATGTTCTTAAATTTTGAGACTCTAAATTCTAAAATATTTGAGTAACTATAATAAAATGTAAGTACATGTTCTCAGTGACTAGGGGAGCAGCTACAAGGCAGAGTGCAGCCCACATAGCCCCTTCTTCCCTACCCTAGCTTTTCCCCTGACTATTCTGGAAGAAACTGAATTCGTCATTTATCTGTTTTCTGTCTTTGTGGTAAATGAATGTTAGCTGGATTCATTTGTAGCCAGATTCATTCTATTTGTAGCCATTTTTGATACCAGGTAACCATATAAAGCTTAGGAGGATCAGAAAAGACATCAGGGATAGTGCCTATGTTATGGTTTCAAAACACGTTTCAATAACTTAAAACCTTAAAGTCATGTTATGTTAACTTAGAAAGATACTCATAAAATATCTGATTGAAGATGTAATGCTTCAGCTGTCTATGATTATTTGGGAAAATAAGTGTTTATCAAAAATTAAGATTTTTACCTTTTAAAATCTTCTAATTATCAGTTGGACTAAGTGAATAACTTACCTTATAGTAAACTGTGTTCCTGTTTTATTAAAGGTGGTTTTTTGGAGGGGTTTTGGGGTTTGGTGTTTTTTTTTTTTTTTATTGTGACAGAGCCTCAAGCTGTCACCCTGGGTAGAGTGCCGTGGCATTATAGCTCACAGCAACCTCCAACTCCTGGGTTTAAGCTATTCTCCTGCCTTCACCTTCCATGTAGCAGGGACTACAGGCACCCACAACCCCCGGCTATTTTTTGGTTGCAGCCGTCATTGTTGTTTGGTGGGCCTGGGCTGGATTTGAACCCACCAGCTCAGATGTATGTGGCTGGCACCTTAGCTGCTTGAACCACAGGCGCCGAGCCATGAAAGATGTTTTTAATAAGAAATGTTGAACAGAAGGAGAATAATGTTGCACAAGAAAGGATCTTGTATGCTAAACTTATATCCTAAAAAGTGAAAGTGAGGACAAAACAGAAAGTTCAGCATGTTTGTAGATTCTCTGTGCAAGTTTAATGGAACTCCTAAAGGGAAATTATGAATTTGCATGTGATCCAGCTAACTATAGTTTATAAAATTTAGTTAAAATAACAAAGTTTTCTTGATATATTAATTCACTCTTGATAAAATTACATGACATTTAATTTAAAAATGACACTACACGAAGTGCTTTTACATTTTCTGTAACTGACCTGAAAAAAAATCTTTAAAGGGTTAAGGTTTATACCCATATAACCTCCTATATTGCCTTTACAATCTTTAACTTGTAATCTTATTTGAAGAAATATGTTAAATCTTTCATCTTCCAAAATCAAAATTCTAAATTCAGTCTTTGACCTCAAACTAATTTTTTAAATATTAAGACCACCAAAATTCTAAAAACAGACATATTAAGTTTATTTGAAATGTTAAAATTGTACAGGAAACAAAGCATATTCTTGCCTACCCACCAACTAGACAGGCCCCTGTACTCTTGCCTACACAAAAGCCTAAAAGAAACATTGCAGAGCCTAATAAAACTACAAGATAAATTCTTTAGCAGCCATGACCCTCCAAAATAGACATGCTTTAGACCTTCTCACTGCACCAAAAAAAGGGAGGCCTGTCTTTTTTCCTAGATTAAGAATGCTGCTTCTATGCCAACCAATCTGGATGCAGCCAAGAAATTAGCTGAATAGGCTGCTAACTTCCAAAGAGAAAACAGCTGGCAATCACGGTTTGACTCACAAAGCTGGCTCCCTTGGGTCCTTGAATCACCCCTTTATCTCTTTTTTACTTTCTATTTCCCTAGGTCTACGCCTTATATGAACTGCAGTCCAGTTCATTCATTCAAAACACTGTTGGTAGTTTAACCCAACAATACAGCAACCAGGTACTTCTAAAAGAGGCTTGCTCAAGACAACATCAAACCCTTCCTAATCCCTAATAACTCACCTGATACTCCTAAAAGAGTTGGCACCTCCATCCATCAAGAAGTAGTTTTGAGAGATTTCTACACCCTCATTCCTTAAAATAAAGAGTGAAGAGTTGTGGGAAAGGAATTCTCATAACCCTGATAGGAGCGCAGCCATTTTACAAAATCAGGTCAGAAACCAGCAACCCTTTCCTCAATTCATAGAGTGCCTCAAGGCCAGAATTCTTGGGAACACCCTACTCATAATCCTGACCCTAAGGATATGCCCATAGTCCAGACCCCACTGGAGAAGAACGCTGGATGGTTCTCGGGGCTCTCTTCCCCATTTCAACTACACTGATAAGCTAATAAAAGCCCTTTGCAACTGTGTGGTAGCTGAGCTGACACCTGGTCAGCCTCCATTCTGCTTTTCCCCTCTATTAAAGTCTGTCCTTATTCCTGGAAAAAAAGAATCTATACCCCTTGACCAATCTCTCTCTGGTCAGATCCTCCACCCATTCCCAGCCTCTTGTAGCATCCTTTCTACTCTCCACCTTTTAAAATTAGATGTACATATTTTAAGAATACATATGATAAGTTGATACAGTCATAAAAGTGTGTGTAGTGAGAATAAGATGGAATCATTTAGGACAGGACTGAGAGGACACAGCTCCTCTAGTCAGCTTAGGTCCTATGTGACCTTCACCTCATCTCTCCCATTCGTGTTGTTTTGTAGATTCAGCTTTAACCTAAAAGTGTATATCTTGAGTAGTTTAGAGCAATTGATTAGGGAGATTAACTTTTGAATGGGGATTTTGTTTTGAGTCATGGGTAATGCTGATTATTGTTTATTATGAATCATGGGTTATGCTGATCATTGTTGTTTAAGATAAAGATTAACATGATTTTTCCTTTGAACTTTCATGTATAAAACTGTGATTTTGGAAATCGAAGAACAGAACAGGATTGGAGAGGCTAGTCTCATTATTCTCCAGAATCTCTGGCCTTCTGACAGATAAAATTTGGTGGGCCTATCTCCATCTCTGCATATTGGCTGATAGTGACAGGCAGCCAGACCCTCTTTGTCTGGTAACAGTCATATAATGCTAAATATCAAATCAGTGCAATTGGGATACATGTCACCTTAAATATTTATCTCTCCTTTATGCTAAGAACATTTGAATTATTCTGTTCTAGCTATAAAAGTACAATAGGTTATTGTTAATTTTAGTCACCCGACTGATCCATCATACAATAGGTCTTATTTCTTCTATCTGACTGTATATTTGTACCCATTAATCATCCTGTCTTTCTCTTCCCCCTCTACCACCCTTCCCAGCCTCTGGTAACCACCAGTATGCTCTCTTCATGAGATCCACTTTTTTAGCTCTGTTTTAGCTCTGTTCTGAGTGAGAACATCTTAATCTTTCTGTGCTTGGCTCATTTCACTTAACATAATGACACAGTTCCATTTGTGTGGCAGCAAATGACAGGATTTCATTCTTTTTGTGGCTGAATAATATTCCACTGTGTATATTTTCCACATTTATCTATTGATGGGCACTTAGGTTTATTACATATTCTGTCTATTGTGAATAGTGTTGCAATAAATATGGCACTGCAGACATGTCTTTAATATATTGATTTCCTTCCTTTTGTGTATATGCCCAGTAGTGGAATTGATGGATAAGACAGTAAGTTTATTTTTGGTTCTTTTGAGGAAACTCCATAATATTTTTCCATGATGGATGCACATACTACCAACTTATATTTCCAGCAATACTGTTTAGAGGATTCCCCTTTCTCCATATCCTTGCCAGAACCTGTTGGTCCTTGCCTTTTTCATAAAAGCCATTTTAACTAGGATGAAATGATATCTCATTGTGATTTTCATTTTCATTTCCGTGATGATTAGTGGTGAGCATTATTTTATTTTGGTTGGGGGGGAAGGACAGGGTCTCAAGTTGTAGCCCTAGGTAGAGTGCCATGGCATCACAGCTCACAGCAACCTCCAACTCTTGAGCTCAAGCAATTCTCCCGCCCCAGCCTCCCAAATGGCTGGGACCACAGGTTCCCACCACAAAGCCTGGCAATTTTTTTTTTTTTTGAGACAGAGTCTCACTTTATTGCCCTCAATAGAGTACTGTGGTGTCACAGCTCACAGCAACCTCCAACTCCTGGGCTTAGGTGATTCTCTTGCCTCAGCCTCCCGAGTAGCTGGCACCCACCACAATGCCCGGCTATTTTTTGCTGCAGTTTGGCCGGGACCAGGTTTGAACCTGCCACCCTCAGTATAGGAGGCTGGCACCCTACTCACTGAGCCATAGGCGCCACCCCTGTTTTTGTTGTTGCAGTTGTCATTGTTGTTTTAGCTGGCCGTGGCAGGGTTGGAACCCACCAGCCTCAGTGTATGTGGCCAGCACACTTCCCACTGAGAGACAGGTGCCACCAAGTGAGCATTATTTTTAAACCTGTGGACCATTTTGTTTTCTTTTGAGAAATGTCTACTGTGATCTTAAGTCCCTTTTAAAAGTTGAGTTATCTTCTGAGATCCTTAGGGTACAAGTGAATCTTTCTAAAAGCAGAGTATGAACGTTTTAACTCAATAACTAAGAAAATGACATGAAGGTTATGTTAACCAGTTTGGTGAGAGTATTTCAAAATGTATATGAAAACAGCACACTGTACCCCATGATTGCATTAATGTACACAGTTATGCTATAAGAAATTAATAAAAAATTGAGTTATCTTTTTTTTTGCTATTGAGTTGACTCTGTATATATTTTGGTTGTTAATTCCTTGCTAGATGGGTAGTTTGTAAATATTTTCTCCCATTTTGTAGGTTATCTCTTCACTTAGTTGATAGTTTGCTTTGTGCAAAACCCTTTTTTAGCTTTAAATAATCCCATCTGTCTATTTTTTCCTTTTGTTGTCTGTGGTATTGAGGTCTTACACAAAGAATCTTTGCCAGATCAACATTCTTGCACATTTCCCCAAGATTTTCTTCTAGTCACTTCATAGTTTGGGGTCTGAGATTTAAGTCTTCAATTTATTTTGATTTGATTTCTTTATATGGTATGGGATAAGGATCTGAGTTTATTCTAATCCCTGTGGCTATTCAGTTATCCCAGAACCATTTATTGAAGAGACTGTCCTTTTCCTATCGTTTGTTCTTGCCAACTTGTCAAAAATGAGTGGCTGAAAATATGTGGATTTATATTCGGGTTCTTAATTCTGTCCCATTGGTCTATGTGTCTGTTTTTATGCCCATAGCATACTGATTTTATTCTAAAGGTATATTTTGAAGTCAAATAGTGAATGTGATACCTTCAACTTTGTTCTTTTTACTCAGGATTGGTTTGACTATTTGGTGTCTTTTATCGTTTTATATAAATCTTTAGACTTGTTTTTCTATTTCTGTGAAGAATGGCAATGGTATTTTGATATGGACATCATTGAATCTATAAATTACTTTGGGTAGTATTGTCACTTTAATAATACTTGTTCTTTCAGTCTATGAGCATGCAGTGTCTTTCCATTTTTTTGTGTATGGGTTTGTCCTTTTCCATTTCTTTCTTTCTTTTTGTTTTTTGTGTTTTTTGAGACAGAGCCTCAAGCTGTCCCCCTGGGTAGAGTGCTATGGCATCACAGCTCACAGCAGCCTCCAACTCCTGGGCTCAAGTGAGTCTCCTGCCTCCGCCTCCCAAGTAGCTGGGACCACAGGCGCCCGCCACAACGCCCGGCTATTTTTTGGTTGCAGCCATCATTGTTGTTTGGCAGGTCCAGGGTTGGATTCGAACCCGCCATCTTAGGTGTACGTGGCTGGCGCCTTAGCCACTTGAGCCACAGGCACTGAGCCTTCCATTTCTTTCTTTTTAAAAAAAAATGTTTTTTTCTTGAGACAGTGTCACCTCTGTTTCCCTGAGTAGAATGCTATGGCATCATCACAGCTCACAGCAACCTCAATTCTTGGGCACAAGTGATCCTCTTGCCTCAGTTTTTGTGTATATATATATATATATAATAAAAATACTATATTTTTTTAGTAGAGATGGGGTATCACTCTTGCTCAGTCTGGTCTTGAACTCCTGAGCTCAAGCAATCCCCCCACCTCAGCCTCCAGAGCACTAGGATTACAGGCATGAGCCACCATGCACAGCCTTTCGTTTCTTTCATTATTGTCCTATAGTCTTCATTGCATAGATCTTTTCCTTCTGTGATTAAATTTCTTCCTGGGTATTTTATGTTCTTTTTAGCAATTATAAATTGCTTTCTTGATTTATTTTTCAAATTGTTTTGCTGTTGATGTCTATAAATGATAGTGATTTTCATTTGTTGATTTTATATCCTGCAATTTTACTAGCCTCACTTATCAATTGTAAGGGGTTTTGGTTTGTGTGCATGGAGTCTTTGGTTTTTTTCTAACTATTCGATAATGTTCTCTGCAAGCAAGGCTAATTTAACTTCTTCCTTTCCAATTGGATGCCTTTTATTTCCTTCTTTTGCCTAATTGCTCTGACTAAGACTTCCAGTACTACATTGAATAGGTGTGGTGAAAGTGGGCACCGTTGTCATGTTTTAGATCTTGAAAGGAAAGGTGTTCAATTTTTCCTTTTTCAGAATGATGCTGAGTGTTAATTTTATACAGCTTTCATTATTTTGAGGTTTGTTCATTCTATCCCCTGTTTGTTGACAGTTTTATCATAAGGGAATGTTGAATTTTATTGAATATCTTTCCAGCATCTGTTGAAATAACTATATGTGTTTTGTATTGGTTTCATAAATGTAATATACCATGTTTATTGATTTGTGTTTGTTGAATCATCCTTGCATCTGTTACTGAATGTTTTCCAGTTGTCCCCAGAAGCAACATCAGAAGATAAAGGACAAGCAATTTGAGGAGAAGGAAAAAGAAGTTCATTAATTTTCTGGCAAACGTGGAGGCTGAAAACTCCTGTCTCAAAAATACCAGTGCTCCCCTTCTAAACAAGAGCCCGGGGTTTTTAAAGGTTCTGATTAATCCCATAATCCCATCATAGAGTAAGACAATCTTGTGACATCCACCCAGATTTATCCCATGTTCACCTAAGATGATCCTGTGATCTTGCCCAGAAAATTTCCTTGAGCTATGTTATGTGTCACAGAGAACAAAAGAACATTCCTCTGCACCTACCAAACACTATTCTGAGGAAGGGATGTAGGATTTATTTTAAAAAAAAATAAAATAGCAAGAGAGGTTTGAAGAGACAAAAAACTTTATTGCCCTTTTTTTCCCCCAAGTCATTCTTTGTTAGATACTCTATGGATGAATCTCATTTGATCATAGTAAATGATCTTTTTAGTGTGTGGTAGAAATCAATTTGCTTGTTGCAGATTTTTGCTTCTATGTTAATCAGTGATATTGACCTATAATTTTCTTTTTTTTGTTGTGTTCTAGTCTGCTTTGATATTTGAATAATGCTGACCTCATAGAATGAGTTTGAAAATATTCTCTTATCTGCCATAATTTTGAATAGCTTGAGTAGAATTGGTTATTAGTTCTTCTTAAATTGTTTGGTAGAATCCATTAGGTCCTTGGCTTTATTTAACAAGACACTTTTTATTATGGGTTCAATCTCCTCACACATTACTGATGTGTTGTTCTATCTCATCTTGGATCAACCATGATAGATTGTATGTGCACAGAATTTATCCATTTCTTCTACCTTTTCCAATTTGTTGGTGCATAGTTCCTCACAACAGTCTCTAATGATTCCTTATATTTCCCTTTTTTTTTTTTAGAGACAGAGTCTCACTATGTCACCCTCGGTAGAGTGCTGTAGTGTCACAGCTCACAGCGACCTCAAACTCTTGGGCTTAAGTGATTCTTTTGCCTCAGCAAAAGTAGCTGGGACTACAGGCGCCCGCCACAATGCCTGGCTATAATTCCTTGTATTTATGTGAGGTTGAACAATTAAGTTCAAGAACTCATCCTAGAAAAAGTGCTACATACCACCTTATTGCTGAATAACACAACTGTCATCTTTAAGGTTCTCCTGAGAAACTATGCTCTGACACCAGCACCTAGTCCACCCTTCAAAGCAATTTTGGAGCTCTTTTTCTGGAATGGCCATCAGTGCCATCATTGTATGAAAGTTTGACAATTAAGTTCAGTAACTCGTTCTAGAAAAAGTGCCTCACTGTTGAATATCACTATGGTCACCTGTGAAGTACTTCCTTTGGCAACTGTTTGATAACTTAATTGTCAGAGCTAGAAATTTATAAAGAAACTTTACAGAGTTTCTCCACCTCACTACTGTAAAGTATTACCCTTTCTTAAATAGTGTAAATTGGGTTCCTTAATATTAATATTATTAAGTTAATATTAATTTATTATGTACTTACTATATTCTATGCACTGTGTGACACCTACAGATAAAAAGATTGTTCAAAACTTTTTGAAATGCACATGCCTTCCCTCTTTAACCTTTGGGAGTGCTATGGTTTGCCCCCACCAACATTTATTATTATTGAAATTTGATTCCCAATTAGGCATTGTTTGGAAGTGGGGCCTACTTACAGGTGTTTAGATTAGAGGTCCACCATCCTTATAAATAGAATAATGCTACTTCAAAAGAGGGGTGGAATACTCTCTTAGGAATGGATTAGCTTCCAAGAAAGCAGTCTGTTTGTTAAAAGCAATGTCAGCCTCTTGTGGATGTCTCTTTGTATATGGCTGCTTCCCCTTCCACTTTCCAGCATGGATTGAAGCAGCATGAGCCCTTTCCCAGGCTCTAGAATTATGAGCCAAATAAACTTCTTTTCTTTACAAATTACCCAGTCTCTACGAGGTTTTTGTTTCTAGTCCTTATCTTAAACATTGTTATTATTATTAAATGTTAAGCCTTTTTAATTTTGTGAAGGCAAAAAGTGGAAACCAAATAAACACATGTGGCTTGGCACCTGTGGCTCAAGTGGCTAAGAAACCAGCCACATACACCTGAGCTGGCAGGTTCAAATCCAGCCCTGGCCCACCAAACAACTATGATGACTGCAACCAAAAAATAGCTGGGCGTTGTGGTGGGCACCTATAGACCCAGCTACTTGGGAGGCGGAGATAGGAGAATCACTTAAGCCCAGGAGTTGGAGGTTGCTGTGAGCTGGTATGCTATGGCACTCTACCCAGGGTGACAGCTTAAGGATCTGTCTCAAAAATACCCAAAAAACAGCAAATTACCCAGTCTCAGGTACTTTCTTATACCAACATGGAATGGCCTAAGACAGGGAGGCTGTAATGGAATTCTTACATCTTAATCAGTCTTCATAGGTTGCAGAATACTGCAGGTTTGGGAATGATTTTTTTTTTTTTTTTGGTAGAGACAGAGTCTCACTTTATCACTCTTGGTAGAGTGCCGTGGTATCACACAGCTCACAGCAACCTCCAACTCCTGGGCTTAGGCGATTCTCTTGCCTCGGCCTCCCAAGTAGTTGAGACTACAGGCGCCCACCACAATGCCCGGCTATTTTTATGTTGCAGTTTGGCCCAGGCTGGGTTTGAACCCGTCACCCTGGGTATATGGGGCCAGTGCCCTACCCATTGAGCCATAGGTGCTGCTCAGACTTGGGAATGATTTTAAAGAGCAAATGCTGACACTGATCACAATAATTTCTTAGTCAAATAATAAGAAATAGATATAACAGAGTGGTGAGAGGTATGAACTCTGGAGTCAGGATATGAGCTCAAATTGCAGCTCCATTGCATACTAACCATAAAACTTTGAATCAGTAACTTGATCTGATAAACCTCAGTTTTATTCATCTATAAAATGAGAATAGCAACAGTATCTAATTTACAGAGCTACTGTGTAGATTAGATGATCTAATGTACCTAAAGCACTCAGTAGCGTCCCTGTCATGTGCTAAGTGCTTAAAATGTGAGGTATAATTATCATTATAATTATTTAAATGGAAACATAAAAGTATAGTTGTTGCCTAAATGCATTAAGGGAAGAGATGAATCATGGATTATCCTGGAGAAGGAGGAACAGATGGAATGGATCAGGGGAGACTTTATGGAACAGCTGTACTTTATGTAGCATCAATCAATTGGGCCAATTTAAAGTTAGTTTCCCCTAAAATGACTGTCAACATTAACAATCTATCAAAAGCCTATTTCACCACTTTCTGTTCTAGCCATTAACCAAGTTATTGGGTGCAGCGAATGAAACGTGTTGAAGAACTGGATACCAGCCCTAAGACTCATGGTCTAGTGACCTCTTTGCTGTCTGGTATAAGCCTCAGAGGAGTCAAAGCCTGCTACTCCATGTCTGAGCTTTGTGCTCTCTGAGAGTCTCCATTTGAGATGGGAGCAATCCACTGTCCCTTCAAAGAAGGAAACTCCTTAACTGGAACTGCTCTGTCATTCACACTCCTGCAGGGCCCCATATTTTTTTTTTTTTTTTTTGAGACAGAGCCTCAAGCTGTCCCCCTGGGTACAGTGCCGTGGCATTACAGCTCACAGCAACCTCCAACTCCTGGGCTCAAGCGAGTCTCCTGCCTCTGCTTCCCAAGTAGCTGGGACCACAGGTGCCCGCCACAACACCTGGCTATTTTTTGGTTGCAGCCGTCATTGTTGTTTGGCGGGTCCGGGCTGGGGATTCGAACCTGCACGTGGCTGGCGCCTTAGCCGGTTGAGCTATAGGCACTGAGCCAGGGCCCCATATTCTTATAATTTAAAGAGGCTACTCATAAAGGACTATATACAGTAACTCTAGTAGGGTGCAAGGGAGGATATGAATTCTAAATCTTAATTACATATACATAATCATTGAGCCATGTTCTCATTAAAAACCAGGTAAGTCTAAACAAATCTACATTCCCTTGGTGTTTAACACACTTAACTTTTAATGATGTCCCTCAGGTTTTCAGATTAATTTATTAGAAAAATACAGGATTTTTAAGCAATGATTCACAAAACTCATTATAATTGTCTAATTGTCCCCTTTATCAGCATATTCTAAGGTTATCAGTTATTAAGAGTTTTCAGTGCTGAGCTCTTCTAAGACCAGTCTATCTCAGGTAGGGGGATGGAGAAGTTTGGAAAAGATTGGCCCTTCATTTGGTGCTCCTTTTACCAATATTCCCTCTCTCATTCATAAGCTTGGAGTAGAAAGGTGATTACCTGAGTTATACCCTTAAGGCAGCGGTTCTCAACCTGTGGGTTGTGGACCCCTTTGTAACAATGAAAATACATCCTGCATATCAGATATTTACATTACAATTCATAACAGTAGCAAAATTACAGTTATGAAGTAGCAATGAAAATAATTTTATGGTTGGGGGTCACCACAACATGAGGAACTGTATTAAAGAGTCATGGGATTAGGAAGGTTGAGAACCACTGCCTTAAGGTGTTGAGGTAGGTAATTGGAAGGTTTCTTTAGCAGCTCAATTGTGTCAGAACTCTGAGACACCCTCTCAGCAGTTCTTTGGGTTTTTTCCCACTGGTTATAAGATTGTTGCAGCATTTCCAATAATAATAATAGTATAAACCCTAGAACAACTATACACAAAAGCAGAAATGGAGAGGCAAAAGTCTCTACAATCCCTATCAAAAAAGAAAATCTCCTACCGTGCTTCCAGGAGACTAACTACTCTTTATGTGTCAGTTAAGATTAGGCCTATCTCTCCTTTTTTTTTTTTTGAAACAGAGTCTCACTATGTTGCCCTCGGTAGTGTGCCGTGCATTACAGCTCATAGCAACCTCAAACTCTTGGGCTTAAGCCATTCTCTTCCCTCAGCCTCCTGAGTAGCTGGGACTACAGGCACCCACCACAACGCCCAGCTATTTTTTGTTGTCATTGTGGTTTATCTGGCTCGGGACAGATTCAAACCCACCATCCTTGGTGTACATGGCTGGCACCATAACCACTGTGCTATAGGCGCCAAGCCAGATTAGGCCTATCTCTTATACAAAGCTTTGTTACTTGGTTCATCAACGTAATTCTTACCTGTACCATTTTGTGAAAAGTTCAATGTCAAAATGTCCCAGCATCCCAATTTCTTTTCCTCCTCCTTTTTTCAACCATGGCATTCCCAACTGTGGGTAGAAAGATAATACGGGCAGTCATTCCAGAAAGCTCATGGAGGAAAACCCCAGGCCTCAGCCAACTGCTGCTCAGCACCTACTGTGGCAAAGCAGATCAGAATGTTCAGCAGAATAGACAGGAAACTGGTTTGGGAACACCTGAATAGAAACCAGCACCTTAGGAAAGACAGGTTATCAGCAGAGTTAGAAGGCAATTAAAAATTACCCACAAGCCCTGTCAATCTAGCCTGAAGGCTGTAAACAATAACCATTCTGCCCTTAAAAATTGTTCTATGACTTGGTGTCTTTTTGTCCTTCGCCCTGATAATCTTTTTCATAATCAAAAGACCACCTGCATGATTGAGTCATGAGACTATTAACTCTTTACTTCTTTGTTCTATATACACATGCCCCAAAATCTTAATAAAAACCACCTGAGATTTCAGATCCAAGTATCACCTATCTGCCTTACTATAGGCTGATAAGGTGTTCATCTTTTCAGGCCTCTATAGATTATTTCTGTTTGTGAATTTTATTTTTATTTTTATTTTGCAGATTTTGGCCGGAGCTGGGTTTTAACCCGCCACCTCTGGCATATGGGGCCAGTGTCCTACTCCTTTGAGCCACAGACACTGCCCAGTTTTCTTATGTCATTCCTCTCTCCACTTCCAGACCTCCACTCCTAGACCTCTGGAGTCTAGAAGGCCCCCACTAGGGGAATTCTCAGTCTGCTGTGGTGCCACTCCCTCCCATACCACAACACCCAATCACATATTACATTTTATCACACTCCATCTCTGAATTGATAAATAATGGTGACTGCAGCCTAATGTCCCTCAAGTTTTCCCATGCTCTTACTACCATTATACCTATGGTCTGAGAATAAATATTCGATCACTTTTTTTTTACCCCCCTTGTCCTTGAAGTTTAACAAACCCGTCCAAGTTTTACTTTCCCTTCTCTCAAGCTGAGAAACTCATTGAGTCACTGTTAACCTCTTTTCAGAGTCCTCAACTCTCTTGCCTCATAATCGTTCTGTGCCATCTGCCCGACATGAATTAATACAACCAAATGGTCTTTCTCCTGTGTGGACTAGTGGAGAACAAATCACAAACATGAATAGTGGTGCCACCTCAAAAATATGACATGAATTCTCCACTGCACTATTTGGAATCCTCATATACACATTTCAGTCTTTTCTCATATTTTCAGTGGCTGTTCAACATAGACTCAATTCCACTTCACAGAAAAAAATAAGAATTGTACCAAAGTAAGAATAATCACTCATACGTTATTAATAAGATAACAAATCTACCCAAATCTTCCATTTATTTTACATATGACAGTTATATGACAATAAAAATAGAGTATTTTTTTCTACCATTACTAAAGTTTAAGCTTTTTAACAGGGTTTTTTTTGTTGTTGTTGTTTGTTTTTTTGAGACAGGATCTCATATGTCACCCTTGGTAGAGTGCTGTGGCATCACATCTCACAGTAACCTCAAACGCTTGGGCTTAAGAGATTCTCTTGCTTCAGCCTCCCAAGTAGCTGGGACTACAGGCACTCACCACAATGCCTGGCTATTTTTTGGTTGTAGTTGTCATTGTTGTTTAGTAGGCCTGGGCTGGGTTCGAACCTGTCAGCTCCAGTGTGTGTGGCTGGCGCCCTAACCACTGAGCTACAGGTGCCAAGCCTTTTTTACTGTTTTTTAACTTCTCCTCTGCCTCCTACCTTAACAAACACTGATCTAACTTCTTTATGTATGGTTTTGTCTTTTCTAATATATAAATGGAATTATGTAATTTGTAGCCTTTTGTGTCTCCTTTCATTCACTTAGCATTATACTTTTGAGATTCATCCATGTTATTGCAAGTCATTAGTAGTTAGCTCCTTTTTATTGCTGAGATATATTCCATTATATGAATATGCCATAATTTATTTATCTAGTCACAAGTTGATGGACATTTGGGTTACTTCCAATTTGGGCTATTATGAAAATAGTTGCTACAAATACTTGTGTATAGGTCTTTGTGTGGACTTAATGTTTTTATTTCTCATAGGCAAATTTATAGGAGTGAGGTTGTTGGATAACATGGCAATTATATGTCTAAATTAGTAATAAAATCCCTTAAAGGTATTTTAAGAAAAAAATCTTTGAAATTTTTGATTACATGCCTGAGAATCTTCAACTTAAAATATTTGAGATATTGAACCAGTTGCTTAAGATTTTTGAGCCTCAGGCCACGTACGATGGCTCACACCTATAATCCTAGCACTCTGGGAGGCTGAGGCAGGTGGATTGCCTGAGCTCACAGACTCAAGACCAGCTTGAGGAAGCATAAGACCTCATCTCAAAAAAATAGCTAGGCATCGTGGTGGGTGCCTGTAGTTCCAGCTACTTGGGAGGCTGAAGCAAGATAATTGCTTAAGCCCAAGAGTTTGAGGTTGCTGTGAGCTGTGATGACACAGCACTCTACCAAGGATGACAAAGTGAGACTCTGTCTCAAAAAAAAAGAAAAAAAAGATTTCTGAGCCTCAGTTTCCCCAAATGTAATGAAACTTTCTCCTGTATAGGGTGGGTAATAGAACTGATAAATAAAAAGTTAATGAGCTAGTATAGTTAAAGATTAAAAAGTTAATCATCTGTGCAATAAATAACACGGTAGACACTCAAAAATGTTCACATACATATGATACAACTTTGATTCTCTATCTCCATCTAGTGGTAGCACATAAAAATTTTAGAAGCAGGTTCTACTAGAAGAGGTAAAATGCATTTGAGGAAGAAATCTTACAAACTACTTTCCAAGATTGTTGACTGACAGTTTCTGAAAGTCCAAAGTGCTATACATAAAAAGACTGTACCAATATTTGAGCCATCTTATATCTTTTTTTTTTGAGACAGAGCCTCAAGCTGTCCCCCTGGGTAGAGTGCTGTGGCATCACAGCTCACAGCAACCTCCAACTCCTGGGCTCAAGCGAGTCTCCTGCCTCAGCCTCCCAAGTAGCTGGGACCACAGGTGCCCGCCACAATGCCCAGCTATTTTTTGGTTGCAGTCGTCATTGTTGTTTGGCGGGTCCGGGTTGGATTTGAACCCACCACCTTAGATGTATGTGGCTGGAGTCTTAGCCACTTGAGCCACAGGTGCCAAGCCACCCATCTTGTATCTTGAAAAAGAACATGTACCCCACATGCACACATTGATTCAGCCAACAGGAAAGCAGTGGCCCTTCTTGGATCTTTTTGGAATATGGTTTTAATAGATAAATTCCCTAGAAGTGAAAAGGAGAGAAAAAATAAAATATGACTGCCACTTCATAATGTATAGATTTAGGGGCAGAAGATCAAGAATTATTGGCAGCTAGGAGTGAGGATGTGGTACAGTTCATTCATTCATTCACTAAACAAATACTTTTTGAATACCACTTATTTAGGTCAGAAACTTGCTGGATGAATGGGCAACTGAGTACATAATGGACCTGGAAGAAAACACCCAATAGTTTGGCTTCATAAGCATGATTCACATGTGAAGGCCAAGAAGAAATGACCTCAGAATCCCAGTCCCATGCTGACTGGGCAAATCACAGGGAGCCTATGTTCTGCTGCTGCTTCTTCTGCCAGACTTTCCTATTGCAATGCTCATAAATCAGACTGTCCACTAGCCCGGTAGGATGTCAAATCCTATCTGATGAGGATTTTAAAGAAGGTTGGGAGTTGAACTCTAGAGGATGTCTTGGAGAATTTTGGAGACTAGATGTGGGTCAGACCATCAAGAACTATGGACTAAGCCAGGTGCAGTGGCTCATGCCCATGGTCCTAGCACTCTAGGAGGCTGAGGTTTGTGGATGGCTTGAGCTCAGGAGTTTGAGACCCAACCTGAGCAAGAGTGAGACCCTGTCTCTACTAAAAATAGAAAAATTAGCCAGGCATTGTGGCAAGTTTCTGTAATCCTAGCTACTCGGGAAGCTGAGGCGAGGATCACTTGAGCCCCCAAATTTGAGTGCTGTGAGATGTGATGATGCCATGGCACTCTACCTAGGATGACAGAGTGAGACGCTTGTCTCAAAAAAAAAAGAACACAAACACAAAAAAAAGGACTGTGGACTGTGAGACACCTATCAGCCATTGCCCAACTCTTATGATACTTCCCTTAAACCAACAGTCTCAGTCTTTTTGCAAAGGACAGAACTCACCACCACCGCCGCCACATACTTAGATTCTATTTCTAGATGTTAAGGAAAACAAAAATCACAGGGATAGCAATCATTTATAAATTATGCTCACAAAATTTTCTCCATGGAGCTCAAACAATTTATATCCATATTGGCAATTTATAAGAATGCCTATTTCTCTGGATCTTCACCAATATATATCAAGCTTTTTATCTATGTTTATATGAGAATCAAACTTAACATATCTTACTATATTTTAATTTGTTTTTGAGACAGAGTCTATGTTACCCCTGATAGAGTGCCTTGGCATCGCAGCTCACAGCAACCTCAAAGTCTTTTTTTTTCTTTTTTTTAATTGTTGGGGATTCATTGAGGGTACACAGAACCAGGTTACATTGACTGTTTCTGTTAGATAAGGACCCTCTTATGTTTGTGTCCCTCCCCCAAAAGGTATACCCCACCCCCGACACCACACCCCTCCCTCCTTCCCTTTCTCAGTTCTCCCTGTCCTCCGCCCCCTACTATGTACTAGGACCTTAATTGTCCTCATATCAGAATTGAGTACATAGGATTTTAATTTCTCCATTCTTGTGATGCTTTACTAAGAATAATGTGTTCCACATTCTTCCAGGTTAATACGAAGGATATAAAGTCTCTATCCTTTTTAATGGCTGAATAGTACTCCATGGTATAGTATACCACAGCCTGTTAATCCATTCCTGGGTTGGTAGGTATTTAGGCTGTTTCTGCATTTTGGCAATTGTAAATTTAGCTGTGATAAACAGTCCAGTGCAAGGGTCCTTGCGGTAAAAGGATTTTTTTCCTTCTGGATAGATGCCCAGCAATAGGATGGCAGGATTAAATGGGAGGTCTAGCTTTAGTTATTTAAGGGTTCTCCATACTGCCTTCCAAAAAGGTTGTATTAGTTTGCAGTCCCATCAGCAGTGTAAGAGTGTTCCCTTCTTGGGCTTAAGTGATTCTTTTGCCTCAGCCTCCCAAGTAGCTGGGACTACAGGTGCCCACCACAATGCCTGGCTTTTTGTTGTTGTTGTTGTTGTTGTCGTCATTGTTGTTTAGCAAGCCCAGGCCAGGTTTGAACACACCAGCCCCGGTATATGTGGCCAGCACCTTAACCACTGAGCACCAGCACCAAGCCAAGTTTGTTCTTAAGTTGAATTTGTATGTAAATTAGAACAGGTATACCTATTACTAGTAATAGCCTCTGTTCATAGGTACAAGTTGTATATCAATGGGATGTTTGCAACTCAGGGACTTACCATAATAGCCTCCATTTGTATGAGTTGTACTGTAAATTGGATATTTCTAACTCAGGGATGGCTTGTATTAAAAATTAGCCCTTTGTATATACTATGAATTGCAAATATATTTTCCAAACTGGTAATTTATTTGACTTTGTTTTGGTGCATTATTTTATGTCCTCTGGTTTTGAATTATAGTTTGAAAGTCCTCACATTCAGAGATTATTAAAAAAATCCTGTTTTTCATCAGATGTATGACAATACTTCTCATTCTATTTTCTTTGTCTCTTCTTTCTCTTTTCCATATTTTCATCTCTGCTTGCTGCAAATGAGTCATTTCTTTAACAGTAGCTTCCAGTAATATTCCAGTAATATTTTCATTACTTCTATTAATTTGGGGTTTGGCTTGTTCTTGTTTTTCTAATTCCTTAAGATGTATTACTAGGTTATTTGAAATATTTTTACTGTTTTATTCTTTTTTCTGCTGGGGAATGAACCTGGGACCAAATCTTTTTCTTATCTTTTCTTTCTTTCTTTCTTTCTTTTTTTTAGACAGAGTCTCACTCTGTTGTCCCAGTCTAGAGTGCTGTGGGGCATCAGAGCTCATAACAACCTCAAACTCCAAGGCTCAAGTGATTTTCTTGCCTCAGCCTCCCATGTAGCTGAGTCTATAGGCACCTGCCACAACGCCTGGATGACTTTTTCTATTTTTAGTAGAGATGGGGTCTTGCTCTTGTTCAGGCTGGTCTCAAACTCCTAAGCTCAAGCAATCCACCCACCTTGGCCTCCCAGAGTGCTAGGATTATAGGCGTGAGCCACTGCACCCAGCCATAATTATGTGACTTCAGACAAGTTAATGTCTTAGCCGCAGTTTCCTCATCTGAGGATAATTCTAGCACTTACTTCATAGGGTTACTGTGAACTTTAAATGAGGCAAGGTTGTAATCACTATGAAAAGTGGGATGGACCGCCACTCAAAATTTGGTTCAGATATTGAGACTGATGATGTCTTCTCTACACTGAGAGGGTATTAAAAGGTTCGTTATCACATAGTAAGGCTTTCTGGAGAGCACAGTGACTCCGAGCAGGTTAAAAATTGTTCTGGTAGTTTGGGGGTAAGTCTGGTGTGAGGGTTTATGACTCTTAAAGACAACATACAGCATGGTGCATACTTACAATATAGTAGGCTCTCAATAAATGTTGATTGTCATAATAGCATTGTTATCATAGTTCAGGAGGAATTTTACAACCTTGGTAATGTCATTTCTCTCTATTACCCTTCTCCTTTTACAGTCTAGCCATAATTTAATGTTCTCAGATTGTTAAAGATAACTTGTCTCATGTCTCACACCCTGTTTCCTTTATCTATAAGAATTTACATCCTTCCCCATTTATTGGGCTAATTCTCACTCTCTTTTCAGGTTTTAGCCCAAGTAGCATTTCTTCCAAGAGGTCTTTCCTGACTCCTCAGCAAGTTTACACTCCCAAGTCTGCTTCCCATGCACGTATATTATAATGTCTTCATTAATATTTTTCTATTTATTTTGTAAGCTTTATGTGATTTGATCTCTCATACCTAGCACAGTGCTTACCACATAGTAGATGGTAAGTCAGAAATTATCTTTTGCAGATGGAAAAAAGTAAGTTCAGAGAAGTTAGGTAATTATCCAGCCCCACATAGATATTAAATATGCCAGAAATTCAAACCCAAATTTTCTGACCCTTCTTTTCACTAAACAATGTATCTTTCATCTATTACTGGCTCATTATAATCAAGATAGATGAATTAGAGATAAAATAGATTCCTACCTAAAAAATGGGATTTGATAGGTTCAAGAAGCCTTCTTTTCAACCTGTACCCTCATCTAGAACTGATACCAATATTTTAGCTTAGAAATTTATTCATTAGTTCACATTATCCTGTATGAGCCCTTTCGTAAAGGGAATACAATGATTACTCCCAGTCAAAAGCATTTCCAAAATTTTTCATTCATCCTCTCAGCCTGACTCCCCAAACCTTGGACACTCTTGCTCCAACCTACCTGTGCAGCTGTGTCTCCCACCAGTCTGCCCCTGCCTCCTGCATTGCTCACTGCCCTTTCCCACCTCTGTGTCTTTGAACTCATCTTTCTCTTTGCCTGCTTTTTTCTTCTACTATCTTTATCTTAAACAAGTCATTATTTAAGAAGACAGGTCAAATAGTCTCTCATACATGAAAAGTTCTCTAAGTCCCCTGGGAAAAGTTGACTTGATTCCTACTCTTACAGGTATTTATTTGACTTCATAAACAACACTGTTACAGGGCCACACCCACTACATTGAACTTATCAGTTCACAGAACATTTTCCCTCAGCAGAAGACAAGTCCTTCAAAGTCAAGGATTATAACTTGCTCACTGTTGTGCATGAAAGGTTCTAGACCCAAGGATAAAAATCATTCCAAGATGCAAGACAAAAGGAAAACAGAGATCCAATTCATGCCATTAAAGTGGCTTTTATTCCACCTAGAGTGCAAGTGGGTGAGCTTCCTGACTAGGGAGAAATCCACACATGGGCTACAGAAGACAGGGATTTAAAGGGTTAGGGCCACCAGGATTAGTGGCCTTCCTATTTCCTGGGAGGGATATGAACCTGACCCTGCCTGGGCAGGGCAAGTTTATTTGGGCAGATACCTGATTCTATCAGTGCCCTAATAAAAATATAGTAAGTAATAAATATTTATTGAAAGAGTAAGTGAATGAAGAAATACATCCAAGTGAGTTTTCATGAAGGAGAAAGAATATGAGAATATTAGGGTCCAGAAGTTTAATGAGAATTGTTTCTGAAAACAATTGTCTTGCTGCTATATGGATGTATTCCAGAAGAAGAATTCTTTTTCTTTTTCTTTTTCTTTTTTTTTTTTTTTGCTTTTGGAAGGTGGTGTGTGACATTATGATGGATCTGCCATAGCCATCACGTGACCATGAGGGGACAGCACAGAAAGAAGATAGAACAAGCCTGAATTCTTTGGGGTGGCATCAATCAGTTGCTGAATTAATCAACACCAGAACCACCTTTTGGGGACTTCCTTAATGTGAAATTATGAATCCTCTTTTTAAATCATTTTAAGTTAGGTTTTCTCTTCCTTGCAACCCAAAGTATTCCAATACAGAAGGGAAAGAATATTTGTCCTGAAAGGAGGAAGGGTGAATTTCACCCCTTGTCTGTAGAACAAAAATGGACAAGTGAAAACATCCTTCGGTTTTTATCTTTGGTGTTTTTAGTATAGTTGTATTTACTTCTCTTAGGGTTGTGGCTGTGATAAAAGTTAGATAATATACATGAAATTTTAGTGAGTCCAAATCACTACACAAGTGTACAGGACTTCCCAACCTTGATAAACTAACCCTGGCTAAAGATAGTTATTTGATGATCAGCTCCTGTCACCTACAAATGACTCACCTAAAAACCAATCCCATAATTCTAGGCTCATTAACAATCTCCATTAAATAATCACAAAAATAGTGCATCACCATGAATCTGGGACCCCCATAAACCAGGGCAATGTATCCAGCCTCTTGGTTACTGCCTAGTTAGGGCCACTAATTTCAAAACCATGGATGGATTCCACCATCTACTTTGAATTTGAATTTAACAAACAAAAACACCTCTCTGGCACAGGCTGTGAATCTCTCACATAGTGGTTTTCTTTCTTTCTTATCGCCTAGGAGAATTTCTATACTCTTATTGCTTAGGAGAATATCTATACTCTTATTGCTTAGGAGAATATCTATAACCTTCTCTGTGAATACAGAGAAGACAGCAATTACTGGAAACACCAAGACAATAATTAAAATAAGCTTATAAACAACATAGTTTTCTTCTCGTAGAATTATCCTTAACCATATGTCCATCTGGATAACTTTTGATTAGGAAGAAGGCACTGCTCTTCTCTGGCCAGAGAAGGAAGATGCAAATCCTAGCACTGGGATTCCATCTTTGTTTTTTTTTTGTTTTTGAGACAGAGTCTCACTTTCTTGCCCCTGGTAGAGTGCTATGGCATCATAGCTCACAGCAACCTCAGGCTCAGGCTCAAGCGATTTCTTGCCTCAGCCTCCCAAGTAGCTGGGACTACATAAGCCCGCCACGACGCCCGGCTATTTTTAGGGGGAGGGGGTCTCACTCTTGCTCTGGCTGGTCTCGAACCTGTCAGCTCAGGCAATCCACTTGCCTCGGCCTCCCAGAGTGCTAGGATTACAGGCATGAGCCACCTCTTTTTGTGTCTTAGTCACCAACCTTTTGCTTTCAGGTAAAAGCCTGTGATAGTCGGAGAGGAAAACAACTGAATTTCTCTGTATCGCCACATGAGGGCCAAAGAGTCAAACCAAACAGAAGCAGCAGACAGGAAAAGGAGGCCAAGACAACAATGAACACTGCTTAGGGCTGGAAGATCCACAGGCTCACTCAGACTGCTCTGTTCTTTCCTTGTCTGCCGGGATTGGGCAATGAGTCCTCGACACTGATTCTCAACTAAAATACACTTCTCCAGGTTGGGATTTTCTCGTAAAATAATGAGATATTGTCTAGTTGCTTATGGAAAAGCCGAAAAGGCCTAACTTCTTTCTAAGATTGTCTAGAGTAACAGCTATAGATATCTATGGGCTATCTCCTTTTCCATGCTAAAAAGACTCAAGGCATTATAACAAAATGGTTAGAAGCCCAGAGTCAGAAGCCAGATTGCCTAGGTTCAAATTCTAGTTCTATCATTTACTGGTTTGAGTGACCTTGAATAAGTTACTTAACTTCTCTGTACATTGGTCCCTTCTGAAAAATGGTAGTGATGGCAGTAACTTCCTCCTTGGGAAGCACTCAGTTCAATAGCTGTCAAGGACATAAAATTCATCTGCTATTATTATGTCTTTCTCCCCCAAAATGTACTTGGAATTCCCTACTCCTATCAGTGGTCCCCTGGTGGAGAGCTGTTGGTCCAGAATGGGCAGCCTGAGGAGTTTTTTATTCCTCTTATCTTACTTCTTCTTCTGACTTGAAAAACAGCACAGCATGGTGGTTAAGCTGTTGGACACCGAAAATATCCCCTGTGTGACCTTGGGAAAGTTATTTAGTCTTTGGTGCCTCAAATTCCTTATCTGTGCAATGAGAATGGTAATGATAACAATTATGCCTCATGGGGACATTGTGAATATTACATAAGATAATACATGGAAACCCCATATAAGAGTGCCTGGCATACGGTAATCACTCATTAAATACCAGCTGTTATTTTTTCCCATTCTGCATCCCACAAGCATTTACTATGTACCAACCAAGCACAAAGCACTCTTAGATGCTAATCACCATTAAAACAAGCTTTATTCTTTAGGAGTTTAGGAGTTTCCAAGTTACTTTACAAGAATGGGAAAACAAGAATCCTATGTACTCAATACTAAATTGAAGCTGTAGATTAACAACATGAACACATGAGATAAAAACTCAATTAAATTTAAGAAGGGGGAGTTTCAGTAAGTACCCAGGGACAAGGTACAGGCAAATGGCGCACTTTCTGGGTGAAGGTCACAACTACAAGTAGGACTTTATCTTACAAATGTAAACACTGTGACCTAATCATATGTAACCCCATATTTTAGAAAAGTTTCAAAGTTAAGATTTGTCAACTCTTGATTCATCTCATGGCAGCCATTGTTATTATGACCTATTTGGAAAGACAGGTGCTCAGAGAGGTCTATGTTAGACAAAGTTTTCCTTGCAGAGCTGGTTTTAGAACGGCCACTCAATCCTGGACTTCTTACCCTGTGGAATCCAGGAATCCTACTGTTTTTTCAGTTAGCTGGCCTCTAACTCTAATCACCTGTCCACACCCAGGCTCTCCACCTCCACTGATCTACCATTCTAAGTCAGGAGAAGGAGTAGAAGCAGGTTAAGTAAAGAGATGTTCTGGATTCAGCTGTGAACCAGGTCGGCTGTGTCTACATGACAAGCTACTTAACCTCTCTGAACCTGTTTTCTCATCAAAAAAATGGGGTAAAACAGAACCTGTCTCTTTAAGACTGTTAGGAGCATGAAATGAGTAAGCATGTGAGAGAATAGTTCAGAATACTGCTGGGCACAGAGTGAGCACTATAGAATAATCTGCTGTTAAGAATATATATTTTTAATCAATAAGTAAAAATTGTATACATTTCTGGTGTACAAGGTGGAATGGCTAAATCAAACCATTTGCTATTACCTCACACAGCATTTCTGTGGTGAGAACACTTAAAATCTTCTTTCTTAGCAATTTTCAAGTATGCAAAATATGGTTATTAACTTTAGTCACAATGCTCTGCAGTAGAATTCTTGAACTTGTCCCTCCTATCTAACTGAAATTTTGTGTTCACTGACCAACATCTCCCATAATTACGGTTATTATTAACTTTAAATACAGTATAAACATAGCATGGAATCTACCTGACCAACTAGAGTACTCCCCTAACAAGTGTGGCTAGTCGTCATATTCTTCCAGTCCACTAACAGTCTTCTCTGACACAGTCTTGACAAGTTCTAGTCTTAGGAGACAACAGAACAGAAATTTAGAAGACCAAAGGCTGGAGTAAAGTAGAAAAACAGGGTTGACATAAATACCATTAACCAGCCCCCCATGGCACCACAAGTTAGATGAGACTTTTTTTTCACAAAAGATGGCAGTTGTTTATACAATTGCAAAGCTGTGCATCCAGGTGCCTAGTACAGCAGAGTGTCACTCTGTTGCCCAGGCTGGAATGCAATGGCCTGGAGCTCACTGCATGCTCTAACTCCTGACTCAGGCAATCCTCCTACCTCGGTCTCCCCAGTATCTGGTACAACAGGCACACACCCACTGATAATTTTTCTTCTTATTATTTTATTTTTGGAGCTGGGATCCTGCTATGTTGCCTAGGCTGATCTCAAACTCCTGGCCTCCAGTGATGTTCCTGCCTCTGTCTCCTAAGACACCCACTGTGTCCAGCTCCAGGGTTCTTTTCCCACCATCTCCCTGTAAACTCCTTCTCTTCTCCCTGTTCTCAATCAGTGGGGATGGTACCCTTTTCTGAAGGATTTCAAGATAACACAGCTCAAGGTTTGGGGCTCAAATCACAGATGCGTTGGAAAACACGATCATTCCTACCATCCACCACCAGAGAGCAGAGCATCACCACAGGAAACCTTGAGGCTGCAAGCCAGCTCTCACCAAGCTTTCTGGGAGAATCCTTCAGAAAGCCTGGTTGCAGCTTGTCATTCCATTTTCTCTGTGGTCTGACCCAGAATCTTAGCTAGCACTGACATTCTGCCTGCTCTGGCCGCTCCTCCAGGGCTGCCCATGCAGGTGTTCAGACATTGCTTTCCCCGATGTTCAGACACTTCTGTTGCCTGACAAGGAAAAATGCAGAAGAGGGATGAGGGAGCAGAGAGACAAAGCGTTCAGCTAGGCGTCCTCCCAGGCAGGAGAGTCTCACTCCCTGTGCGCTGGATCTTGAGCACCCCCATTTGATTTGAAGGAAGGAAAAGAAAAACAAATGAAGGTGAGAGGCTAATTTGCTCCTCTCCGTCGCTGCTAGAGCCTCACATTTTGGACACCCTTAAAACACTGACCCAAGTTGAGGCCCTCTTCAGGGAGGGCCTAGTTGTAAAGCATTTGGGCATACTTCATTAGCTGGCATCCAACGGCCTAATTCCTAAAATTGCATCCCATATCCCCAATCTTCCTCTCTTAATTTACCTCTTCAGTCATGTCGATCGTAGGAACAAAGATCAGAGGGAGACTGGTAGGAGGTGACAGAAGTCTTTCCAGTGCCTCTGCAGGGAATTAGTAGGCAAGTTACCCATACCCATGCAGAGAAGGCCCTAAGCAAACACCACACACCTGATGTAACTTTTTGGCTTCACCATCACTTTCAGGGCAACACCTTTACCCTACGCAGGTACAGTAAAGAGTTGCAGAGAACTAGGGTGTCAGCCTCAGTTCTGCCCTGGTTTTGCAGCTCTGTTCTGGGGACAATTGGTTTCTCAAATTTGAAAATAAAGATTCCTTTTGAAAGCCAGTCCCTGCTAGGAAGCTAGGGAAGAGAGGTTTGTTTGTTTGTTTGTTTGTTTCTCTCTTAAGTCTTGGATTTGGGATTTGTCTATATCATTTCTTTTCTTTTCTTTTCTTTTGTAGAGACAGAGTCTCACTCTATCACCCTTGGTAGAGTGCCGTGGCATCACACAGCTCACAGAACCTCCAACTCCTGGGCTTAGGCAATTCTCTTGCCTCAGCCTCCCGAGTAGCTGGGACTACAGGCATCTGCCACAATACCCAGCTATTTTTTCATTGCAGTTTGGCTGGGGCTGGGTTTGAACTCGCCACCCTCGGTATATGGGGCTGGCTCCCTACCGACTGAGCCACAGGTGCCGCCTGTCTATATAATTTCTACACAGTGCCTGCTCAAGCCTTGGGAATGAATGAAGAATGAGAAATCAAGATTGGCTGAACAAAGGTCATCTGCCGAGGTCATGGGAAGAGTGTGAAATGGCAGATTACTCTGATTCTGACCTCTGCTCTCAGACACACAAACACACACACACATATACACACACGCACACATATACACACTTCCCATCCCTGGAGTGAGTTTTCTTCTGGCACAGGAAATGTAGTGCATCTGGAATATCGTTGACTGCTCTGTGAATACTGCACATTTAGTATATTATTAACCTGCTGTGCAGCTCCTCATGTTGTGATAATCACCTTCAGAAAGGTCCCACCGGGAAATCTCTGGCAGCCAGTCTCAAGGGCAGTGTCCTCACTATATTCATGGCAACTTTACCCCCAACACACGTTGGGGTCATTTTTTCCCCATACAACCGTGGGCAAATCACTCACCCTCTGTGGTCGTTATGTCATTTGCAGAATTTTTAAATTGCAACTCAGAATGAAGTTCTATTCCCCCTCTTGCTTCCTTTCTTGATACCCTCTCCCTTCTTTCTCCTCCCCTCCATGTTCCCCAAAACACATTCCGAAACACTTGTCTTCCTCAATGCAGCCATTCTTTCTTGCCCATAATACATACAATATCCTCTACTTTTATTTTATTTTATTTTTGAGACAGAATCTCACTTTGTTGCCCCTGGTAGAGTGCCATGGTGTCGTAGCTTACAGCAACCTCAAACTCTTAGGCTCAAGCAATTCTCTTGCCTCAGCCTCCCAAGTAGCTGGAACGACAGGCACCCGACACAACACTTGGCTATTTTTTAGAGACAGGGTCTCACTCTTGCTGAGGCTGATCTCAAACTCATAAGCCCAGGCAATCCATATGCCTCAGTCTCCCAAGTGCTGGGATTACAGGCATTAGCCACTGCACCCACCCTCAATATCCTCTACTTTTAGTTATTTCTCAACTAACTCCTACTAACCCTGCATGACTCAGCTTCTCCATCATCTCCTCCAGGAAGGCTTCCCTGCCCTCTCCTACCACCACTTTGTATATTCCTGATCAACGCTCCCATCATACCTGTACTTCCTCCACCATAGACTCCAGTTGTCTGACCTTTGTCTTTCTCTCTGGACCCTCAGCCTCCTATTCCCATTTATACAACCAGTGCCAAGCACAGCACTCTGGTCTTAATCACACTGTCTTTCTTCCTGAGTGTAATTTTTTTTTTTTTTTTGAGACAGAGCCTCAAGCTGTCCCCCTGGGTAGAGTGCCGTGGCATTA
>NW_003852405.1:711036-726822 GCF_000181295.1 Otolemur garnettii
TGCAGCCATCATTGTTGTTTGGCAGGTCGGGGCTGGGGATTCGAACCTGCCACCTTAGGTGTACGTGGCTGGCGCCTTAGCCAGTTGAGCTATAGGCTCCGAGCCCTGAGTGTAATTTTTTAAATCAGTTTTTATTTTATTTTATTTATTCTTTTTTTTTTTTTTGAGACAAGCGTTTTACTATGTCACCCTCAGTAGAGTACTGTGGTGTCACAGCTCACAGCAACCTCAAAGTCTTGGACTTAAGCAATTCTCTTGCTTCAGCCTCCCAAGTAGCTGAGACTACAGGCGCCCACCACAACATCTGACTATTTTTTGTTGTAGTTGTTGTTTGGCAGACCCGGGTCAGGTTTGAACCTGCCAGCTCTAGCTGCTGAGCTACGGGCACCAAGCCATGGGTGTAATTTTTGGTATACACTTATTTGCTCCTCACCCAAACTCTGCTCTTGATGTCAAGTACAAAATGATGGTTATGCTCTCAGACACCCCTGTCTCTGGGTAGGACTATGCTCTTGAGAAGTAAAGCTTTTAGTCTCCTTCTCAAAGGCTGGAGGTATTTGTAAATGGTTTCTGTTGAGCACCAGACATTTCCCAAGAAGAAGAAGACCATAGCCATCTCGTAGGACTTGACAGTGTGCCCTTTAATATTCCAAACTAGCCTCAGGTAAAATTATCTTCACTGATAAATTAGGAAATTGAGGCCCCAAGAAGGACCGACTCAGGGTTCCAGAGACAAGGAGCAGTGAAGCTCTGATTGAAAGTATGGAGGCTTCTCTTCCTGGACTTCAAACTTGAGAGAAAATCACTTCCTCACTCTTCCCCCTCCTCCTCCCTACTCCAGACAACAGTGTCCACACTGTGCTTGTAGAAGTCCCAAGAAGAGTCACAGAGGCAGACAAATGGAGCAGACAGCTCTGCAAGGACCGCCTTTTGAGTACTTGGGGAAGAACGCTGTGTACTCTTCCCCCTTCCATCTCAGCGGAACATTGATCCCACACTTGGAAAAATCAATGTTGGCAAGGACAGGAGAAGGAGTAGTTCAGATACATTTGTCATTTGAGGTGCCTTTAGACATATTCACACAGCACATAGCCCATCAATTTCTGCTCCCCGTCACAGTCACTTACCCAAACAAGAGCAACTGCCACAGTCAGGGCCGAGTGTGGAATCAGAACATGGAGTGTCAGGGTCACAGGCATCTTAGAGCCCTCTGGTCCAACTCCCCACTGCACAGTTGAGTCTTAGGAGGCCAAAAGGTAAGTGACCTGCCTTTTGTTACACATCTGGATGGTGACAGGGCTAGGACATGAATTCAGGTATCTGGATGCCATTCCCATGCCCTCAACCCTGGATCACATTATGCAGGTGTGATTCAGTTCTAATAGGCCTCCTTTCCTTCCCCCAGACCCTGGTGCCCTGCACACTTCTACTGGTGTTCAGTGCTCTCAGTGGTTAAGAACACAGGCTGATGGGCAGGGCCTGTGGCTCAGTGGGTAGGGTGCCAGCCCCATATATGGAGAGTGGCAGGTTCAAACCCAGCCAAACTGCAACAAAAATATAGCTGGGCGTCGTGGAGGGCGCCTGTAGTCCCATCTACTCAAGAGGCTGAAGCAAGATAATCGCCTAACCCCAGGAGTTGGAGGTTGCTGTGAGCTGTGTGATGCCACAGCACTCTACCAGGGGTGATAGAGTAAGGCCCTGTCTCTACAAAAAAAAAAAAAGAACACAGGCTGAGAGACAGATGGACCTGAGTTTATGAACGATTCCTACCAGAAAATTGTTTAACTTATCTGTCACAAGCGCTGTTTTCATTACATGTATTAGCACCTAAAATCACAAAAAGTACCATGGTACCAATAGTACCATGAGGCTGGTACTATTACCTGTGTTTACATCAGGCACAGAGAGATTCTGAAGCTTGCCCAAGGTCATACAGCCAGGAAAGGGCACAGTGGGAACTGAACCCAGGCAGCACAGCTCTGGAGTCCATGCTTTAACTACTGCCATACTGCCCACTAAGTGCCCTACACTCCCACCCACCCAACCTCGAAAGCATAAGCACCTGCCTGCAGATGACAAGACATTTAGGTTATGTCTATCTAGCCATGTGCCAGACAGTTCATCAGTTTCTCCCATTGTTGAGTTATCCTGTCACATTAAATGATTACTACAGAGTAATTTCTGGTGATGCTGACACTTGATCAGAGAAAGAAGGAAGACAGTGAGTCAACTTGGTTTCTTTGAGGTGCCCAGACTGTGTTGCTGTGTTTTTCCATAAATGTACATTTCCAAGACTTTCTTTTATCACAGTCTGATTTAGTTGGGGCTGGCTTATTTCTGAAACTGAAGGACACAGTGGCATTTGGGCATATCCATTAAAGGCCTGGCAAGCAGAAGGCTGCTTTTGACCCCAAAGAATTCCACAGTAATTCAGTTTCACAGCAAGGATGGTCCAGGCTAGGTACTTTCAAACATCTCTCCACCCAGAGTATCAATTATTCATAATGTCCTTAAATACTCTTATATGATGAAATGTTAAGTGACACATTAAATATTCATCACGATGCACCTACAGCAGGGCCAAGGGTAGAATTAAGCAGAACAAATGTGATTTCTGATTACATCTCTTTAATTCTAGGCACTGAACACCCCCAGACAACTAGGACTCCCATCTTTTTCTGAGAGAAAGCCAGGAAAGTATATTCCACAACATCCCTTCATATGCTGCCAAACTGTCTTTAGACTCTTGGCAAGAAGTTCTTTCCTTTTTCTTTCTTTTTTTTTTTTAACTTTCAAAATTGAAGTATAAGTTATATGCATATATCCATGCACCCACATAACCAACACTTAGACCAAGATATGGAACATTGCTGGTGGCCCAGAAGTTTCCACCATGCTTTTTCCCAGTCAACACACACACACATAAGAAATCACTATTTCACCAAAGAAAGGGTTCTTTAATTTAATATAGATCCTTCCTTCTGCGATGGTTGTTTGCTTCCTATCATTACAAATTTGAAGGCAAAGGCCGGAGAGCCCATTGATTTGAGCTCTGTAAAGTGGAGGGCTAGAGAACAAAAGGCTCTTAGGGCAGTTCAGGGAGAGGTGATGACAGTGGCCTGGTCTGGAGCATCTGGGAGAAAGATGAATGAGAGACTTGAGAGATGTATTTTAGAGGTAGAGGTGACAGGACTGGAGATGTGACAGGGAAAGAAAGAATGGAGTCAGACACGACTGAGATTGGTTTTGACATGAGTTTCTTGGTGGAAGGGTTCTCATTTCCTGGGACAGAGAGGACAGTGGAGGAGCAGGTTGGGGTAGGATGATGTCAAGAGGTCTTGTTAACTTGAACTTGTTAACTTGAGATACCTATTAGGCATCCACAATGTAGAGCCCAGTCATTCAGCTCAGGGGGAAGGCAGGCCTGGAAAAAGATGTGTATTGGGGAGTTATCTGCCTGCAGACATGTTTTAAAGCCTGAAGGTGGCACAGAATCACCCAGAGTAGACAGAGCATAGAACAGGACCCAAGACAGAGCCCTGGTATTATTTCTAGGGATGCTGACACTTGGCCTTCAACAAGCTCTAACTAACAATTGGAAAGGGGAAAATAAATATTGTCTAATAAATAATTCATTTTCAAGATTTGACAAGTTTACTTTCAGCTTGAGTGAAAATGTCATTTTACAATGTTCTGCAGCCTCTCATGATGATGCAAGGGGATCCTGCTTCTCACTTTTGGGCTAGTACAGCCCTCCCTTTAGGATTCCAACGGTCCCCAGCCCAGAGAACACTGACGTCCAGATGGTCTCACAAGCCCTTTTCATTATTCAAAAAGTTCGACTGAAATTGTACATTCACCTGCCATAAAGATGTATAAACTCATCACAACATCAAGTATTTCTGCTTTGACTAGAATTATACCCGTTGGCAACGCTGGGTATCTTACAACAATCAGAAGCTTTGTTTAATAGTAAGACACCTTTGATTATTTTTTAGAATAAGAAAATGTACAAGCACCTCATCAATGCACGTTTTAAGGAACAGTTCTTCCAAAGATTCAGTTTATTCATCTGTCAAAATGGAAAGAATAAGACTGCCTGCCTCTTTGAGTTATCCTGCCACATTAAATGAGGTAATGTATATGAAGGGCACATTGTTAGTACTCAGGAGTTATAATGGTGATTATTGTTTTGAGAATATTCTTTTTTCTTTTTTTTGAGATAGAGTCTCACTATGTCACCCTCGATAGAGTGCCGTGGCATCAAAGATCACAGCAACCTCAAACTCTTGGGCTTAAGTGATTCTCTTGCCTCAGCCTCCCAAGTAGCTGGGGCTACAGGCACCCGCCACAACGCCCAGTTATTTTTTGTTGTAGCTGTCATTGTTATTTAGCTGGCCTGGGCTGGGTTCAAACCCACCACCTTTGGTGCATGTGGCCAGTGCCATAACCACTGTGCTACACATGCTGAGCCAAGAATATTCTTGAGTTCAAAAGGAACAAGTAGTAAAAGGTATCCTTTGTGTGAAAGGTATGGAGATCATGCTTATGTTCTGTTCTATGACATATCACTGTGCCAATCATCACAACCCATTGCACAGACCCGGTTAGCAGTTCATATATTCCTGTTCATGTTCAATGACATGGCCCCATCTGTACTCGAGAATCTTTCTTCAAGAACACTGGACAGTTGGTCTGACTCCCTCTCAACTGGACTCCCACACTGCAGGAGCAGCTACAATACTTAAAAAGATAATTTCAGTCTTTCCTGAACTGGCTCACATGATAAGCCAGAGAGAGAAATAGCCTACAGAAATCTGGCCTATTAAAGTCCAGTTCAAACTCCTGGCACAAATGGAAATCTTTCTTATGAAGTCTGAAAAATGAAGTGATGGGGTTTAGTTATGAAACAGCTAGACGGGAGGCAAGTGTGCCTAGCCCTACAGTAAAGGGAACAGCATTTTAACAAGAATATTTAATTAATGCTTTAAACTTTTTAAATAATTTTCCCTTTGATCTTTCAAATGGCCTTAGAAGCCCAATAGGATCATACTCATTTCAGGGATGGGGCTTCTGATGGTCAGAGAAATTAAGAAACTTGTCCAAAAGCTGAAGGCAGGATTTAAATCCTGCTTCTGTTCCCTTCAACTGTTCTTCATGGAAAATCCCTTCAATGATCCAGCAGACTAAGGATCTACCTGGCTCCATCAGGCACGGGTCTGCGTGGTCTGGATATATCCCAGCCACAGGAGTGGTCCCACAATCAAAATAGGGGCAGGGGCCCTGGATAATTATTGAAACCACACTTTCAACATTTTTTTTTAGAGACAGAGTCTCACTTTGTCGCCCTCAGTAGAGTAATGTGACGTCACACACAGCTCAGAGCAACCTCCAGCTCCTGGGCTTAGGCGATTCTCTTGCCTCAACCTCCTGAGTAGCTGGGACCACAGGTGCCCACCACAACACCTGATGTTTTTTTTTTTTTTGCAGTTTGGCCGGGGCTGGATTTGAACCTGCCACCCTTGGTATATGGGGCCAGTGCCCTTACTCACTGAGCCACAGGCACTGCCCCCCTTTCAACATTTTTAAAGATTTTTTTTTTTTTAATGAAAACATTCAGGCTCAGCACCCTGAACAGTGGTTATGGCGCTGGCCACATACACCAAGGTTGGTGGATTCAAACCCAGGCCAGGCCAGCTAAGCAACAATGACAACTGCAACAGAAAAATAGCTGGGCATTGTGGCGGGCGCCTATAGTCCCAGCTACTTGGGAGGCTGAGGCAACAGAATCACTTAAACCCAAGAGTTGGAGGTCGCTGTGAGCCGAGACCCCAGAGTACTCTACCAAGGGTGACATAATGAAACTCTGTCTCAAAAAAAAAAAAAAAAAGTTGACACCTGTGGCTCAGTGATTAGGGCGCTGGCCCCATATACTGAGGGTGGTAGGTTCAAACCTGGCCCCAGCCAAACTGCAACAAACAAATAGCCGGGCATTGTGGCAGGCACCTATAGTCCCAGCTACTCAGGAGGCTGAGGCAAGAGAATCACCCAAGCCCAAGAGGTGGAGATTGCTGTGAGCTGTGACACCATAGCATTCTACTGAGGGTGACAAAGTGAGACTCTGTCTCTTTAAAAAAACATTCAGACATTTGGATATTTTATTCTAGCTGGGCTCAATTACCTGGGTAAAATTTTTGTTATTTTATTTTTATTATAATAAAAAATATTTATATATGCATCTCCATTTTTCTTCTTTTTCTTTTTTTTCTTTTCTTTCTTTCTTTCTTTCTTTTTTTTTTTTTTTAAGAGACAGAGTCTCACTTTATTACCCTCAGCAGAGGGCCATGGTACCACAGCTCACAGCAACCTCCAACTCCTGGACTTAGGTGATTCTCTTGCCTCAGCCTCCCAGGTAGCTGGGACTACAGGCACCTGCCACAACACTTGGCTATTTTTTGTTGCAGTTTGGCCAGGGCCAGGCGCGAACCCGCCACGTTTGGTATACGGGGCTGGCACCCCATCCACTGAGCCACAGGCGCTGGCCTTTTCTTCTTTTTTCTTTTAAATATTTTTTCTGGCTAAAACTGGAATAATTCACAGAATCGATTTTTTTTCTTAGAAACATAAGATATAGAAAAATTGTGACTATTCATAGAGTTTTATTTGAATTTCTGTGTGATGCAGGGCACTTCACTTAACTCTCAGCCTTTGTGGTCCAATAGAACCTTCTGGAAATGTTCTAAATCTGCACTGTCCAACACAAAAGCCCATAGTCATGAGTCTATTGATAACTTGGAATATGATTAATATGACTCAGAAACTTTTACATTTCAATTAATTCAAATTTAAATAGCCACAGGTAACTATAGACCTATATCCTCATCTATAAAATTAAATGTTTATGCTAGAATCAATCTCTAAGCTTCCTGCCACAGTTCCTAGCATAGTAGGTCTTATTACGTACTAAATAATTATTTGCTGAATAGATATTTGCAGAATGAAAGAATAGCCAAATGGCTCAGCAGGTAGGGCACCAGCCACACACACCGGAGCTGGAGGGTTTCAATCCAGCCCTGGCCTGCCAAACAATGACAACTACCACCAAAATATAGCCAGGCATTGTGGTGGGCACCTGTAATCCCAGCTACTTGGAAAGCTGAGGCAAGGGAATCACTTAAGCCCAAGAGTTTGAGGCTGCTTGTGCTATGATGCCACAGCACTCTACCCAGGGCTACAGCTTGAGACCCTGTCTCAAAAACAAAAAAGAAAGAAAGAAAGAATAGCCAAATGAATAAAGATATGGACAAATAAATGAATGGGTCTCCAGGGAATGTCCTAAATGGAATTACTTTAGGATGACTTCTTGGAAAACCTAGAATTACGAAGGGTGAAGAGAAACACTGGCCTTGGCTGCAGTAGGGCAGGAACTCTCGGCAGCTGTTCACATGGGAACAGAACCAGGTACAATCCAGATCACACTTGTCTTTCCACTCCTTCCATACTTGGAAAAGCAGCTTCCTCTTTGGGAGTATTTTCATAACCTAGGTCTCCCAGGGAGAAGGGCTCTCGGTGCTGGCACTGTGGGCTGGGAAGAGCATCAGGAAAGAGGGTACAATTTTTAGGAAGCTACAGTGACAGCTGCTAAAGACTTGCATTCCAATGCACAGGAAAGACCTCCTTCAGAAATAGCTCATAATAACTACTGCCCCTAAATTTGCTGGTTAAAATAAGTGGGTAAATCACAACTACCCTTCTTTGCTCTGACTCCTCCCCTCTCCATTTCTCTCTGGAGGAGTGTCTCCCTCCCAGGATGAGGCCTGTGCTTGGGCCCACTGCCTCATCTCAACGTGACTTATGGCAGGTTCCTGAGCATTTTCCAGAGGGGATGTCCAACACACAGGGCACGTTCCCTCTTTGCTAAAAGACCCAGCTGAAAATCTTGCGTTGGCCAGGAACAGTAACTTGACAGGCCAGTGAGAGCAGGGTCATCGTGTTCATTACTCTCCACCTCCTCTGTGAAGGAGCACTGCGCCTCCACCAAAAGGGCTTCCATTCAGATCCAGAGCTTGCCAGGCTTAGCCACGGTTTCTCTCTCTCTCTCAATTAACTATATGTTCCTCTAACCTATGAACTCTTTAATTTTTAGATTTTGGGGGTATTTTTTATTCTGGTAAGATATACATAGCAAAATTTACCATTTTCGTGATTTTTAAGTGTATACTTCCATGGCATTAAATACATTTACAGTGTTGTGCAATCATCACCACTATCTATCTCCAGAACTTTATCATTATTCCAAAGTGAAACTGTATACCCATGAAATAGTAACTCTCCATTTCTCCCTCACTCCCACCCTGGTAACCACCATTCTATTTTCAGTATCTATGAATTTCACTACACTAGGTACTCATATAAGTAGAGGGACCTAAAAAGGATTTGTCTTTCTGTGACTAATTTTTAACCTTTTTAAAAAATCAGCTTTTTATTAACCATACTTTCCCCAAAGACCACATACCAAAATATGCATGTAAAATGTTAAAAAGTTGCTAGTGCTAGCTAATCAAAAATATAAATATAATATAATAACCTTTAATTATCAAAGTTCTGTGACTACTTTCTCTCACTTAGCATGTTTCCAAGGTTCATGTGTATTAAGCACATGTCAGAATTTTTGTCTTTCTTTTTTTCCGAGACAGAGACTCAAGCTATCACCCTGGGCAGAGTGCTGTGGCATCACAGCTCACAGCAACCTCCAACTCCTGGGCTTAAGCAATTCTCCTGCTTCAGCCTCGCAAGGACACCCGCCACAATGCCCGGCTATTTTTGGCTATGGTTGTCATTGTTGTTTGGCAGGCCCAGGCTGGATTCGAACCCACCAGCTTTGGTGTATGTGGCTGGTACCTTAGCCACTTGAGCTACCGGCACCACCACTTTTCATCATTTTTAAGGCAGAATAGTATGCTCCATTTTTTGTATGTACCACTTTTTGTTATCCTCATTTTGGGTTCCAGGAATGGATTGGATATACTCTAGTTTAGAGTGAAGGTATGGGGCCAGACAGATCTGGGCTATGATTTCTCACTGGGAGCGAGGGATAAGTTATATTATGATAAAGTCAGCAATAATAGTAGGTAGCAAATATTAAACATTTAACATGTGGCAAACCTAGTTCCAACCTTGTTGTATGAATGACCACATGTAATTCTCAAAAGCACAATGTTAATTTTATTGCCATTTTACAGATTGGGGAATAGAGGAAGAGAGACTTTATGTAACATGCCCAGAGTCTCACAACTGGGAAGCAAGGCAGCCGGGCTGCAAATCCAGGCTGTGGCTCCAGAGCATTTGCCCTGCGACCCTTCCTGCTTTGCTTCTCTGCCAGAAGGCCAGGGAAGTGTGTCCTCCCTTGAAACATGGTCAACTGAGATTCTAGAGGGGTGATTCTTGTATATTAGATTTTCTGAGGGTTTTAAGATCTGTTGCTAAGGGTCTTAAATGCCCAAGTCAAGTAAAGTAACTAAAATCTGTCCAGGGGTATTGAAAAGGCAGAAGCTGTACTTTTAGTGTGCAGATCCCTCCAACTGGATCTAGAATACAGGCAGGGGTCCTCAAACTTTTTAAACAGGGGGCCAGTTCACTGTCCCTCAGACCGCTGGAGGGCTGGACTGCAGGCCCCAGGACGAGTTGGCTGCTAAGCAGGACAGGCAGCAGTGGCAAAAACACCTGGCAGGCTGGCTAAATGTCCTAGGCAGGCTGTATGTGGCCCGCAGGTGTAGTTTGAGGATGCCTGGTCTAAAGCATGCTTTAAAAGGTCAGCCCCTTGTCCCCCTCAAAGTAACATGTCTATAGGAACCTTTCATTTTAGGATTTTCTTTTTTCATGGGTTTAGGCCATTTATTTCTGTGGCTGCCAAGAAGAAAAAGAAATTCCGATATCAGCTGTGGTGGATGAGCTGCCCTTATCTCAGTCAACCTCTGCTCTACAGCATGGGGGACAGAAGGTCTTTCTCCTGGCCTTGACTGATTTTTCAGACAGGATGAAGGTGCTCTGCCTCACCATTCACACTGCCCTGTCTGCTCAGACATTCGGTTTGATGATTATCTGTATTTATTCTCCAGGCTCAAATAACACCTCTAGAGACCTGAATACCAGAACTGGCGATGATTCCAATGAGCCCTCATTTCAAGCTTTTCAAGAATGAGTGGATTCCCATGGATAATTCCTTCAGAGATAGATTTATTAATCTGAATGGGAAAAAAATGTTTGCCAAATTAACTTTCCTCAGGATACATTGGTACTAAATAGTAGTACCTGGAATAAATCCCAGGAGAACTTTGCTTGTATTTTTATATAAATTTCTATTATATATTCTGGGTGGCCATTTTTGCTGTGGTCTGAGCAAAAAGTATCCTTACTTATCTTTGCTTATATTCTTTGGAAGATATCTGGACTCGTGATCATGCTGGCAGAGGTTAGGGGCCTGAAAATAAATGTATCAAGATTGGGGTTTTTAGTCCTCTTAGAGCAGTTCCTATCAAAGAATCTTTTAGGCTGTGTGTGCCTCAAAGGAGAGGTTTGTCCTCTTATCTCCTCTAAATGGAATTCCATTAGTTTAAAATGATTTTATTCACACTCTGTTCTAGCAAATATGGGGTTTACCCTCCTGGTGCCTTGCTTGACAAAGAAGAAATTTGTAAAGCAGAAATCAGAAGAGGCCATCCAGGAATTTTTCAAGTGTATTTGTCATAGATTTCTTATTGCAAAAAAAACCAAAAAAACAAACAAAAAAAACCCCCCAAATCTTGAGGCCACAGAAGAGGATCTAAATGTGTGTGTTATAGCTTCTGTGGACAGGAATTGGTTTTGACAAAAAGCTGTATGATTTTGATATTGGCCACTGGTTATTTTTTTTATTTTTAATTTTTATTTCAGAGTGGTACAAGGGTACAAATGATTAGGTTACATTGTTTGCATTTGTTAGACAAAGTCCAGGTTGTCATTGAGCCCTTCACCCAGGAAGGGTGCCGTATACCCCTACATTGTGCTCATTAGGTGAGAACTAACCAAACCCCCTTCCTCCTCCCTCACTCCTCTCCTTATTTGAATGCAGTTGTGTTTTTTTCTCATGTGGGCATGTAGTTGTTCATCTACTGGTTTCCTATTAGTATTGAGTACGTTGGATGCTTGCTTTTCATTCTTCTGATACTTAGGAGAATGTTTTCCAAATCCTTCTAGGCAAATACAAAAGATATAAAGTCTCCATCTTTTCAAGGATGAATAGTATTCCATAGTATACATATACCATAATTTATTTATCCATTCATGATTTGATGGGCACTTGGGTTATTTCCATATCTTGGCAACTGTGAATTGAGCTGTGATAAACATTCTAGTGCAAATGTCCTTATGATAAAATGATTTCTTTTCTTCTGGGTAGATGCCTAGTAATGAGATTATAGGATCAAATGGAAGGTCTACTTTTAGCCTGTTGAACATTCTCCTACTTCTTTCCAAAAAGGTTATATTAGTTTGCAATCCCACCAACAGTGTATAAGTCTTCCCTTCTTTCCACACCCACATCCATATGTGCAGCTTTGGGATTTTGTGATATGTGACCACTGGTTGTTGATGCTTATGCAGAGTATACCTTCCACTGACCAAAGAGTTGAGGAGTTGAAATGTAATTTAAACATATTAGCACCATACAAGTGCAGTGAGACAAACAGGGATATGTCTAGAACTTTTTAAAAATGTAAACAAATGACAACAAGGGTGATAATCACACATTCTCACTACAACATCATACAAAGATAACATTCTCTTATGTTTAGGTGGCAAAAAGATGTCACCTCACTAATAATCAAAAGCCCAATGTGATACCACATCACAACCACTAGGATGATTGCTATTGAAATCAAAACAAAACAAGGCAGAAAAACAAGTGGTGGCAAGCGTATAAAGGAATTCAAACCTTTTTTCTCTGTTGGTGAGAATGAAAAATGGTGCTATGGAAAACAGTATGATCGTTCCTCAAAAATTTAAAAATATAACTACTCATGAAATAGTAATTCCACTTCTGAGTGAGTATCTAGAATAGAAATTAGAAGGCTCAAACAGAAGCTTGTACATCCATGTTCATAACCACAATGTTTACAATAGCCAACTGGTAGAATAAATGGAGGTGCCCATCAATGAATGAGTGAATAAATAAAATGTGATATATATATATATATATATATATATATATATTAGAATATTATTAAGCCTTAAAAAGGAAGAAGATTCTGACACATGCTATAACTTGGATGAACTTTGAAGACCTTATGCTAAGTGAAATAAGCCAGTCACAAAAAGACAACAAAAACTCATGATTACACTTATGTAAGGAACATAGAGTTGTCATATTTACAGGAACAAAAAGTGAAAAGGTGATTTCCAAGGGCTGAGGACAGGGGAATCTGGGAGTTATTGGTTACTGGGTACAGGTTTTTCAAGATGAGAAGAGTTCTGGAGATGGATGGTTGGTGACAGTTGCATGACAATGTGAACATACTTAATACTACTGAACTGTTCACTTAACCATAGTTAAGATAAGTTGTATGTTATATTATTTTGCTACAATTAAAAATGTTAATACAGTATTAATGTCCTGAATTAGAAATAGCTTAATAAATCATTGTTCCTATTATGTACTTTATAGATTTAAGGAAGAGATAGATATCACCTATTCTGTAACCAAAGTCACTGGTTTTGACAGGAATCCTCTAGCTTGTAACTGCATCTAGTTAACAGCCATGTGGCCAGTTAATTTTTCAGTTACTGAGGTGATGTGTTGCAATGAGTTTACCTTGAAGGGTACACCAAGAAGGGTTCACTGCTCACAATTAAATGTTCTATAAGTGCCCTGCTGAGAATTGTTATGGCTGAGATTAGAGTTTCACCTGCTTTAGTTTTTTCTTGCTAAATTTGTTGTGGCTGTGCTCATTGACTTTGAATTGTCGATCACCCAGCTGGTGGTGGACCCCAGATTTCTCGTTAGGAACGTGGGAGTGTTGTAGCCATCCCCACAGCATTCCCCTTGGTTTATCTACAGCCTGCCATTCACACACCCATCTGGGAAAACTATTCACTTTCATGACAGGATGCCAATCTTGCCTCCAGCATAGTACTGTCTAACTGGTCCAGAGGATGCTTCTCAGAGAAGATGACATTTAAGCTGAAACTTGAAGAAAGGGGAAAGATTGCCAAGAAAACAAGAGGAAAAGGACATATTAGGCAAAAGGAAGAAAGTGACACGAGGCATTGAATTTTGAAAGTACTTAGAGCCTTTAAGATAGCAAGTGACCCACTGTGGTCAGCTGGGTCAGTTCAGATTCTGCCTGTTCAGAAGTTCTTAAGTATACATCATCACTAAGAGCATTAATCTTCACTGTCCCCTACATACCTCTCTTAGTCCCTCTGAGAGAGAGAGCAGTAACAAGTAAGAAAGAGAAAGAGAACCAGCGAGTCAGAGGTAGACAGAGCCACAAAAAAAAAAAGAGAACAGAGAGAAACAGAGACAATGTATACAGATTTCTGAGGACTGGAATGCTCTTAGAGAGAAATGTCATGGTCTTCATATACAAAATAGGATCCTTACTCCATCCAGGATTGTCCATAGACACAAAGTGAATGTAGAGAGGCTCCTGATCTATTCAAGTTTCAGATGGGACCCCAAAAGTCACCTAGCTCACTGACTCCTCAAGCCACCCAGGGACTGGAGGAAATATAACTTGTTCAAGCAAGTAAGTAGGTGCAGGCCTGGCATAACTTGCTCAGTTCTGAAATTCTTTCTCTCCCCAAAATATCTCTCCTAAGGCCTACCAGAAGACGTTATCATGTTTTCATGTTATCTCATTTTTTTCCTACCACCACTAAGTACAATAGGTATAATTCCTCCATTTAACTGCTGAGGCTTAAACTCAGGAAGGTAAGAAATATTCCCAATGTTATCAGTTATCAATAGTATATTAGTTAAGGTTAGGATTAACTATGAATAACAAATACTTGAAAAATAGAGACTTAAATGAGACCAGTCCAAAGGCAGGAAATTTAGGGCTGACTTGACCTTTGCACAGTCACCAGAGACCTAGGATTTCTCAGACTCCCTACTCTATCATTTCTGGTATGTGGCTATTATCCTTGTGGTGCAAAATAGCTGCTGGGACTCCAGATATCACACTCACACTCCAAGTAGTATGATGGAAGAAGAAGAAGGGCTAACTACTTTAAGAAACCCCATATAACCTTTCCACCTATATGTCACTGGCTAAAAGAATCACATGGATCAGTCTTAGATAATCAGTGGCATATCTAAAAGTCAAGGTTCTATTCTTCTACATACAGGGAGAGTGAATATCCAGAATACAACTAACCAACTCTGCTGCCATACCTGGAAAGAGACTAGAGAGATATTAGCTTAATTCCAAACCCTACCTTCTTTCTATCACCTCACTATTCTCAGTCCAGGATGAAGGAATGGCATTAGTGAAAGCCCATAGGTGTGAGATTTCAGGGTAGTTCAGAAGTTCAGTGTAGCAGGCACACCTGGAATGTGGTAAGATCAGGTTAGGTAATGTTAGGTATTGTCATAAAGACTTTGGTAAGAAGCCAAGGTAAGAAGTCCAGATACTCTATCCAAAAGTCAGTGGGAGTCATAGCAGGTTTTTGAGGGGAGGAGGAATTTTACTTCTCAAAGAGTCCTGAAGATGTGGTAGAGTCCAGTGTTTATGGACCTGCCTCTAATAGTTGACTGGTCAATATTGGCCAGTGGTTTAACCTTTTTGTGCTTCATTTTCCTCCTCTGTACAAAAGTTACTGTAAGTATTGAGAAAAGTCCCTGGAATATAGTATACTCTACAAAGTTGTTGTTGATATTATTAAATTCTATGACATTAAATAAAAAGTGAAAGGAGAGGTATTCTCTTGGGGCTGGAAGGTACTAGAAGAGAGGCAATTAGGGGCTTCCTCAACCACTCACATGGATTCACAGAGACTTGTCACTGTAGGGAGACATCCTTTTGGTAGCTAGAAGAGAATAGGGATTTGGGTGAAATTGGAACAGCACTCCACCCCAGATTTTTCTACCTCCCAAATGTCCCCCAGTTCCTTCTTAGGCTCAGGCTTAAAGCTAGATGCTTCCAGGCTTGAGATCCAATTTGTCTCCTCCCAAGTCAAGCCTGAACTGAGTTGAGACAGCATCACTTTCAAGTCCCTGTTGTGTATCTACTCCCTGGGGAAAGGGAGCTATTCTTGCATCTTGAGTGCTGCAGCAGGAAAGAGGTTGGTGGTTTTACCTATCCAGCAAGAGGCTGCTCTACAGCTATTCCCTAAGACCAGAGCCTCCAAAATCCCAGTTGCAACTATCTGATTTAAAGAAGTGGAGCTTAATCCTAGTTAAATTAAAAAAATGTATCTTTCTCAGAATCTTGACAATAATTGATATAATTTTGAAAATAAAATTAATTTTGAATAGTATAACCCTTTCTCCAGATAATACTTCAATTAGTTTAAGGAAGGTATGGCCAATAGGTAAAATTGAGTGCTGAAAATTATGACTTAGTCCGGTAAGTTTGTCATGCTATATTTCATAACAGCAGCAGCGAAAGGGTGTAGTGAGGTCGGTATCAAAACCACAATTTTCAGACGAGCAAACAGCAGTTCAGAGTGACGGAGGGAGATCTGAAGCCTGTTGATTTCCCACCTACCAGCATGTGGCGCTGTTGGCCATTAGCTCTGGGAAGCTCT
>NW_003852405.1:734191-739377 GCF_000181295.1 Otolemur garnettii
TCTTTGACTTCATAGATTCTGATTCCAACCAGTTTTTCTTCCTTTGTTCAGGAGCCTCTGACCAGGGTTGCTACCAGTCGGCCATCTTCCCAGAATTCTCGGGAAGCTCTCTTTATTTTAATGGTACTAACTTCCTTTGTTCTTTTCTCCTCTCAGTTTAACTGATTATTCTCCTCTTTCTTCACTGTCTTCTTTTCGTTTGCCTATCCCTCAGAGACTGCCACATGTCAATGAGTCTATCTAGGAAGTATGTCAAAAACCCGTCTTCTCCCTTTTTTGGTTCACCTAATCCATTCTTTTTATTTACTTTTTATTGTGTATATATTTCAAAATATTAATAAGGTAAAATGTTTTTGTTACATGGATAGCATTTATAATGCTTAAGTCAGAGAGAAGTAGGAAATCACTGGAAATCAAGAAGGAAGGAGGAGGGGGGAAGGAGTAAAAACCTAACTATCAGGTACAATGAACACTGTTCAGGGAAAGGCACACTTATAGCCTTGACTTGATTTCAGATAGTTAAAAAAAGTAAAACATATAATTTTAAAAGACAAATAGCACTACAATGTTTGCAACTGTATAGAGCAGCCCCCGTCTCACATCAAATTGCCTCACACTGGTTCCACTCCCAAGAGGCAGAGCTGCTGTTTAAGGCCGTGCAGGGTGTGCAAAACCACTTCAGAGGGGCACCATTCAAACCCTCTGTGATGTGAATGGAGTCTCTAGAGTTGTGCAATGGACAGCCCTCACCACCATACTATATATAGTACCCCAGCCATGGTTCCAAATAATAAGATTGTACAGCCTTCTCCTGATTCTCCAATATCAGATATATATTGACTTCCTGATAGATTAGTTAGCTCTTACAAACTTTCCAATCCTTCCTCACGATTTCTCCACTTTCATCCTCTCTAGTTCTATCACAATTTTGTTTTAATCAATATTCAGTAGTTGCCTTATTAGGACAATAAAAGCACTGGTTTTTTGCTGACTCAGGTAGAGTGATATGATTATGGTTGCGTCCTTGTTCAACTTTAGGGTTTTTATATGATTGATAATTGCTTCTTTTCTTCTTTTCTTTTCTTTTTCCTTCTTTCTTTCTTTTTTTTTGTTTTTTGTTTTTTGTTTTTTTTTTTCTTAGTAGTTTGTGTACAAATCACTGGGTCAATCTTCTCATTTCCTCTAACAACTTCTCAAATGCAGTTTCCTATCATACTGTGTTTATTTTTCCCAGTGAATTCTCCCCTAAGGCTTTAATCATCCTGCTCTATGGACTAGTTACCCTCTAGGTTCAGCTATACTTCTGGTGTCCTGAGAGTTTCCTTCACCACCATCCTGGGAATTCCTTTCACCTCACTCCTGTGTGTCCTGTTCTTCCTGGACCTCATACTTTCTCTTTCCTTGCTTGATGAAGCATATTGTCTAGTAGTCTCTTGAGACATGATACATCGGAGGTAAGTTTGTTGAGATTTTTCTATTTCTAAAATATATTTATTACATTATCACACATCTTGACACTTTGGCTAATTGTATATTCCCAGATTGGAAATAATATTGCTTTATAATTCTGAATGTAGTTCTTTCTGTCTTCTAGCTTCCAAAGTAACTGCTAATTACTAAGCCTTCATATGAGACCTGCTTTTCTCTCTGGAACCTCTTTCTATTAGTTCTTTATCCTTGGTATACTAAAATTTCTTAAGGGTGTATCTTTTGTGGCCTTTTAAAAAGTTTATTTTGGGCCTTGTACAGTGGCAAACACCTGTAATCCTAGCAGTTGGGGGGAGGCTGCGTTAGGAGGATCACTTGAATCTGGGAGTTGGAGGCTGTGGTGAACTGTGTTCATGCCACTGAACTCCAGCATAAGCAATAAAGCAAGACTTGGTATCCCCCACAAAAAAAAAAAAAATTATTTTGGTTGGAATACCTTTTGGACTTTTAAACTAACTATACAGTTAAATGTTATCAAATTATTACTTTGATAACTCTGTTTTATTCATTTTCTCTCATTTTCTATAACCTCTGTTATTTTGATATTGGGATACTTTAATTTCCTTATCTTTTTTCTTTTTAATGTATGTCTTTGTGCTCTATCTTCAATGAGATTTCTGCAACTTAATCTTCAGTTTTTCTTTTGGATTTTAATTTTGGTTATACTGTAAATTTGTATGAGCTTTTTCTTATTCTCTCATAATTATTTTTTCATAACATCCTTGTCTCTCTGGGGATATTAATTGTTATTTTCTTTAAAGTAAGGTTTCTTCTGCTATTTGTTTTCTTGGAGTTATTTTCTCTTTGTTTTTTATATGATAGGCCTTCCTCAAAAATCTAGATTACTTGCTTTGAATTTATTTTTAAGAATTAGACACTGAAAAACTGATTGAAAGCCCTGTGTGTCCAGGTGAGGCTTTATGACTGCTGGGATCTAACATATAGATGCTTTTTCTTGGGAAAATATATGTGTATGAGTGTGTGTGTGTGTGTATGTGTGTGTGTGTGTTCCCCTGCCTCAGCCATTGAGATTCCCAGAGAAGGAGGCACCATCTCTTCCACTGAGGTTTAAGTGTAGCATCTGGTATTCTAGGGGTTAGGAAAAGGAAGCTGAGTGCCTTATCATTCAAGATGCAGGTTTTCACATACTCCCTCTCTTTTCAGCTGGCCAGCTTATGGAAGCTCTCTGCAATGCCTGGTGTCTCTGAATTCAGAGGTTCTCTGGTTCAATTGCTTCAGAGGATAAAGTTCCCCTCTCCTGCAAAAGTGAGATAGGGACACTTACCTGGAGGTTCAGGGTGGAGTCTTAGAGGTCTAACTGATTCTTCTATAGATTTTCAACTATACGACCTTCTTTATAGACTGAGCATTTATCTATGTCTCCCCCAAATTCATAAAATTTCATGTTGAAATTTTAACCCTGAGTATAATTGTATTAAGAGATGAAACCTTGGTAGGGTGACTAGGTCATGAGGGTGGAGCCCTCATGAGTGGGATTAGTGCCCTTATAAAAGGGACCCCAGATCTCTCACTCTCTTCCCACCATGTAAGGACATAAGAAAAGTGGGTAGTCTGCAACCAAAAGAGGGTCCTCATCAAACCCAGTCATGCTGGCACACTGATCTCAGATTCACCTTTCAAGGTTATGAGCAATAACTTTCTGTGGTTCATTGGCCATGCATCTGTAGTACTTCAATAGAGCTGCCAAACTGACTAAAACAACTTTCCACAGCACCTAATACATGTATATCTAGTTTCTTGATTTCTCCAGAGATCAAACACACATACATACACTCACACACATATATTTCCTCAAGAAAAAGCATCTACAGGTTAGATCCAGCGGTAATCAAGCCTCAGCCAGACACACAGGGCTTTCAGTCAGTTTTTCAGTGTCTAATTCTTAAAAATAAATTCAAAGCAAGTAGTCTAGATTTTTGAGAAAGGCCTATCATATAAAAAACAGAGAGTAAAAGAAATAGCTCCAATAACTCTTCAGAATGAATAGGATTATTTCTCACTGATATACTCATCCACAGACACTTAAATTTCATCTTGTTTTTCCTGCTCTTCTAAATCAATTCCCAACATCCCATATAGTTTTCATTCTTGTATGTTATAGTTTAGGGTTATGTATAGTTTTCTAGTTGCCTCAGTGATACATACTATATTTTACTCTAAAGTTCTTATTGCTTTAGGGTAATTTTTAAAGAGAAGCAAGCAGAAATGCCAAGTTGAACCAGAAGAAATTTCTCTACTGTCTTCTAGCTTCCAAGGTAACTGGATATGGATGAGTCCTTTCCTGGTCCCTTCCACTTCTACTGCTGAATTCACACACTTACTGACTCCAACCTGTACTTTTCAAGTATAATCTCACTACTCTCTCAGTCTCCAGTTGCTCCTACAGTCTCTCCTTCACGTTTAACCAGATCTGATTGCATCTCTCCCCAGCTCACCAACTTTCAATGGCCACCCATAGGAAACAGAACTATATCCTTTACAATTTGATTCCAGTCAACTTTTTCAGTTTTTTTTTTTTTTTACCTCTATACTCATAAGCTTTATTTTTCAGCAAGCATCTATTGAACAGTTACTCTATGACAAGGCTATACTAGGTATTTGTGGATAGCAAGATAAAACTACAATCCATACACTTGGAAACCACGGAATCCTTTATTAATGTCTGCGGAATGAACAAATGGATAGATGGGTAAGTTAGAAAACAAGCAAAGGCCTTTCATCATTAACTAAGATAGACTCTCACTGGATTAAAGTTTTAAACTTAAGACATGAAACTATAAAAATACTAGAAGAAAGTGCAGGGGAAACTCTTGAAGAAATCGGCTTAGGCAAATAATTTTATGAGGAGGACCCCCCGGGCAATTGAAGCAACATCAAAAATATACTACTGGGACCTGATCAAACTAAAAAACTTCTGCACAGCCAAAAACACAGTAAGTAAAGCAAGCAGACAGCCCTCAGAATGCGAGAAGATATTTGCTGGTTATATCTCTGACAAAGGTTTAATAAACAGAATCCACAGAGACCTCAAACATATTAGCAAGAAAAGAACGAGTGATCCCATCTCAGGATGGGCAAGGGACTTGAAGAGAAACTTCTCTGAAGAAGACAGGTGCACGGCCTACAGACATATGAAAAAATGTTCATCATCCTTAATCATCAGAGAAATGCAAATAAAACTACTTTGAGATATCATGTAATTCCAGTAAGATTAGCCCACATCCCAAAATACCAAAACCAGAGATGTTGGTGTGGATGTGGAGAAAAGAGAACACTTCTACACTCCTGGTGGGAATGCAAACTAATACGTTCCTTTGGAAAGATGTTTGGAGAACACTTAGAGATCTAAAAATAGACCTGCCATTCGATCCTATAATTTGTCTAGTAGGTATATATCCAGAAGATCAAAAATCACATTAGAACAAAGACATTTGTACCAGAATGTTTACTGCAGCCCAATTCATAATTGCTAAGTCATGGAAGAAGCCCAAGTGCCCATCGACCCATGAATGGGTTAATAAATTGTGGTATATGTACACCTTGGAATATTATGCAGCCTTAAAGAAAGATGGAGACTTTACCTCTTACATGTTTACAAGGATGGAGCTGGAACATATTCTTCTTAGCAAAGTATCTCAAGAATGGAAGAAAAAGTATCCAATGTACTCAGCCCTACT
>NW_003852405.1:739578-830275 GCF_000181295.1 Otolemur garnettii
TGTTAACCAGTTTGATGAAAATATTTCAAATTGTATATAAAAACAGCACATTGTACCCCATGATTAGATTAATGTACACAGTTATGATTTAATAAAGAATAAAAAAACAAACAAAGGAAGACAGCTCTTTTCTCTACCAGGCATCTGGAGCCCTCCTCCCATCCATTAAAATTCTACTCATTCAAAGTGAACTGCCAACCACAAGCCTCCCTTATCTCCATGTTGGAGCTAATCTCTTCCATCTCCCACACTCCCTGAGCACCTTCTCTGTACTGCTATTAAACCATTGAATCCAGATTACTGTGAGTATGTTTACAGCTATGTCTGCCTCCATTATATGAAGGAGAACTCCTGAATGGTAGAGACTGCAAATATCTCCTCATTACAGAAAAGTATTTTGCATTAAGCAAGAACTCAATAAAAATGTATTAAACATATCATGCTTTTCTGTTACTGAATTCAAGAAAGAAGTTTTCAGTTGGTGCTTATATAAAGAATACTTAATTGATCTGTTCATTCTTTTGACATTCAAACATTTACAAATCTGTGAGCCAGCCCCTGCACCATGCACAGCAAATTCACACTTATACCCTGAAGTGACACAGATCCAGCACAAAGAGAAAAGTGGAAACAAGTATAAAAGGTGTGATAGGTGTAATATCAGAGTTGGGAGGAGGATGGGAAGAGTTTAGCACCCTGCTTGGGGAAGACAGTAAAGCAGGGTGGGGGTTGAAGGGGTGGACCAGAAAGAAGGTGATATCCAGCCAAGATGTGAAGGATAAAGAGCAGTTCACTAGAGAGAGAAGAAATAAAAAAGAAATTCAAATAGATGCCATTTTTGCTTATAGCTATATTGGGGAGGGGGGACCACCACAAACAGATTACTCCCCCAAATATTTCCTAAGAACCTACTATGGTCCAGGTCCCAAGCTAGGCAGATATTTTTAATACACATTATCTAAAAAGTAAATAACAGAGCAACAGATTTTAATTGAACAAAGGATTTTAAACAGAATTTAAATAACATAGTCTACATAAGTTTTCTAATGATTTCTTAATTCAAAGAAAAAGCTTAGAAGAAAAATGCACCAAGATAACATATTCATTAGACAGTTTCTCTCAAATATCAACCATCCCAGCAAGCATTTGGCAAGAGCTGCATTGCAATCAATTCTTGGTTGAATTCTCTGATGAGGGTCGGAAATGCCATTATTCTGAGTTGTTGATTAAAGAGGGATTCACATGCTTTACATACCAGATGTGCAGGAGGTGGGACCCACTGCCTGTGCTGACTGATTAGAATCCTGATTTATATTCTCTCTCAGAAGCCGGGCCAGTGTGCTTCTTATAGCAGCTGAGCAAGAAGAAAAAGAAGATGTGTGTGTTTGTGTGTGTGTGTGTGTGTTTAATACTAGCCTCATGCATCACCATGCTAGGCTTCTTGTATTACCTCTTTTAATTTTCACTGTGATTTTTTGGAGATAGATTTGCTATGGAGACATGTGGGGAAACAATATGTATTTTATTTTATACATTATTATTATTTATTTTAACAGGGATGGTGACAGTTAATTCTAGGGTAGATACAGAAAGTCACTGTAGTTTTCTGTTCAGGAAAGAGTTACTTGAGTAGCCACTCTTATGTACATAATTATAAGACAAGTAGGTTCCCCATGCCCTAGAAAGGTTATAACAGCACTTATTTTGTGTTAGACCACACAACATTTTTCCTTTCTAATTTCCTTGAATGTATAAAGCTTATAGCTGGAAAGGGACCATTCACATTTCAAAAGAACAAAGAAGTTCCCAGAAGCTAAGAAATGGAGACCAAACCCTTTCCCTTTGAGGGGCCAACAGTATTAGCACCCCTTTTCATGGATGTTCTCCTGACTTACATGTCTCCTCTCCAAGAGAGCTGGGCTCTCTGTATCTACAGGAACCAGACGGTGGCTAGCATAATCAGTACTGGTAGAGTGACCCTTATCCCTCAATTCTTTACCCCATACTCCTGCTCCCAAGTTTTCCAGATTAGATTTTGACTCTTCCTTTCTTATGAATTCTCCCTTTACTAGTTTTCCTGAAATAATTAACCCAAACTTTCAACAGCTTTTAAAGTCTCTTTATATATTCACACCCAATAGGAAATTATATAAAAGATGTCCTCAAATAGGAAAGAGTGTCTATCTTGCTTTTATAACCAGAGAATGTACAACCAGATTCTAATACACCAACTTATTTAAATAAATAAGCTAAAAAAAAAAAGGTGGTAAGTAATATGAGGGGATTTTAAATGATTTAATATTGAAATTCTATACATTATTAGGTAGGCATTACTTCTGATTTTAGTAATATTTCTTCACTGGAACCTATGATAAAGTTATTGTTTTGAGATGACATTTTGTGAAAATATTTAAACATAAGTTTTTCAATGGCTTTAGTTCAATTTCATTCAAAGTGTTGGTTTTCTTGTTTGTTTGTTTTTTGAGACAGAGTCTCACTTTGTCACCCTCATCAGAGTGCTGTGACATCATAGCTCACAGCAACATCAAACTCCTGGGCTCAAGCAATTCTCTTGTCTCAGCCTCCCGAGTATCTGGGACTACAGGTGCCTGCCACAAAGCCTGGCTATTTTTAGAGACAGGAGTCTCGCTCTTGCTCAGGCTGGTCTTGAACCCGTGACCTTACGCAATCCACTCACCTCAGCCTCTCAGAGTGCTAGGATTACAGGTGTGAGCCACTATGCCTAGCCCCATTCAAAGTGTTTTTTAAATGAACTTTCCATCATTATTTTGATGTTTTTAGAAATCTTTATAAAACCAAGAGATAATAGAGTTAGACAGATTTTACTTTAGCCTGTCAATATCTGTTGATCCATGATTTAAGAGGAAATCAATGTTATTTCAAGTCAATTCAATAAGCACATATTGAAAAGCAACTATCTACCAGGTATCATGATATGAACAAAAGATATAAAGATAGAAAACATGGTCCCTGCCCCTAATAAGCTTTTAGTCCTGGAGGGAGAAACAAATGACTATTGAAATGGCTATAAAAATAAATAAATAAATAAATAAATAAGAAAGAAATGGCTATAATACAGAGAAAAGAAATGGAGTCAGATCTAAGGGGCTGATCTTTTATAGAACAAAGGCAATGTCTATACACCATAAAAGCAGAGAAGGCAGTGTATGAATTTATAGATATAGGTAGTTTCTGTTTTGAATTGTAGAGAGGTTTATTTGACATTAATCTTCTTTATCCACTTAATCCCTCTATTACTCTTATGGGTACAGTCAGATTTAGAGCAATAATATTTAGGTTCAGAATAAGCTTAAAGGGGAAATGCTGACCTTCAATCTTGTCTAGAATATCCTTCTGAAGAACTGAGATAAACAATGAAAGGTAGACAATTAAATGACCGATAACACTGGCTCCTTGGTTAAGATGCAAATGAAATTTTCCCTCAATTTATTCTACAGATTATCATAAATATTTTTAAATTGCTATGGTAAATAATCTTAGCTGTCTTTTTCTCCTCTAGTCAAGCATCTATCTTTGAAAAAGAGATCAAGAAAGAACAATTCTCAAACTGGCTATTCTAGAATAGAATGACTATTCTGGCAGTCACCTCTCCCATTCTATTCTATTAGTCAAGAGATGTCTGAAAAACATCAGATATAGTCACGTGCTCATGTTTTCCTTGTTAAATATGTTTTGGGGGCACTATGCTAAGGATTTTACCTAAATCATCCCAATAAAGCTCACTAAAATCCCACAAAGTATTAAAGCCAGCAGGATATGAGGCACATATGGTCAGAGACTGCTGTGCCTTTTGTTACCTGCTGTCTCCACAGAACCTAAAACAGAGCATGGAGTAATACAGAAGCTCTTAAATATTTGGGAGATGCATGAAGGGATGTCTGACTAAATGTTAAAGAATGTGCTCAAGGTCACATAGAGAGTAAAGACTCAGGACTCCAACTCAGATCTGATTGCAAAGCCCCTACTTCTAACATCTATGCTCTGTTACCTGCCTTGTCTTGAGACTGCCTTGTCCATCAGTTCAAGACAGCTGAAAGATCAAGATATGCAATATTTTCAGAGGCACCACTTGGGAGACTGATCCAGTTAGTCTTGACAAAAAGCTAGAGTCGGGGTTGAGAGAGCAATCCTTGTTTTAAGGAGACCCAGAGGCAAGGACTGTGATGGCTAATTTACTTTTTGTTTGTTTTTCTTTTCTTTTTTCTTTTTTAAAATTAAATCATAAACACATAGATCATGTATATGTTAATGCATTTATGGGGTACAATGTGCTGATTTCATATAGAATTAGGAACATTTACATCCCACTGGTTAATATATACCTCATCTCGATTACTTAATTATTGTGTTAAGACATTTATACTCTGTACTTAATAGATCCAACATGTACCCTTGCATTATGCAGCATAGGTGTAATCCCATCATTCACCCTCCCTCGATCAGACCTCCTCCCTTCCTTCCCGTCCTCTCCTCCTCCCTCCTTCATCCTGGGCCATAGATGTTGTGATCTATTCTTCATATTAAAGTGTGAGTGATTGTAAATTGGTTTCATAATAGTACTGAATACATTGTATATTTTTTCTTTCATTTTTGAGATACTTTACTAAGTAGGATATGTTCCTACTCCTATCCCGCTCCATCCATGTAAATGTAAAAGAGGTAAAGTCTCCATCTTTTTAAGGCTGCATAATATTCCATGGTATACATATACCACAATTTATTAATCCATTCATGAGTTGACAGGCATTCCAGAAAAAACCTCAAATAGCCAAGATATTACTCAGAAATAAAAACAAATCAGGAGGAATCATGCCACCAGACTTGAAACTATACTATAAATCTATAGTGATCAAAACAGCATGGTATTGCCAAAAAAATAGAGAGGTAGATGTATGGAACAGAATTCAGAACGAAGAGATGAAACCAGACACTTATTGTCATTTGATCTTTGATAAGCCCATCAAAAATATAAACTGGGGGAAAGATTCCTATTTAACAAATGGTGCTGGAGGAATTGGCTGGCTACTTACAGAAGACTGAAACTGGACCCACACATTTCACCATTAATAAAAACTGGCTCCCACTGGATAAAAGATTTAAACTTAAGACACGAAACTATAAAGACTCTTGGAGAGAGTGCAGGAGAAACATTTGAAGAAATTACCCTGGGAGAATACTTTATGAGAACTCCCCAGGCAACTGAAGCAACACCCAAAATACATTACTGGGATCTGATCAAACTAAAAAGCCTCTTCACAGCCAAGAACACAGGAAGTTAAGCAAGCAGAAAGCCCTCAGAATGGGAGAGGATATTTTCTGGTTATGCTTCTGATAAAGGTTCGATAACCAGAATCCACAGAGAACTCAAACTTATTAATAAGAAAAGAATAAGTAATCACATTTCTTTGTGGGCAAGGGACTTAAACAGAAGCTTCTCTAAAGAAGATAGGTGCCTGGCCTACAGACACATGAAAAAATGCTCATCATCTTTAATCATCAGAAAAATGCAAATCAAAACCACTTTGAGATTTCATCTAACTCCAGTAAGAGTGGCTCACATAACAAAAACCCAAAACTACAGATGTTGGTGTGGATGTGGAGAAAAGGAAACCCTTCTGCACTGCTGGTAGGAGTGCAGGCTAATATGTTCCTTTTGGAAAGAAGTATGGAGAATACTCAGGGATCTAAAAGTAGACCTGCCATATGATCCTGTAATTCCTCTACTCGGTGTATATCCAAAAGACCAAAAATCACTTTATTACAAAGATATTTGCACCAGATTGTTCATTGCAGCTCAATTCAAAATAGCCAAGTAATTTATTTTTAGATTCCACCAAAGTTGGAGTCTCTGAAGTCATGTTGTGGGGTCTAAATACTATCCTATATGGTTTGGAGACTTAGTAAGCATTCCATACATAGTTAAAGGAACAAAAGTGGTAAATGACTTTTATAGAACATACCAGGTGCTATGATTATAACCAAATGATGGCAGAGTCTTAAAGTGACATTAGATGGTAAGACCAACATTCACCACAGTTGCCTGACTCATGCAATAAATAATCATTTGACTGATTAAAGAGGCTCCTATTTTCCTATTTTAATATAGCAAGAATACTGATAAATATATTTTTTAATTCTATTCTGAGCACTTTAAAAATCCTAACTCATTTATTCCTCATAAAAGCCTTAAGACATATATCATCATTATCATCCCCACTTTATACATGATTTCACTTAGATATTGTTTCAGCCTGTCAATAATGTGTTTACTTATTATTTCAGAGGAAATGGAGTCACAGAGAGGCTAAATAACTTGCCAAGATGACACAGCTGATAAGCACCAAGGTATGATTAAACCCAGACAGTCTGCCTTCAGGTCTATGCTCCCAACCAGGACACTCTAGAAAAGGGAATAGTGCAATCAGTCCTACCTCTTATGCCAGCTAAGCCCCTGAAACTGGCTCTCTGTATGGCCCTAGGGTAAATGCTGGTGTAACAAGCAGATAACAAAGTATAAATTCATAATATTACAGAAATTTTGTAGTTTTAACTATATTAGAAAAAGAAGTAAGACATAACATCAATGATCTAAGCTTACTTCCACCTTAAAACCTGGAAAAAGAACAGCAAATAAGTAGAAGAAAATAAGTGATAAAAATAAGAACAGAAATTAATTAAATTAAAAACACAAACAATAGATTAAAATCAATGCAAATATTATTAGAAAAATTAATAGAATTGGTAAGCCTCACCTAGACTGACTATAAAGATTATAAAATGTGATTGGGCTCGGTGCCTGTAGTTCAAGCAGCTAAGGCACCAGCCACATACACCAGAGCTAGCAGATTCAAATCCAGCCCAGGCCTGCCAAACAAAAATGACAATTACAACCAAAAAATAGCCAGGCGTTGTGGCGGGCACCTGTAGTCCCAGCTACTTGAGAGGCTGAGGCAAGAGAATTGCTTAAGCCCAAGAGTTTGAGGTTGCTGTGAGCTGTGATGTCACAGCACTCTACCCAGGGTGACGGCTTGAGGCTCTGTCTCTAAAAAAAAGTGATTGAATTTTTTATTCAAAATAATTGTTTTTATCAATAACATTTTAAAATGTTGCTCACCTTTCCATCAAGAAGTAGAGTCTGTGAAGGCCAAGAGCAGTGGCTCATGCCTGTAATCCTAGCACTCTGGGAAGTCAAGGCAGGTGGATTGCTTGTGAGCAGGATGAGACCAGCCTGAGCAAGAGCAAGACAGAGGTCTATACTAAAAATAGAAAAATCATCCAGGTGTTGTGGCAGGTGCCCATAGTCCCAGATACTTGGGAGGCTAAGGCAAGATAACTTAAACCCAGGAGTTTGAGGTTGCTGTGTGCTAGGCTGATAACACAGCACTCTAGCCTGGGAAACAGAGTTAGACTCTGTTTCAAAAAAAAAGAAAAGAAAAGAAAGAAGAATAAGAAGAGATAGGGTCTATGTTTCTTCCCCTTAATTTGGGCTGGCCATGGTGACTTGCTTGTAACCAACAGAATTTGATAGATATGGTATTGGTTTACTTCTAAGCTATGTCAGAAAAGCCCAAACAGCTTCTTCCTGGTTCTCTTGAGATGGTTGTTATTGAGGAAGACAGCTGCTATGCTGGAGAAGCCACTTGTAAGTACTCCATCAACAGCCTCAGCTGAGTTCCCAGCCAACATCAGGCACTAGAGGCCAGCTATGCATGGAAGCCATCTTGGGCATTCAGCCTTGTTGAGTCTCACATGGCTGGAGCCCAAATGACTGAATTCAACTACATTAAAGACTCCAAGAAAGAACTGTTAAGATGAGCTTTTCTCAAATTTCAGACCCACAAAATCATGAATAAGTTAAATCGGTGATCTTAAGCTGCTAATATGAGGGATAATTTGTTATATAGCAGTAGCAATCCAAACACTGATCAAGAATAAAAAGAGAAAATATAAATCTCCAATATCAGAAATGAAGGGCGAGGAGGGACATCACCATAGGTAACAAAAACATTAAAAGGGAAACATGTACAATATTAAGAACAACTTCATGACAACATATTTGGCAATTTAGATTAAAAGTACAAATTCTTTGCAAATGCCAAATTACCAAAACTGACACAAGACACAGAAAATCCAAATAGCCATAAATCTATATGGTAAAATGAAGAAATTAAATCATATTCAAAAATCTTCCCACAAAAGAAAGTCTAGTCCTACATAGTTCAACAATAAATTCAATCAAATGTTTAGGAAAGAAATGATACTACTATTACATAAACTTAGAAAATACACTGATAGCAGTCAGAAATCCTTTCAAACTCATTTTAGGAGAACAGAACAATCTGGATACCAAAACCTGACAAAGACATTTTGTTTTCATAAAGAAAAAAAAACTTCAGACAACTAAACCTTTGTAAGCATAGATACAAATATCAACAAAGTATTAGAAAATAATATTCAGATATTTATTAAAAAAATACAACCTAAGTGAGTTTGTCCTAAGAATGCAGAGTTTCTTCCGCATCCAAATATTGGATGATCTTAAGCTGTTCAAATCAAGTTCAATATACAAAAATCAATTAAATTTCTATGTAGTAGCCACAAAGGAAAAACAAAATTTAAAAATGTTAGTATCGTTTTGATACTAATGTGACCTAATAGACTAATGTGATTGACTATTTGAAGTCTAATGAAAGGTATGAAAGATGTCCATGCTAACAACTATAAAACATTGCCAAGAGAAATTAAAGAAAACTTTAAAAAGATGCAGACATGAAGATATATACCATGTTCATGAATCACACAACTCAATATTGTTAAGATAGCCATTCTTCAAAATTAACCTGTAAGTCATAAAAACTCATCAAAATGCCAAAAGCTTTTTAAAAAGAAATATGAGAAGCTAAGATTTTTATGGAAATGTAAAGGATCTAGGATAGTTTAAACAAGCTTTGAAATTTTTAAAAATAGATATACACTATTTAATTTCAAAATTAACAATAAAATTATGATTATCAAATTGTGTGGTATTGGAACAAAGATAGACAAATCAAACCAATGGCATAAAACAGAATCCAAAAATAGTTCCCCATTGACAAAGTGGCTTTTGACCATAGCCCAAAGTTGATTTTATATGAAAGAAAATTATTTCAACAAATGGTACTAGAACAATGACATCTATGTGGAATAAAACAAAATTCAATCTTTGTTTCATACCTTAGACAAAAGCTAAATTGGGATGGATCATAGACTAAATATTAAAGCTAGACCCATAAAACTTCAAGAAAAAAGTTTAAAAATCTCTTTGTGACCTTGAGGAAGGCAAGATTTCTAGGACACAAAAAGCACTAGCTAATAAGAAAGAAAATGATACATTGTACTTCATAAATATTAAAAAATCATTGTACTTCATAAATATTAAATTTCTCTCTTCATCAAAAACCACTATTAAGAAAATGAATAGAGAAATCACAGACTGGAAAAAAATATTTGCAATACTTGTATCTGACAAGAACTCATAGCATATATATATATATGTATATAATTCCAACAAATCAACAATAAAAGATAAAAAAAAATTTAAAGGCATCAAATTTGAACAGACACTTCACAAAAGGTAGTACATAAATGGACAATAACTACATGAAAAGGGCTCAACATTATGAATCACAATTAAAATATAAATTAAAATGAGGCCATTTTGTACCTAGTAGATTGGCTAAAATTCAAGAAGATTGATATCAACTGTTGAGGTGAAGGCATGAACCAATTAGAACTCCTGTGCCTTGTTGATGAGAGAAGCTAAAATGTCACCACTACTTTCCACTTTAGGTAAAGTTTTGTTGTCCTTATTTAAACTTATATGTATCCTATGACCCAGAAAGTACACTCTTAGTTATTTATCCCCAAGAAGTAGAAGGCAAAAATAGCCCACAAATGACTTTTATAAGAACGTTGAGAGCAGCTTTATTCATAAGAACCACAAACTAAGAGCAACCCTAATATCCATTGACAGAAGATAATGGTATTATCTTCATACAAGAGACTACTACTTAGCAATAAAAAGGAATGTACTACTGATACATGCAACAATATGGACAGATCTCAATAACATGTTGAGTGAAAAAACATAGAGTATTTCATGATTGTCCTGTATAGTTCCATTTATGAAGTTCAAGAACAGGCACAATTAACCTATGGAGAAAAAAATCAGAAGCTGGGATTTGACTAGAGAGGGCCACAGGAAAACTCTCTGGAATAATGAAAATATGTATTCTGTTTGGCATATACATAGGTGAATGTATACAATTATTGAAGCTCATGAAGTTGAACACTTAAGACCTGTGCATTTTATTATGAGTAAATTATATCTCAACTAAAGACCACATGTATGCACACTCTCTCTCACACACACACAAGTGTGCTGTGTATCCCACAGAGAGACTTCAATATCAAGTCTCTATCTTCGGTGGGAGGGATTTATTTGAAGACTCCAATTAAGTATAAACAAGAGATTAATTGTGAAACAGAACTAGGGTGTACTGTCACCCCACCCCTGGGGAAGGTTGTGGATGTCCTGCTGGGATGAGTGAATGGGAAGCTCTGGGCAGGTGCACCGAGGGAGATCTGAGTGGGCAGGGCTAACCTGTGGCCTCCACACTCTGTAAGGCTCCTCTCTCGCTGTGCTGGGTGGGTGCACTGCCTTGGTCAGAGCTCACACTGGGATGTTTTCCTCATCTCTGTCAACCCCTAAGTGAGTTTGCCACTAAATAAAAGCTCTTCTTCAGTGTCTCCCACCACCGAACCGCAGCAGTTTTCTAGTTACGCTAATGAGAAAATGCATTCTATTTCACTGTATCTTGATGGGCAGAACATCTTTTTAACATCCTCTGCATCTATTCTTCCTCGTCTTCTTTCACTTTTACCAATGTTTTTAAGCCTACTCTATGCCTGTGTTTCTCCAGCTGTAATGTGCATATGAATCACAAGTAGATTTTATTAAAAGTCAGATACTGATTTAGTAAATCTGGGACAGGGCCTGAAATTCTGCATTTTAAACAGGTTCCCAGGTAGTCCAAGGATCCCACTTGAAATAGGCCCCTTTAATATGCTGGCACCGCGGTGAGTACCGTTCTCCCCTCTTATGTACAGATTAAGTTAGTGTGGAGTCAGAGTAAGATGAGAAATTTAAAAAAACAATTCTGATTTCCTCTTTCACACTTTTTCTCCTCTCAAGCCCTGCCCTTAGTGCTTCTAGCTACATGTGACAAATGGCTCTGTTTTTCTCACACACACCCACTCCCAGGAACGTCTATCTTCTTCTAAAGATGTATCAGAGAAGGAAAGAAGGCAGGATTACTCATGATAGTCACGATTTGCTCCATCCCATATTGCAGATGTAAAAACTGAGACATAAAGAGGCCATTTGGTAAATCCTTCTGGACTATCAGTGAGTACAACCTAAGCGTCACCATTAGCAACCAAGGCTGTCCAACATCAGAATCTAGGTATGCTCATCAGGACTTTCTCAGTGGCTTATGCATTGAAATTAGACCTATTCCTTTCACAATGTTCTTAGAATGCATTAATCTGGCATTCTAGGAGGGCTCTGGATAACAAGGCAGATCATCTCTTTCCATCTCACATCTTCCAGGTCACCTTCTCTGATTAATACTTACTGTTTTCATCAAACATTTATTGAGCACCAATAAGTCAGGCTTTGTGTGGTCCTTAAGAATACCAAGAAGAAAAAGCTCATTCATTACTTCTGCTGAAAAGGAAGCATACCTGAATAGAGAAATGGTGAGAATAAAGGAAGTGAATAAAGGAAGTAGCATCAACAAGCTACTACGTGCCAGAGACCAGGCAGCCTTTCTCAAGTGGTCATAATGGTGGTGGGCAGTGTGCTTCATTCTGCCAGGGAGGATGGGATGACTCTAGAGCAACTTCATTTGGGCTCAGCCTTGAGGAATGAGCAGGAGTTCATAGGCAGAGAAAGCACAGAGGGCATCCTAGGCAATGGCAAGATGACAAGCATGAGCAATGGCATGAGATGACAAGGTGCTCCCAGGCCTCTGAGTGGTCCTGGGCCATGTGGGAGTAGGACCTAGCCCTTCCACTTGTGGTCTTTACAGCTTTTGCAGTCTTCGCATTCATTATCTCACTTGATCTGAGCAGCCTGCACCTCTCCCCCCAGCCAGAGTACTAATCACCTGTTAGGCAGAGCGAGGGAGGCTTAGGACACTCCTAGCAAGGGGCTAGAGACAATGTAAATCAAAGCCATTCTGAGAAAGTGATTAAAATTCCCAATGTGTTTTACAAGTCTTCTGCTTCTCCGGAATTTTCACTGCAATTATTATCTCATGCTTTGGGAACAGGCAGCTCTCTGGAGAGGCTTCCTGAGCAGCCCTGACATTTCAGAATCAGAGCCTGCACTCCCAGCTGTCAGAGATAGCCTGACAGCTCCCTCAGCACCTCCAGCAGTGACCTGGCTGCCTCGCCTGAGGTGGCCTTTGTTTCACATGAGAGGCTCCAACTCTCCTCTGCTGGAGTTCTCCAATACGGTGCCACACACCCACTCTCAATCAGAGACTGAGCCCCTCCTTTGCCTCGGTAGTGCAGGATTCTCAAGAACAAATGCAGTAGCTCAAATACAATGGTTCTAACTTGCTGTGAGAATTTTATGCCTCAAAGGGCTTGTTAAAAATGTAGATGATTTGTTCCCAACTTGAGGAATCAGGTTCAAAGGCTCTAAACCCAACTCTGAAAGATCTACTTTAAAAATATTCCAGATGATTAAGATAAAAAACTACAGTTTGAGAATCTCTACAGTGAAAGCAGATGGACTCATTCTACCCATGTTACGGGTTTCCCCTCACACAGGCTCAGTGGCTGATGGTTTCTGATGTGAGACAAATGATGAAGTTGGGGGCCACAGATTAAACTTCACGAAGTATCTCAGTCATGCCACAAACATGGAAGAGAGAAATAATCTTTGCTATTATCCCTCCAATCCCCTTTGCTGTGACATGTCTTTCTTGCCTCCTTGTTTTAGGGACGCACTACTAAGTGATTCAGGAGACACTGAGGGTCTCTCTCCCACCCCTTTCCCATTTTGAAAGCAATAGGGCGACAAAGAGGATTTATTCTGAGCCTTCCCACAGGATGCCAAGCTCGATGGCGCTGTCCTATGGCCCCCTGCAGCAGCATCTCTGACCCTGGACTGCCTGCTTAAACAAAGGAATCTTTGAAAATCATTTCCAGCCTGGCTAATGATGCAGCACTTTGAAAAGTGCCACCAAGATGAAAAATAGCTCACAAATGGGGAGTCCTCGTTATTTTACCAGCACAGCCGGCAAGAATCTCCTGCCAAGCAAGATCAAACTTCTTAGCAATGTTTTGAAAAGCTGATAGAAACAAGGGCCTCTATCACACTTCTGTCACACCTCACCCTGGCATGTGGGGAAAGCTCTCTTGGAACGGATGTTAGTTGGTTTCAGAGACACACAAAATTGATATCTTCAGCTGCACTGCCACTTCTACTGCAGACTTCTAACTACATCCTTCTGGTTCCTAAAGTAAAAAAAGGAATAGTTAGAGAAATAGTCCAGCTTTTTCTAAAGTTATTAGAGCAGGTTGAAGGTATAATCTAAAAAGATGCCTCCTAAAGCTTCCCTACTGCCCTTCCCTACCAAGAGTCTAAGCTGGGCACAGCTTAATTACCTACATAATTCTCCTGGCTCCTGTGTTGTGGTCCAGATGCCCTCTCTGTCCACTGGAAGCTGAGCCATCTGTCAGACACCTCTCTCTGGCCTCCCCCGGCTCTCCTCTCACCCACACATCTCGATTACCAGATGACACTTCTGCTATGATGTTTGTTTTCCCTCTGACAGATTTTCAGTGAAGCAGGTAAAAATGAGGAGGAGTTCTCTGCCCTCAGCCAGTTCTGGCCTTCCTTCAGCTCCATCTACTAGGAAAAGGAAACTGGAGACACTTAGAAAGGGAGGAGATAATGATTTTCAGCTGTTAAATAATGACAGTCAGGTTCTCCTTGCCAGCCACAAAGCAGAGAATTATTTATTTTTGCAAGTAGCACTGTTTTGTCTCTGGGAGCAGCACGCTAACTGGAAAAGGGAATTCATCCTGTTGATCAGACCAAAGGCAGGGAACAAGTGGAGTGTCCTTTGGAAACAAAAAACACATTGAATGAAATCACCATCTTAACTCTTCTAGTCATTCTTCCTCTCCTCCACCTCCTTTCACCCTCAATCTGAGTTTTCCTGGGATTTAAGTAAGGTCTCAGGAAAGAAATGAGATATGGCATACAGAGATGAGCTGCAATGGGGATTGGGTAGAAAGGCATGCATTTGTCTATAGATCACTCAGCCAGATAAACCACTTATAGAGTCTATGCCCAGATTAGTACATTTGATGAATCAGTAACGGGCAGATTTTAGTTAGAATACAGTAAGAGCCAGAAACTGGAAGCATCCTCCACTCTTCCGCCTCCCTTATCCTTCACATCCAACCCATCATCAGTCCAACTTACAGAGTCCAACTTCTAAATATCTGTCAAATCCACCTTCTTTTCTCCATTCCCATGGCTGCTGCCCTAATTTAGCACCATCATTTGACTGAATGGCTATCACAGCCTCCTAATTATGTTACTTGCCCCTTCCAATCTACTCCCCACACAGCACCCAGAAAGACCTTTCGTAAGTGCAAATCTCATGCAATTTTTCCAATAAAACTCTTCAAGAATATATTTACTCTTCCCTTCTTTCCCCTTCTCATCTCTTCTCATCTCCAGGCCCTGCTTCTATGCCCAAAGCCAAGGCCTTGCATAACCTTGCCCACGCTTATTTCTCTGGCCTCAACTCGTGACCTCTTGCTTCAAACCGTAGGCTCTAAACTTCTAACTAAACTCCTCTTTTGCAAAATGAACCAAGTGCTCTTTCACTTTTGAGCCATCACACATGCTGTTTTCACTGCGTGGAATGATCTTTCCAACACTCCAAACTCCCTCGATTAGCTACTTCCTGCCTAAATATTAGGTATCAACTAAAATGTCACTGCTTCTAGAAAGCCTTTGCTAATCCTGCAGGCATCCTCAAACTATGGCCCATGGGCCACATGCGGCCCACCAAGGACATTTATCTGACCTGCTGGGTGTTTTTGCCACTTCTACTTGTCCTGCTTAGCAGCCGACTTGTCCCAGGGCCCACAGTCCAGCCCTCCAATGGTCTGAGGGACAGTGAACTGGCCCCCTGTTTAAAAAGTTTGAGGACCCCTGCCTCAAGGCAATTGAGCTAGTTGTCTCCTCTGTGCTTCCTCAGAACCTTCTGCAGCCTCACTGCCAGTCTGTTAGAGTCACAAGAACAGGAGCCATGGCTATCAGGGTCACCATTGTGTTCCTGGACCTGGAAAAGGGAGTAAATAGGCTCAATAAAAATTGTTGAAATAAATAAATATCTGTGCCTCTGAATTTTTCCTACCTAATGTTTCAGAGACTACAACTCTAGTTTACTTCAGTCTTGCAACCACGTAATATTTTCTCTTACTTCCTGGGATTTAGAATAAACTAACATCTTTATCTCTCTTCCTTTTTTTCCTCAAAGCCTACTTGTCAAGAGATTGCCCTCACTGAATTTTGTTGAAAAAAAAATTTAGTGCCTTCTCTATACCCCATGAGCTTCCCAGTCCAATTCAATCTCCTGAAATTAATAGGTAATATATCAAAACTTGGTCTGTACCACTGTTTTGGCAATCAATCAAATGATAGCTCTTGTACTCTTGTCTTAAACTTGTTATGACTCAACATTTCATAGCTTTATAGTATGTCTCCCCCAAAATACTGCAAGTCTCTTTAGGACTTTATTACTTTTGGATCCCCTCAAAGATTTTCTACAAGAAATAAAACACTCCTAATCAGGAAAAAAGGCCATTAAATATTAATGCACAGATGAATGTTAAGCACTTGATACAGATTAGATCTGTTTATGTTTTGGCCAGTTTTCAAAGAGTAGTCCACAGCACCTGGTCTAAACTTAAGGACCAAGGCAAAGAACTAAAACTTTAAAAAAGAAATAGTGAAATAAATGGCCTTGCTTTAAGGTCAGAGACAAGACTTCTCTAAAATAAATTAAGCCTGTCAAATAGAATAAAGACAATTCTACAGTTTTGGTTAGCATCCATGATAATCCTATGGGTTTTATCATTATCCATGAAAGGAAGAGCAACTCTGTAACTTGGGGGAAAAGATTCTTGTCAGGAAATTGCCCCTAAAAGGTTTCCAGATGCCAACAGATCTCACAAGTTCTGCTGAGTAGAGCAGCTAAGATTCCAAAGTCTTTTTCGCCTTGACCTTTATTGGGCCAAGATAAAACTGTGTCAGAGATCAAACACCTTGACTTTTTTTGATACTACCTATAACTTACATTGCTTTGTTGCCCAAGATACCTAATGTCTGTTAACCTCAGTTTTATCATATATTTGACGTTCTACTGTTTGGTCTGTCTACATTATATGCATGTTGTAGTGATCAAACAGTTGTAAATTGTATATGATGACACTTTAGAAGAATATTTTTGAAAAGGGGGAATGTGAAACAGTAACATTATATTCTCCAGACCCATTGTTCAACTTTCTTGGGCTTTGCTTTTTACCCCACCCACCAGTCTGAGTCTGAAAATAGGACAGTGAGATGCTGAGTAGTTGGTAAAGCTTTGATATTACTTGCCATGGTAAAACATGCCATTTCATACTGAGAAGAAATAATAAATAGGAAAATAAAATCCTCCCCAGCCAATGGCCTATTCTCCAGACCTTTGCTATAGCTAATCAAGTGTTGACTATTTATTTTTATAATTTTTGAAGAATTTCTTGAATATCCAGAATCTTGGCACTGGGTATTATGCCAAGATTAATAAATCCTAATATGATTTATTATGTATTAGAAAAGACCCATAAATGTGTCAACTTGATTCCTTTACAGGCAAATCACAGTTGAAACAGCATAACAGCTGCAAGGTGCAAAGAAGAGAGGAGAAAGTATTGCTTTGAAGTCAGGCCTGGTATTTATAGTTCTCATATCATGTGATAAGCCCCATTCTTAAGAAACACACATGACGTCTTACGGGCATTGAGAAAGCCAAGGCTGACTTCCCAAGCAGATCTCAAACATCCACATCAACCAGGAACACATCTGGGACGTTTTAGTATTGATAACTACCATCCCCCTTCCCCATGAAAGTGGGGTGAAGAGCTAAGTCTCACTGCTGTCCTCACCTACCACAATGTCTTTGGGACAGCAGGCACCTCAATAGCAAGTGGCTGACTGGTGTGGGCTTTGATTCAGCACCAAGGACAGAGACACACAGCAAACCTTCCTCTGGGTTTAAAAGCTAACCAAGATTCCCAGCCTGAATTTATTGCATTAGTCAGTTCGACCTGAAGTTTATTTTACTGGTGTTTGTTCCTCACTAAGCTGAATAGTCATGCACCTGAAGAAATAGCCCTCACTTTAATATCACATGGCCTTACTGACCTGGACCCTGAGAAGGAGAAACCATGTGTTTAGCAGCGATTGGCAACATTAGGACTGACATTCTTGTTCATACAACCCAGATGCCTGGCCCTCTGCCTACTGTTTAAAACCCATCTGCCTACATCAACAAATCGCTTCTCTATATTATGGTTTATTATTTTCTGTTCTTCTAGAAAATCACATTTCTAGGGGCTAATCCAGATGAATCCTATCAACACTGTAGAACTCAATTTATCTGTGAGGCCAGGGGAGAGATTAGATACTTGGATTATGGCTTGAAATGGACTGACCAGGTGAGGATTAATCAAATCAGCAGAACAAGATGAGAGACAGAGAGAACACAGACTCAGTGAGCACTCTTCCATGAGAGATTTTACAGCAGAATGTGAACTCCTTGAGGACAGGGAGTAAATCTTTTTTTGTTGTTGTTGTTGAGATAGAGTCTCACTATGTCACCCTCAGTAGAGTACTGTGGCATCACAGCTCACAACCTCAAACTCTTGGGCTTACGCTATTCTCTTGCCTCAGCCTCCCAAGTAGTTGGGACTACAGGTGCCCACCACAATGCCCGGCTACTTTTGTTGCAGTTGTCATTGTTGTTTTAGCTGGCCCAGGCCAGGTTCGAACTTGCCACCCTCTGTGTATGTGGCTGGCATCGTAACCACGGTGCTACGGGCGCCAAGCCAAAGGGAGCAAATCTTTTTAACATTCTTTTCAAGTGTCTGGTGCATAGCAGTCATTGTTAAAGTGCCTATTAAATAAATGTATAGTTATAAAATGTATCTCTTAGTCCCATATAATTTAGATTTTGTTGAAATCAGATATGACCCTGCCTTCAAGGAACTTGCTGGCTAATAAGATAAACATATCTATGCAAGTATAAAACAAGAGGTTGTAAAAAACAGAGCTGGGCACAAGCTGTATGGGGAAGTACAGAACACATCCCGAATAAGAATATAAGGATAGGTGGAGTTCAAATAAGTGGGTAAAACACTAACTTTGAAATCAGGCAAAACTCCCACCTACATGACCCCCCAAAAGCTAACTAACTTCTGGTGTCCATTTTATTTAAGATGGTGGTTTACTACCATCATAATGGGCAAACCATTTCCTGTTCACTGTATTCCCAAAGGAATCAGATAGTTTCATTCGCCCCAAGCCAATAGAACTAGTAAGTATTTTCTGTCTCTCAGCCTATTCCTGTCTAGGTCACTTAGATTTGACCAGATGGAGAAGAGTCTCTGACTTGGCTTCCTCATGTTGCCCCAGAACTGCTGTTCTGATCCTTGGCCCTGCTTCCTGATGTGACCCAGGAGTCAGGAGACTTGCATTCTGCTTCTGGTTCTGCCAGTGCTTGCTGTGCGTCCTTGGACAATGCCATCTCCACTCCACATTTCCTGCTTCTTTCCTGTTATTCCTTAGTGGCTCACACAAGCCAGGCCTGCCATTCCCTGGTAATGCCACATTCTTTCCCACCTCCATATTCTGCTCATGTGGTTCTTCCCACATGTGGAAGGCTGCTTCGTGCCAAGCTCCATGTGGAGGAGCCCAAATAACTCTTTAAAGCCCATTGAAAAAAAAAAAAAACCTTAAACTTTCCTTGCTCCCCCCACCATAAGCCTTGACTCTCTGGTCCTCTCTGCTCCCCTACCACAATAATTCTCAACCCTGCCTACCTATTAGAATTACATGAGGGGGTCATATAAACACTGATGTCTGAGCCTCATCTCAAACCAATTAAATCTGCACCTATGGTGGTGGGGTCAGTATGTCACTGAAGTTTCCCAGGTGATTCTAAGGTATAAAAAGGGTTGAGGATTTTGCTGCCTGTGTTACCATAGATACATTTCTCCTATAGCATTTGACACCAAATCACAAGCTCATTGATGGTAGAGACTGTCCACTCATTTCCTGATTCTAGAGCAATGCCTTACCCAGAATAAGGGCTCAATAAGTAATTGCTGAATTGAATTATAATATTTTGAATTGATCACCATTGGAACAAAAACACTTGGGCACTGGTCCCAGATCTACAACGGGACAGATATGGGCAACTTACTTTCCTTCTTTTATCCTTGTGGTGAGGAGAACTCTTGGCTCTCTCTTCCTACAACCACTTCTCTGCTTTCCTTGCTGGTCACATATGCTTCTTGCTTCCCTCTAGAAGGAGAGAAAGCTATTGTGATTGGTGATGAGAACCTAATCTGTTAAGTGGAGCACATCTTCCTATGGGTGGAGTTGGCTAGAGGATGGGAGCATCCTAAGGTTTAGATTCATACTTTAGAGGTTTTTGGAGGCTCATTTCAAGCAAAAGCCACATTCTCCAGTTCATATTTACAGGAAAGACCCATGCTGACTCTAACCATCTTGTGACACTTCTTGTCCCACATGGCTACTATTGTAGTTTGAGTGTTTCTCCCTACATAGGAGGAAAGATGATTGGAAAAACTATCCTAGTCCTGAATCTCTGCCCATAGTGCCCCATTGAAATCCCATTCTCACTTTCAATAGGTCTGTCTTCTGTTTGCAAAATGAGAATGTTTACCTGGATTGCCAGGTTATCTTTTAACTCTAGGTTTGAAGAATTATTATATGAGAAGAATAAGCCTTATGATTGACAGAGAGGAGGGGAGAGACAATTTTTTTCTTCCTCTTCCAAAACAATTCCTCTCCCTCATCCTATCCCCACACTATGTGCCACACACAGCCCAGCACTCCAACGCCTTCCCTAGCTGTGGGAGGTGTGAAAGAAGCTTGAACTTCAGCTAAGCTATTTTGGTGCTGCCCAAAAGGCACGTGAACTTGGAAACAAAGTGGGTGAGACAGAAACTCAGCCCTCATCCTGCCTCTCCCCCGATCCTGGACAGAAGCAGGCAGAGCTTCTCCTTCTCTCGCCATTACATAGCCTATCAGAGAGTTTTGACATCAACAACTATGATCTCCTTTCCCTCATCTTAAAGCCAGATCTATCCTCCAAAGAGAAATGAAGAATTGCAGCAAGAAACCAATTTAAGGTTAAAGAGACTTCAAATGTCCTTGGGAGGTGGGGGGAATGTTTAGTGGGTTTGCTCTTGTTTGGGTTTTATTGTTCACCAGGCATAAACTTATTTGTCTATATATTAATATTTTATCACTTTATCATGGTCAAGATTATACCTTATTGGAATTTGTCTTACCTTCCTCAGAATGTTTACCCATTCCACAGTGCCAGGGGTGGGTTTATTCTTTTGTTCTACATGTATGTCACATACATGTGTAGATTTTCTCTCTGCCACAACACCCAGCACAAGAATGCTTATGTATTACCATGTTATATTAGTTTCCTAGAGCTGCCATAACAAAATGCCACACACTGGGTGCCTTGGAACAATAGAATTTTACTGTCCCTTAGTTGTGGAGGTTAGAAATCTGAAATCCATGTGCTAACAGAGCCATGCTCCCTCTGACAGTGCTGGGGAAAGATCTGTTGCAGACCTCTCCTAGCCTCAGGTGTTCTTTGGTTTGTAGATACATCAGTTTGATCTTTCTCTACACATGGTGTTCTCTCTGAGTCTTCACGTCATCTTCCCTTTGTACACATTTTTCTCTGTGTCCAAATTACCTGTCTTTATAAGAACACCACTCAGAGTGGATTAGGACCTGCTGTCATTACCTCATAATATCCTGATTACCTGTTAAGACCCTACTAATAAGTGGGATCATGCTGAGGTACTGTCATATTTTTTATGGGGGAACACAATTCAACCTGTAACAAATGTCAACTCTCTACTTCTTTTGCATTAGTATAGAAATGACCAAAATACCTTAGGTAATCAGCTGAATAATGAATCCAGAGTCCTTTCTGTCTACGTATTTGTGTCATTGCCAGTAAACACGCACTTGCTTCTGTTTCTCAGGACCATTCATAGTGTTGCTGAATATAAAAATCCCAGGCTGCCACAGAGACCATCTGTCCCAACTTCTTCTCTGTGGCCTAAATCTCCTTCAGAACATCCAAGTCCTGTGGCCACCCAGGCTCTGCTCGCAATGCCCCACCCCATGCCAGGGAATTTGCTGGAGCCTATCATTTCTATCATCAACTCTGCCTGTGAAAAAGTTCTACTACTGAATCCAATTCTCCCCAATCAGGCAGAAATAGTCTTGGGCTACACAGAGGCCTTCAAATATTTCAAGAGTGTAAGCATGGTCCTGCGTCCTATGTACCAGTGCCATCTATCCTAGACTGAACAGCTCCACTTTCCTCTGCTCAGACCAGCACTCAAGACCCGAGATGTGATCTGTGCAGAAGGCAGCAGAACAGTTACATCCTATCTATGCATTTCTGTGAATGTGGCTTGAGACCACATTAACTCTCACAGCTGCTACTTATCTAACCCAGCTTCTCTCCTGCACGGTTATGTTTACTTCCTCTTTAAGAGTACACTTGATCAATTACAGGTGATGATCAATTTATGTACTCAATATTTATTGACCTCAATAAGGACTTTGTTAGGTTCTTCATTATCTTACTTAACACTCACAGAAGTCTGGGAGGTCCAGCCATTTTTTTTTTTTTTTTGTCCTGCTTTATTGATGAGAAAACTGAGTTACAGAAAGACTTTGGTCCAAATCTATGTCTTTTGATGCCAAGTCAAGTGTACTCCCCATTTTACCATGCCACTGAATCAAAACTGCTATTTATAAACCCCCAGTTTGTTGTGGCAGTAAGTAGGGCACTGGACAAATCAAGCATCTGGCCCTGTCACACCTTTGGCTCTGTCTATAATTCATAAGTGAGAAATGCAGTCAAGACTCTGATCCAAAGTAATTTCTGTCTTTCCAGCAAATCTTGCCCATTGGCTTGGTTTGATAAATAATATTAATATCCAGAAACTTAAGATGTTAGGCCACTTTGCAGTGTTATGGGTATTTCTGGTTCATCTGTTTCTTCTATGCTTGTAATTCATTTGTATCCTTTACTCCGTAAGTTGGTACTATGTGCAATTTGTAAGCCCTGAGGACATGAGATACAAGACATAAATTATATATTATTATTATTAATTGAGTGTTTTAAATGTGGTAGGCACTATGTTCAATCCTTTTAAAATAAAAACTCATTGAATCCTTATAACAACTCTATGAAGTAGACACTATTATTATCCTTAATGAAACTATGAAGACATTGAGACTTAATGGAGTAAAACAAATGGCCAAAATTGATTAAATTATGGTATGTCAGTAGACTATAAGCCGGTTCAAAAAGAAAAGTTTTTTTAAAGATATATATATATATAAATGACATAGGAATGGGGGAAAGCAAGTTTGATAATAATAATAATAGAAACTGTATGACCACTTGATAGAAAAAAAATTTTATTTTATAATATTTGTTGTAAAAAGTACTAGAAGAATATATGTCAAGCCCTCAGCAGTAGCAATTCTGGGTTGAGAGAACATGTTAAATATTTTTATAATTTTTGTAATTTTTTTGTATTGTCATTTTAATGGGTATCACTTTTGCAGTTGGCGAAAAGGTGTTTCTTATCTTGTTTTTAAATTTATTTTCTTAACTGACATTATAATTGTACATGTATATGGGGTAGAATGTGATGTTTTGCTATCTGTATGCTGTATAGTGATCAAATCAGAGCATCTGGCACAACCATCACCTCATGGCTTTACTATTTCTTTGTGGCCAGAATGTTAAATATCTTCTCTTCCAGCTACTTTGTAATTAATATGCCATACCTTTCTGTTTGTTAACCATGGCCACTCTACTGTGCAATAGAACACCAGAACTTATTACCCCATCTAACTGTACTTCATATCTGTTAACCAGACTCTCCCCATCCTCCCCGATCTCTCCACTCCCCAGTCTCTGATAAATACTGTCCTACTCTTGATTAGACCAAAAAAAGTCTTAAATAAGTTGTCTGCACAACTAGTAAGTAGCACACTGAAACTTAGAGAAACTTAGGTTTGACTGTCTCTAAAACCTGAACTCTTAATCATAAAGCTAAATTGATAAATAGCATTAATAATGGCACTGATGCTCCATTTCTCTGAGTTGAGTCGACTTTCTCCTGGAAAGAATAAGGAGTCATGGACTAATTCCTTTCCATGAGGATTAATTTAGGGCAAGCAGGTTTAGGGACAGGGCAATGCAGAAGTCCTTCGGAAGTGTGTACATGCATCTGGGTTCATGGAACAGTCATAATCAGGGCTGTAATTCCCGCAGAGACCAATCTTCACATTCATCCCTCTCCTCAATGCTGGGAGGGATCCAAGGGAAAAAAAAAATTAATGAAAGCAGGTCAGGTTCTTTTGGGTCATTTAACATAACAAATCAGCCTTAAGAAAGAGCTTTCCCCAGACTGAAGAGAAAGTATAAATGCCACTGAAAAATTCATAGGTCAAAATTTCCATCTTCATTGAATCTCCCTCAGGCCCTTTGTGATAAAAATAATACAGCTAGTTTCCCCCTACCCAGAGGGACCACCCACTCCTCTGCAGACACCTACAGAGTATTTCTGTGGGGAAATGGCTCTTACAAAATTCTAAAAGTCCTTAGGCTAACTGAACCTCCCCATGCCTCACTATCCAAAGTATGGACCATGGGCCAGCAATGTCCACAGCCTCTAGGACAGGGTCAAAGCCAAATCCAGCCTTTGGTGGCCACTGCCCACTCTTGTCAACAAAGTTTTATTGGAAGACACATTCACGTCCATTAGTTATGTACTGTCTAGGGCTGATTTGGCACTCCCACAGCAGAGTTGAGTAGTTGCAGCAGAGACCATATGGCCTGCTGAGCTGAAAATATTTGTTCATTAGAAATTCAGAACCTCAGGCCCCACTCAGATTTTCAGGGGACTGCTGAGCATGTTGAAGCCTGAAGAGCAATAGCACTGCTCTGGAGGTTACCAGGCCATAGCTCTGACTCCACGTCTTCTTAGGAGGTGTCATGCCTTAAAAAGATGTCCTGAAAGTTTGTGGGCCTAATAGTGCCCTAGAGTCAGAAAGGACTTTAATTTATCAATTAAAATTGGGGGATGAGACCTGACCAAAGTCTCCAAAGGCTGCAGAGTTGAGCTAACCTTTAAGAATGGTTGAGATTCTCAAAAACCAAGAGGATCGAGACAATGAAGAACCTCTCTCCTAACTGACCTCCTAGCCCCTGATTCTTTTTAATCTGGATACAATTGTTGAAAACCATCCTTAGAAAGAGTTTCTATGTCACCCTTCAGAAGCTGCTGGTACTCCCTGGGCAGGACAAGGGGAGCCCAACCCAGAGGAGGTACAAACAGGCTTCCAGAAGCACCCTTGGAGGTAAGGGAGTCGGAGCTGGTGTTGGTTTCCTGCAGTGATTCGGCATATCAAAGGCTAGGAACATACTTAGGGACACAGAGGGCCATAGCTTTCTCCTTTCCTCGTGGTTCCTTTCCACACACTGATGTCTGCTGGGCTGGAGTAAAGGCAAGACTTCATCTGCAGGAGATGGGAAAGCAGCCCTGCAGGTAGGTGTGTTCGAGACTTACTTGGCCAAGCTTCTCTAAGTGGTACCCACCTCTGTAGCCCTGTGGCCAGTGACTCCTCAGGTCTTGGCTTTCCTTGTCTTACCCAGGAAGCTCTCAGGGCCTTCTGAAGAGTAAAATGGACTCACTTCTAAGGCAGACTTTCTTCCCAGAAAACAATCACATGCAAATTAAAAAAAATCAGGAGCTGTGTGGTCAGTTAGGAGAGAGATTCCTTAGATGCCCAGACTCTACCTCTGGCCAGATTCCCACTCCTGGACAGAGCCCAACCCAACTACCCGCCATGGGCACACCACCACCACCCCTTCACAATTTTGCCTCTGCATGCTTTAAATGTCCCATTCAGGCCCAGCTTTGCCCTTCAGTTCAGACATACCCTGTGGCCTACCTGGGCATGAAGAGCTCTTTCTGACCATGACATTGCCTCCTGCCATGCAGCACACCCTTACTGAGCCTGGGATGATTCCCCTGCTGGCTCAGCAGGTACAGGAGAACCTCCCTCCTGGCACTAGCTCCCACAACATTCCCACCACCCCCCAGAAGAACAGACAGGCCTGGTTGGAACCTAATTTCAGATTGTTGTCAACAAGGCATGACCTTTGCCTCCATTCCCAGTTCAAAGCAGGTCTTCAAAACCAGACCCTTGCTCTGTAACCTCTCTCCACCTCCCCAGTGGAACCCCCCTAGTGCTGGCCCAGCCAGTGGGAATATAAGAGACAGAAGACTATGGCCAAGTGTGGTGGCTCATGCCTATAATCCTAGGCACCCTGGGAGGCCAAAGTAGGTAGATCACCTGAGCTCACAGGTTCGAGACCAGCCTAAGCCAGAGTGAGACCCCTATCTCTAAAAATATAGCTGGGTGTTGTGGCAGGTGCCTGTAGTCCTAGCTACTTGGGAGGCTGAGGCAAGAGAATCGCTTAGGCCCAAGAGTTTGAGGTTACTGTGAACTATGACCCCATGCACTCTACTGAGGGCTACAAAGTGAGTTTCTACCAAAAAAAAAAAAAAAAAAAAGCTCCCTTCCCAGAACCTGCACTCCTTTTAAAAGCACTAGAGAGACACATGCAGCGATCCAGGGAGGGTTTATCGTGGATATGGCAGAATTGTCCTGCTGTTTCAGGTATTAGGGAAATGAACCTCATGACTGCAGATCTCTTGCACCTGCTGCACAATCTGTGGGGTAAGAACAGGGCATTTCCTTTAATTTTCCTATCTCTACCTTCTTTGGCCTCTCATCACTAGCTCTACAAAATTACAGTCCAGCTCAGCCTTTATGTATGCACAGCTGTGTGTGCCCTGCTAATTACCTGCAGAAAATGCTCTTGTGCAAGCACTTTGGCCTAATGTTCTGCTGTATCTCTGGCTCTCTGCCTACTCTTAAGTAATTCTTGAGTCCTATATTCTTCTTTTATCTAATCTTTTAAATTTGTAATTATTAAGGGTACATAATGGTTGTACATGTGTATTTATAGGGAAACCCACATTCTTGCACTGACTATTCTGAGAGGTCCTCCTCTCCCCTCTATACCCTCTATCCCTCCCTGATAAGACCCAGAGGCCTGGCTGTGGGGACACCTAAATTCTGGTGGAGCCATCCTGGATGCTGAGACCCCAGTGGAATAGCAGATGACAACTAAACAAAGTGAAGAGGGAGAAACAAGGACAAACCATTGTGCAGGGAAGGAATTGAAAAGGCCAGACCCAGGCTGACCCCTCAGAACTGTGAAGTAGAGGAATCAGATTTGAAGGCCGCTCTGTCATCACTGATCTCCTTTAAGGAGGTAAATCTAGCAAGGGCTTCCCCTGTATTTCCTGCTTTTCTTCCCATTTCCCTACTCAACAGCTATTCTGGCCACCCACGAGCTCTCCTGCCTAAAGCCAAAATAGGGAAGAGCAGCCTTGTAGTAGTTAGCTGTCCACACCCAGCCTGGACCACTGCTCCCATTCGTCATCCTCAGATCAAGCCGGCACGTGTTCTTTGAGACCCAGCTCCACAGTGGCCTCCCTGCATCCCTTCCTAACCCCAGGGCACTCTGGCTCCTGCCGCACTCTGTTCACAGCACAGCCACACAGCTGCACTATTTATATTTGTTTCATGTCTGTGTCCTCCCTGGCACTCTGAGCATCTGCAGGGCAGACACCGTGTCCCACTTATGTCTGAATTCTCAGCAGCCAGCACAGTCTCAGAGCAGAAGTTTAGTGAGTGAGTAGAGAAGTGGGATTTACTGACCCAGGCCAGGTGTGGGGACACAGGGCTAGAGACCGTGCCCTGATTTCAAGTTGGGCCAATGAGAGAGACTTTTTAAAGTTCACAGTAGGTATACATATAACATATCCCTGGGCAGGAAAATTTATCATTGCTATTATCATCAGTGATGTCTTCCTGGCTCTCATAAGTCCTCTGGGATATTTTCAGGGGACTACAGCTCCTCCTCCTTCTGAAGAGGCACCACAGCTACTTCCTACATCAAGTGCCAGTTGTTCTGCAGCCCCTGGCCTTAACTCCACCCTGCTGTTCAGGGTACCCTAGAACACATGTCCACACATCTTCTGAAAATAGTTCCTGACCTCCCATCCCCAACACAGCCACTACCGCTTGGGGGAACCAGAGGCAAAACCATTCTCTTCCTGGCCCATAACTGCCTCCTCTTTCCCTTAACCAGAAAGGGACTTACTCCATCATCTCTGCAGCTAAAAGGCTCATCACCAGGGGACCCCAGATCACACACAACACAGAATTTAAAGCCTAGAAAGAGCATCAAAACATTGTTATGACCCGAACCATTGGACAGAGAAGGTAGGGCCAGGGGCTAGCTCTGGCTATGAGGATCTGCAGCGTCATTTCCCTAGGGCCAATGGTCCCCACAGTCCAAAGCCATTGCTTGGCACTGCCCATCCCACTTAGTGTGCTCTGCTCTTTTTGGATATGATCTTGAGTGGCAAGATAGGGAATGATCAAGCAAGTGGCTATTTCTACCCTTTTCAGTAGTAATGGAAATGGATGAGGGAGAGCTGGGGCAGAGACAGAGAGAGAGAGAGAGATGAGCATGCATGCATGCACACTTTGGCTCTGAGATAATTCTGCCCTGAAAAAGCTGTGAGAGAGCATTCCTGCTCTGATTTACGTGCGGGAGCTCCATTCAGCCTGACAGGGAAAAGGGCTTGTCCCTGAGGCCTGAGCCTATGAATCTAGCCTTGATTTCAGACCTGACTGACCTCAGGGGCATTCCTCAAGGCTACGGCTATACTGATCACAAGCCTAGCCCTGGCAGCTCTTCATCCTGAACCCTTGTTTCTCTTAGCATCCCTGATTCTTCCTGTGCCTCTAAGCAGGACCAGATCAGCCCTGGAGAATCAGGAGCCAATAACCCAGTCTCTCTCTGCCCTACCACTCCAACCCATGCCCCAGTGCACCCAAAAGAGAACAGCCAGAAAAAAACAGGAACAGAATCAGGATATGGAGGAGAGAGGTCACATCTATGAACAGACTTTCTGGCCCCAGTGGACATTATGAGCTGAAGCTGAGGTAACTTCTTGTCTGGTAAAAGGGATGTATCTGCTTTGGGAGAAAAAGGAAGGAAAGGAGGTCAAAGTCTTGCTGGAAGTCATAACTCTGCTCTTACAAAGCCCTCAAATGTGTTTATATAAAGGTCCACAGAATTATTTTGAGGATTTGTCTCCATTATCTTTCAAAGAGACTGTTCTAAGCACAAAAGTAGTAGCTTCCAGAGAGGCCAGAGAGATGCCATGAAGGGTTTCACTCTAGGGGGTGACTCAGCAGCTGAATAAAGTACTTGGAAAGAACTATTTGGGGTTAGAAAAAAGACTGAAACAAAATGAACCATCACTCCCTACCCTACCCTTCTCTTCGGCCTGTACGAGGTATTCCAGGATTCTGGAAAAATGAAGCAACAACAGATCTCTCTGTGTGTTTATCAGTCGGGATGGAAAGAGAAAAGGGAAAAGGGATGTCTAGAGAATGAGTGGGAAAAGAAGTAGAAGAGCTTCATCAAGGAGAGCCTTGTTGAGGGCTCAGGCTCGGAAGTCAGAGAGATGTGGGTTCAAAACCTCATTGTACCATCTATGAATTATGTGACATCAGGAACATTATCTAACCTTTGTAAGTTTCCCTATCCTCAGTGGTTAAATGTGTTATTTACTTTATAGGATACCCTGAGGATCAGCTGAGATGATATACTTAAGATGATTAGCACATGCCATCAATGAGTATTTGTTATTATTATTTGAGACATTAAGCCTGCCCTAGAGGGGCTCATACCATAAAAGTTGTACAGAAAGAGCATTTGAGAAGAAGGGATGCGAGAGCAGAGTAGGTTTGCTAGGAAGATGGACCAGGTGTGACAAGCTCTCTGGGGCAGTATCCCAGGAGTCAGCTACCAATTCTGCTGTCACTATAGGAGCCTTTAAGAACCAAAAAGAGTTTCCTATTTGAGTTCTGGCTTGGGACCCCTAAGCCCAGGCCATCACAAATCAACCCATATTAACCTTTCAGTAAAAAGAGTCTTCTAAAGAAGACTCCTGTCTCCAGCTAAATTAAGAGGAAGTTATCAATGCTCTGGGTTGGACATAAAAGTGAGAGACCCTCCCTGGTGAGGGGCCCAGAAGAAAGCTAGAAGAAGGAAGAGTTCCTATGGAAGAGAACTTTGATGACAGAAAGACAGAAGGAAAGCTTTGGTCTGGAGTTCTTAGCTTCTGGGGGTGGTGATGCTCAGACCTGTGACTGGGAAAGGTCAGAAAGGTCTGAGACTTTGCCTCTTTTCTTTCCACTTCCTCTTCAAACCTTGCTTTGATGGCAATTATTGACGCTAAAGTCAAAATTTAAAATAATCTATTATTGCCCTCAGGCCACTTGCATGTAAACTTGGTGGTGTTTGGTTTGGTTTTCCTGCAAATTGGTCAACTCTTAAAGAAAGTAGAGAAAGTATTTGAAGGCAGGGCGTATTTTCTAACGGAGTAAGGCCTGGTGAGCAATAAGGCATGGGCGACCAAGAGAAGGTAAACCCAGAGATCTAAACTCAAGGGAGGCACCTGTGTGATCTCCTCCAAAGCTATAAGAAAGGGAAACAGTGAGATGGTTCTCAGAGAAAACCGAAGAACTCAGGCACTCTCCCTCCCTGCCCATATTTATCAAATCTCCTCCTTAACCTAGTATATTCCCCCTCTCATTGTTCTTCTCATCCAATTATCTATCCAGAGCCTTTATGTTACCTTGTAAATAGAGTCATCTCTTGGTATCTTGTGGGGGTTGTTCCAGGTCCCCTCCATCAATACCAAAATCCACAGATGCTCAAGTCCCTGATATAAAATGGTACAATATTTGCCTATAATTTACACAATCTTCCCTTTAACTTCAAGTCATCTCTAGATTACTTATAATACCTAATGCAACTTAAATACTATGTAATAATTGTTATACTATACAGTTTAGGGAATAACGACAAGGAAAAAATATCTATACGTGTACAGTACCGATGCAATTTAAAAAATAGATTTTCAGTCCATGGCTGGTTGAATCCACAGATACAGAGGACTGATTGTATTTTTTAAAGCTCATTAGGCAGAAGAACATTCTCCCTGCCCACTGAGTGAGCACCAGTCTGATGTTTGTCAGTGCTTCAACACTTCGTGCGGTGCCCACGCCCACCCTCCTCACCCCTAAGCTCAGAGAACCGGTGTGTCTGCCTGTGACACACACAGATCTGGCCTCTTCAGACTCAGGACCACAGGGCGGCCCTACGTAACACAGACCTAAAGGAGAAACAGAGAACGGAAGATTCCTTTCAGAGTTTCCCACCTAATTAGTGAACACTATGGGCAGCCTAGAAAAGTAGAGAATTGAAAGAAATATAATAGTACCAAAAAAAAAAAACCCACCTTGTGTTAACATAGCACTTTATACTTGCTGCATTTCCCTTCTATTTTCTTTTCATATCTGTATTAGTTGCCTAAGGCTGCTATAAGAAAATAGCACAAACTGGGTGGCTTAAAACAACAGGAAATTTATTCTTTCCTGATTTTGGTGGCTAGAAGTCAAAGACTAAGCTGTCACTGGGGCCCTGCTCCCTCTGAAGCCTCCAGGAAAGAATCCTCCCTCACTCTTCCTAGCTTTTGCTGGCTCCCAGAAATCTTTATCATTCCTCAGCTTGTAGCTGCATCAATCTAATCTCTAATTCTGTTATCACATGGCCATCTTCCCTGTGTGTATCTCTGTGTCCTTATGTCTTTTTAAAAGATCACTAGCCAGGCGGCACCTGTGGCTTAAAGGAGTAGGACACCAGCCCCATATGCTAGAGGTGGCGGGTTCAAACCCAGATCTGGCCAAAAAAAAAAAAAAAGATCACTAGCCATTGGATTTGGACCTCACCCTAATCCAATCTGACTTTACCTTCACTAATTCTATGTGCAAAGATCCTGTTTCCAAATAAGGTCACATTCTGAGGTTCAAGGTAGTCATATATTTGGGGGGATATTATTTAGCCCACTATAATATACTCCCAGAGGTCTTGTCTTCCTTCTATTATAAGTAGCCCCTCTTCAGCAGGTACTCAGCTGTGATCACTAGAGTTCACCAACCTTTCACTTTCCTTCTCCCAGCTCTGCCTCCAACTGCCCACGGACAGAGACTTCCTCCCCATCCTTGTGAATCCTGTTCAAGTATACTTACTACAGATTGTGTCTTTTTTAAGTTAGGTTCTCCCCAGAGCAGAACCTGTAACAAAAATTTAACTACCAGTATTTGGAAGGAGATCCCAGGAACCACCAACATGGGCATGAGGAGCAGGGAAGGACAGGAAGTCAACATAGGTTTTCTTGGGAAACTGAGGCTCAGTTTCAGTCTCTCAGAGTCATTCCAGCAGAGCATTGGGGAAGCTAAGGTATTTATCCCCCAGTTCCCAGCTGTCCTTAGTTGAACACAGCTCCTAGAACACTGATTCACCTGCACTTCAAACCTGCACTGCGCCCAGGCCAAGTATGCTCCTGCAATCAAAGAAACCCATAAGACCGAAAGCCACAGATGCTGCCAGTTAGCAGCCAGTGGCTCATTAAGGAGTGGCAAGTGTCAAGGGGATATAGACACAGGCACTGCCAGTATCTTCTATGACTAGGATGACACATCTCTCCCTTGGGTTTACCAGGTTTCTCTTACGTAGGAGATGCCCAATAAATATTTGTTGACTTAAATTAACAAAAGTCATTTGAAAAAAATGAATAAAGAACAAAAATTATTTGGTCATTTCACAAAGACTTATTAAGCATGTGCCACAATCCATGCACAGTACTATACCTTGAAGATACCCTGTGTTAATTTTGAGCTAGGTACAGAAGTTTTACCCTTAACAACAGAATAACTAATCCTGGCCTTCACCCATTACACCATTACAATCAGTCAACAACCCTGAGGTCTTCACAACAACTGACCTTGGCTGACATAGCATATCCAAGCCCCTGGGTGATTCTGGTGGTGAAAACTCTATAGTACTTGGGGATGAGATTAGCCCCCTGTGCACCCTCATTAAGCTGTTACTCTTCACAGTTTTCAGTGTCTCAGAGCAGATAAGTCCCCTACTAGGTCATCTGAACCAGCTCTGACAAACAATTCCCACATGTTTACTTGGCCTCTTTCCCAGATTTTCACCAGTTTAGGAAAATAAGTTGGAGAATCTGAGCCTCACTAATGAACAGACACTAAAAAAAATATTGCTACTCTTGACATTAGACCTTTCCCAGCTGTCTTCCTACCCAAACCATCCTTGATCAGTGGGACTTAACACTCTTTTTAATGAGCTATCCCATTGCAGAACCACCACCACCACCCCCTTAACCTTGGTTCTTCCCAGAACAAATTATTCTCAAAATCTCAGAAATTCCTTTCTTTCTGTTGTCATTCTAGAGAGAGCCAAGTGTACAGTTCAGACAGTTCCAGAAATGCAACACCCCCCCCACACACACACACACAGACACTAGTAGAACAGTCTAGCAAGCAGTGTTCCCCAAGGGCAGGCTCCACAGAGAGCAGAGCAGACTCGAGGGCAGTGAGTGGATCCTGTCTCATGTCAAACTCCTGCTCTGGCCGTACATGCTGAGAAGCTCCCTGTTTCCCTGACTCACTCAGTCCCTTGATGTGTGCTTTTAATATTCATCCATCTCCTTCTCTCTCTCTCTGTGAATTAAAAGAGCAACTTGCAAGGCAAACAAGAGGAAAATAACAGATTGCTGCTGCTCATTAAAGCGTCAGCTCAATAGGGTCTGATAAGAGCTGAGACTGACTCCCCCTCCCAATCAAGGGTGGGGGAGTTGGGGGCATGATAATTACAATACCTTGGATCTGCTCTGAGCTCAGGGGATTTTACAGATGGAAATGCATTTTTCTTCCTGAATCTTTACTGTCAGATGGAACCCCAGAGTCTAGGCTCTCTCTCTTTTTCCTGACATATAATCTTAGAAAATTCACTTCACTTTTCTGGGTTTCATTTCAGTTCCATTTATTTTCCCTACCTGCAAGTGGAAAAAAAGATGACTAGCTTCCTTTGTGATCTATAAGGCTAAATAAATGAATATGTATGAAAGCATGTTGAAAAAAATATCCTCTCTCTCTTTTCGCACCAGTATTTAAACATGCTTAAAGAACTTTTTAAAATCTTTTAGCAATAAAGTCGTCCCCCAATCATTAGGTCTCACTTTAGCTGTCACACTATTTCTTTTCTCCCCGTTGAAGTCAAACCTCACGAAATCTTGTCTATATTTGTCACCTACGTTTCTTCACCTTCCACTCCCACTTCTCCACCCACTGCAATCTGGCTTCTACTCCATCGCTCCCCTGAGACTGTTCTCACTGTGACCACCAATGACCCTGCTGCTAAATCCAATTAATACAATTTTAGTTATTATCTAATTTTACCTTTGTTTTTTTCCAGCTAGTGATTCTTTTCTTCTGTACTTCAACAATTCTCTGTCCTTGGTATCCAAACTTTGCTATCTCTAGTTTTTTCTCCTACCCCTCTGGCTAATTCTTCTGTTTTGCACTAAATGTCCATGTTTCCAGATCTTCTTCTCATTACCGATTTCTCTGGGGATCCGATTTATTCTCAAAATCTATCTTCCATCCATATACGTATAACTCTTAAGTCTACATCTCCAGCTCACATCTGTCTGCAGAGGTTTAGACCCTACACCGAGCTGCTTACTGGATGCCTCACAGGTCCCTCAAAATCAGCATCATCTTCTCCCACATCCATATTCTCCCTCCCTGTTCCTACTCCTGAGAACAGCCCTACTATGAATACTTTTCCCAAGCTAGAGGCCTCCCTAGCTTGGGAAAGAGAGAGCCAAGTGTACAGTTCAGACAGTTCCAGAAATGCACCCCCCACACACACACACACACAGACACTAGTAGAACAGTCTAGCAAGCAGTGTTCCCCATATAGTCAACCAATACCTATCCCCAGCCCATCCTTCTTCCAATCCACCACCTTCTCGCCTCCACCCTGTCATCTCCCCACGTTCAGGCCATCATTCCTCTCCCTATTCTTTGGCCTGAATGGCTGCAACATCCCAACTGGCCTTCCTGCCTCAGCCCTTCCACCTTCCAATCTGTTCTTCACACTGCTTCCAGAACTACCCCCTTTCTAAAGTGCAAAAAAAATAACAACATTCTCCCTTCTCAAAGATTTCAGTGGCTCCCATTGAGGATCGGAATAAAGTTCAAACTCACGAGCATGGTATCCAAGGTCCTTCTCATTCTCCTGTGTCTGCATTTCACCCCTGGAAACCCGCGCTCCACACGCTCTGCACCTGCAGCCCCCACATAGAAGGCACATGCTCACCCTCGCCTCTGAGACATCACACATGTTCTTTCCTCTTCCAATAGTTTTTTTTACTCTACCCCGTATTTCCATGGACCGACAAGCTGCTACCTATCCTTCAGGACTCAGCCTACATGCCACATATTCTGGGAATTCTTCACAGTTGGGTTTGAGTTTCCCTTGAATGCTCCTCAGCATCCTGTGGGTCCCTCCTCATAGCAGTTATCACATGGTATTGGGGTCACCTGTTTACTTGTGTGTCCCTCACCAGACTGAAAACTCACTAAGGTCAGTGTCTATTATCTTGTCATGAGTACCAGTCCAATATCTGGCAAGAAATATGTTCATAATAAACATTCAAATGAAGAGAGTCTGGTAGGTATGCTGAGGGATAATATCACTACATAATAAACGACTAAATTTTTCCTATTTGGATAAAAGAAAGGTTATGACATCAGAAAGTTAAAAAGCATTTCCAACAAGACTCCCACTCTGCTGAATCTAAGTGGACATCGATGGTTATTTTCACAGCCACAGAGCACAGTCTTGCTTAACTTTTCTAATCCAAAGCCCACATTCCTCTCTTAATGTTATTTCCACCACCCCCTCCCCCAAATTATTTAATATCTGCATTGAATTGAAAAGCTAATAGAGAGGTATTAATGCTAGCTGTGGCTGGACGGGTAAGATTATTAGACTTGTTAATATTCTTTTTGCTTGTTTGTATTTTTTATAGTGAGCATGTATTATTTTTTAATAAGAAGAAACAGCAAAGTAAGTTCTTTTTGATGTTACAGTCACTGGTGACATGGAGTAGAACTGATAAACATAAGCTGAGAGAGATACTTTGAAGAGTGGATTACAATTAGAAGCATGGAGAGAACAGTGTGACACAAGGGAAATTTTAATTTAATTCAACCCACAGGCAATGATCTCCTGCCAGTCACAAGATGTTGCTGCAGCTACTTCAGGGAATACAGGTCTCGATAAAGTGTGGTGCCCAAGCCCAGCAGGGGGAGGAAAGTGTTAGGGGAGCTTTTATTGAGTGCTGGGAGAAGCCAGGCAGCATGCTAGGAGCTTTGCCTGTGCTTTTTTTTGTTTGTTTGCAACAGCATTTCACTCTATCACCTTCAGCAGAGTGCCATGGTGTCATAGCTCACAGCAACCTCAAACTCTTGGGCTCAAGTGATCCTCTTGTCTCAGCCTTCCAAGTAGCTGGGATTACAGGCATGCACCACCATGCAGGTTAGTTTTTTTTTCTATTTTAGTAGAGACGGGGTCTCGCTCTTGCTCAGGCTGCCTATGCTATTTCTTATAATCTTTTTTTTTTTTTGATACAAAGTCTTACTATGTCACCTTCAGTAGAGTGCTATGGCATCACAGCTCACAGCAACCTCAAACTCTCGGGCTTAAGTGATTGTCTTGCCTCAGCCTCCCAAGTACCTGGGCCTACAGGTGCCGGTCACAACACCTAGCTATTTTTGTTGCAGTTGTCATTGTTGTTTAGCTGGCCCAGGCCGGGCTCGAACCTGCCAGCTTTGGTATATGTGGCTGGCACTGTAACCACTGTGCTATGGGCAGTGAGCCTTTTTATTTGATATTTAATGTCATTTTAACTAAAGAAAACTTTAAATTTTAATTATTAGTATGAAATTGACTTTTTTTTTTTCCTTTGAGACAGAGTCTCACTATGTAGCCCTCGGTAGAGTGCTGTAGCGTCACAGCTCACAGCAACCTCAAATTCTTGGGCTTAAGTGATTCTTTTACCTCAGCCTCCCAAGTAGCTGGGACTATAGGTGCCCACCATAACACCCAGCTATTTTCTTATTGCAGTTTGGCCGGGACCAGGGTTTGAACCCACCACCCTTGGTATATGGGGCTGGCGCCCTACTCACTGAGCCACAGGTGCCGTCCAAAGCCCTGTTCTTCTTTCCCTGTCTTTCTGTCTCATCATTTTCATTAGAAGCAATTGGTTAATACAGGGAAGTATTAATGAGGAAGAAAGGATATGATGGGGCTCTGGGCCCATAAATGTTTCTTAGGCTGTGATCGCATTCTTCCCACTGTTTCTTAGGCTGTGATTACTTTCTTCCTTCTTAGGCTGTGATCGCTTTCTTCCCACACAAGGGAAGTCCTGGTTCACATGGAAAGCATGGCCTCTTGGGCTGTTGGCACCACTGGTTACCCAGTCACCCAGGTAACACCATTAACCTTGTGCTCACTCTAAGTCTTGTGGAGCTGCCTCACACGTGGTTCCACTAGAATTCTGTGTTCATGGGACATCATAAATTCTATATGCAAATGTGGTAGCAAGGGACAGCTATATGAGCCTGTCTGTTCCGTCTCCTCTCTCCTTGCTCCTGGACCCTTCCTTCTTCCTTGAGCATATTGCTGATTCTTTTTTTTTTTTTTATTGAATGGTAACTATGTACATTAATGCACTTCTGGGGTACCGTGTGGGGTTTTCACACACAATCCGAAACACTTCCATCAAACTGGTTAACATAGCCCTCATGTCATTTTCTTAGTTATTATTTTAAAATGTTCACATTCTGCTCTTAGAAAGATTCACTTGTACCCTTGTACGATAAACCTCAGAAGTGATCCCTCCAATCCTCCTCCCTCCACCCATTCCCTCCGCCCCTTCCCCCCCCCCGTACTCTTAGGCTGTTATTAGGTTATAGCTTTCATATAAAAGGTATAAATTAGTTTCATAATGGAGGTGTGTACATTGGATACTTTTTCTTCCATCTGATTCTTGTTCTCCAGCTTTTCTTCTTCTTTTAGTACATGCATCTGGCCCTTCAGGCTTAGGGCTCATTCCCACATCCCTCTCTAAGCAGCTAGCTCCCTGCTTGGCTATTGATTCCTAACTGGGGTATTTTCCCTCAGAGTTAGGAAAGAGGGTCTCTCACTCAAAATCTGCCTCACCAGACCCATCACTGGCTCAGCTTCCCCTCACCTCATACACCATCTCTCTGCCAGGGAGAACTCAGGCATCAGTTCTGAGTATTCAGTTGGAACACACACCACACAATATACACACATACTACACAGCCTACACACACATACACATATATACACCACCCAACCCACACTCCCATACACACATACACACACCATACAACCTACACAAACAGAAAACACCACACAACCCACACACACATACACATACCACACAACCCACACACACACACACACCACACAACCCACACACACACACACACCACACAACCCACACACACACACACACCACACAACCCACACAACACATACAGACACCACACAATCTACACACACCTCACCCTTTCAAACACACAGTCCACTCCTACACACATACACACACACAACAATTTACACACACATTCATGCACCACACAACCTACACAACACACATAGACACACCACACAATCTACACACACCTCGCCCTCTCACACACACAATCATACCTTCCACACACACCACATATCACACTCTCCACACACACAATCACACACAATAACATACTTCCACACACACATACTCCCCACACACGGACACTTCACACACTACATGCCACACTCTCCAAACACACACACCACAATCTCCACACACACACACACAAACACTGCATTTGATTATCCCTCCATCTTTATTACTTTACTGAAACTGCATCTTTTATTTCTTTTTTTTTTTTTTTGAGACAGAGCCTCAAACTGTCGCCCTGGGTAGAGTGCCATGGCATCACAGCTCACAGCAACCTCCAGCTCCCAGGCTCAAGCAATTCTGCCTCCGCCTCCCAAGTAGCTGGAACTACAGGCACCCAGCACAACACATGGCTATTTTTCGGTTGTAGTTGTCATTGTTGTTTGGCAGGCCCGGGCTGGATTCAAACCCACCAGCTCAGGTGTATGTGGCTGGTGCCTTAGCCGCTTCAGCCACAGGCGCCAAGCCAAAACTGCATCTTTTAAAGATCATATTGTAAATCTCCATATTCCAACAATTGTCTATCCTTATCTTATTTTCTGGATCACCTTGGGGCAGTTGCTACTATTGACTAGCCTTCTATTTCCTCAAAATCCTTTTCTTCAGCTCCCATCACACTGAACTGTTCTTGTTCTCCCGTTTCTGTGAGCATAGCTTTGAGTGTATCTTCTCTCCCCGGCTCCCAGCTATAGGTTCCCTCAGGACTCAGGCCTTAGCTATCAACTATCTTCCCAATTTCTTTTGCAGTTTTTGGCTGGGCTGGGTTTGAACCTACCACCTCCAGCATATGGGGCCGGTGCCCTACTCCTTTGAGCCACAGGCGCCACCCCCCAATTTCTTATTGTTGTTGTTGCAGTTTTGCAGTTTGTCTGGGGCCAGGTTCAAACCTACCACCCTCAGTATATGGGGCTGGCGCCCTACCCAGTGAGCCATAGGCACCACCCTGTCTTCCCAATTTCTTAATTTGCATCTCCCTCAGTTCTTGGCTGACAGTGCATGGATCTGCATCCTCCAGATCAACTCCCTTCCCAAGTCAGTCTATTAGCACCAACCTCAAGCCACTGTCTATCTCTGGGACTCTGTTTCCTAATCTGTGAAGTGAGAAGTTTGAACTGAATGGTCTCATGCTATATTCCCAATTTAGCCTGTTTCTTTTCTCAAAAATTGGCTCTTCTGATTGCCCTAATCTCACTGAAATCTCAAACTAAAAATATCCATACTCATTTCCGTTCACTTTCATGGCTCTTACTATGCAAGAAAATTAACTTTGGATGGGTGGCTATTTTTTCATTAAGATCTGAGCCCACAGCCTTTTATTTTGAGTATTTGTGAATTTTATACTCATTCATCTCTTCACAATAAAGAACATCTAACAATAGAAAAATCTCAAGTCATAACACACATCCTACTAGGCAAATTACAGGTGTATATAGCTCAATCATTTCATCATGACTACAGCTTAAACAATAAGCCTATATTTATACATTTGTTTGTTGCCATGCTGGTCTGTTTGTTCCCTAAGGATTAGTTGATTTACTCAGGCCCAGTCTTAAAAAGACTTCATTCTTCCATGAGGAGTGACACACTTCAGCCTAATAGGTCCTTTCTGCAGACACCTCTCCCTCAACCCAGGAATTCTTTAGCTTCCTTGCTTAAAACTCCTTAGAGAGTCTGTTTTCTAGAACCTTTTTGTGTTCCATTTCATTTTCTTTTCTTTCTCTCTTTCTTTCTTTTTTTTTTGGAGACAGAGTCTCAAGCTGTAGCCCTCGGTAGAGTGCTGTGGCATCACAGCTCACAGCAACCTCTAACTCCTGGGCTTAAGCGATTCTCTTGCCTCAATCTCCCAAGTAGCTGAGACTACAGGCACCCGCCACAACGTCCAGGCCAGGTTCGAACCCACCACTGTCCGTGTATGTGGCCAGCACCCTGCCAACTGAGCTATGGGCACAGCCCATTTATTTTCTTAAATCAGAATTCAATCACCCTCTTTTTATCCACCAGAATCTATAACAACTGAAACAACTTTCCTGGCCTTTCGAGTTGCTAACACATTGAAACACCATCCAGATCATAAAATCAACATGGAAATATCCCAGCTTTTTACATTTTTTTTATTTATTATGTGTACATAATAGTTGTATGTATTTATAGAGCATATGTGATGTTTTAATACAGGCATACAATGTATTGCTCAAATCTGGGTAAGTGAGGTATCCAACATTTCTTTGTGTTATAAACATTCCAGTTCTTTTCTTTTCATTATTTTAAGGACCCAGTCCCCAACCTTTTTGGCACAAGGGACTGGTTTCATGGAAGTCAATTTTCCATGGACTAGGGGGAAGGGATGGCTTCAGGATTATTTAAGCATAATTATTATAATTACATTGTATATATTATGCAATAACCATACAACTTACCATAATGCTGAATCAATGGGAGCCCTGAGCTTGTTTTCCTGCAACTAAATAGTCAGAGGTGATGCCACATGAAGTGTGTTGCTGATGTCCAGTCTACTCCATAATCTTGTTTTGATTGCTGTCACTGCAGAAAACTCTGCTTCACGAAGATAGGATGTTGAAGATGAAAGCAAGCCTTTCAATGTTTTTGCGGCAATCTCAGGATATCCTGCCTTGCCTTTCATCCAGAACACATGGAGATTTGAAGTTGTCTCAAACAACTTCTAACACAGACAAAGGTGATTCATCTGGCATTCACAAACGGGTGGCAGATCCATTCCTTCCCAGTTCGGGGGTCTTTTGTGGCTGGAAAGTAATGCTCAAAATCCTTTGAAAGTTGAGATAGATGATCATGTACCAGCTGGGAGAAAGAAGGCCCTGGCTCAGTTTCTTTCAAAATTTCTGCTAATGTTTGAAACATCAAAAATCCCAGTGTTCACTTGTCACCCCATAATTCCAGTTTGGCTTTGAACACAACCTCTTTATCTGCTGACTCGAACACAGTTGTCATTCTTCCCTGAAGTGACAGACTGAGTTCATTCAGCAGGGTGTATATGTCACACAAGTAAGCAAATTTTGCGACCCATTCTGTGTCACTGAAATATGCTGCCAGTGGTGATTGTTTTTCTGAAAGAAAAATTCTCTGGAACAGCTCTGATAACTCAAAAATTCAACCAGTAATGTCTACCTTTAGAAAGCCATCTCACTTCCATGTGTAAGAGAAGACCTGTGTGCTCTGCATCCGTTTCTTCACAGAGCTGCACAAAGAGATGTGAGTTAAGGGCATGCACTTTAATGTGGTTTATAATTTTAGGCTGAACATGGTGGCTCACTCCTGTAATCTTAGCATTCTGGGCGGCCAAGGTGAATGGATTGCCTAAGCTCACAGGTTCGAGACCAGCCTGAGCAAGAGCAAGATCCTCATTTCTAAAAATAGTGAGTGCCTGTAGTCCCAGCAACTAGGGAGTCTGAGGCAAGAGAATCACTGAGTCCCAGAGTTTGAGGTTGCTGTGAGCTGCCATAGCACTTTACCAAAGGCAACAAAGTGTGACTCTGTCTCCAAAAAATAAAAATAAAAATATAATTTTACTTACACCCTTTAAAGCATGGTTTAGGTCAGGTGACATTTGCAGCTAGCCAGAATTTCTCTATGGATGACACTGTACATAGACTTACCTACATAAGTAATCTCCTTGACCTGAGTAGTGAAACTAGAAAGCTGTCCAGTCATGGCAGCTGCTCTGTCTGAGCAGAAATGACACTGACACAAAATGACCAATTCCATTTTCCTGAAATGTAATCATTTGAAGACTTTAATAATTCTGCAGCTGTGCTGTTGGTTGACAACAAAAGTGCACATATCATATCCTCATGCAGATCCTCCTGAAAAATATACTGCACAAAAACAAGTCCAGGTTGCCTTGTTGTCAATGCTGATAAGCTCATCAACCTAGATTGTGCACCATGGTGACTCATTAATGATTCCTAACAATTGTGCCTCAATATTCTCTGCTGTTTCATCAGTTCATCTAGTTACAGGGCTAGCCAAAAGAGGAACTGCAGTCTTTTATAAAAGCATGTCCTTAGCAATAGGCAGGATCACCTCTTCACCAACAGTAAAGGGGTTCTTAGCTTTAGCAATTTGGTTAGCCACTAAGAATCACAGTCCCTGTGCAGATACATTTGATGAAATGGTGGCTTTCAATAATTGCTTCTTTTCTTTGTGTTCATGTTATTTTTCTTTTTAAAAACTCCAAAGGCTTGTCTTTTAATGCAGGTTGCTTGATCGCCATGTGGCAAAGCAATTTTGAAAGTTTCATGGCTTCACTGGATAGCTGATCACCACATATGAAGAGGGCTTGGAGAATGTGAATCATGTGTTACAATGAACACACGATCTAAATAAGATTTTTGGTATTTTCTTCTAAATGCAGCTTTCATTTTGTTGGCAGTTTTAGAGATTTCTGCTGTCTCATCATTAGGTCTTTCTCCCTTTTCAAAAGAAGACATTGACATTTGTTACTCATTTTTGCTAGCGTTGTCTAGCAGGCTTACCAAAACTGTGACTGAGACAAGCGTACAAGGCAGCAGAGGGGAAGGTGTGGATGGAGCAGTAACTAAAATAAGGGGTGGTCCATGTGCAGACTACAATAAAGTTCAGATTCTGACTTAAATCCTGCTACTGGATGCAGCTGCATGATCAAAGTACATCAGTTCACTTGCCACTATAAAGCCTGCCAGCAGATGCAGCTTAATTGTCGCTCGCCACTCACTGATAGGGTTTGGATATGAGTCTGCAATTGATGTATTCTGATCTTGGTGTGGTCAAACCTCTCTGGTAATGATCATCTGCATTTGCAGTGGCTCCGCAGTGCTAGCATCACCAGCTTAGCTCCACCTCAGATCACCAGGCATTAGGTTCTCATAAGGAGCCTGCAACCTAGATCCTTCACGTGCACAGTTTACAGTAGGGTTCATGCTCCTACCGGGATCTAATGCCCTTGCTGATCTGACAGAAGGTGGAGCTGTGGTGTTGATGTGAGTGCTGGGGAGTGGCTGTAAATACAGATGAAGAAGCTTTGCTCCCCTGCCTGCCACTCACTTCATGCTGTACGACTTGGTTCCAAACAGTCTGCGGTCCAGGGTTTGAGGACTGCAGTTTTAAAGTATACCCTAATTTATTGTTGATTATTGTCACTTTATTGACTATTAAACATTGTTCATTCTATCTAATTATCTGACTATATTTTTTTGTACCGGTTAGCCATCCCCATTTTATGCCCCCCCCCAACTACCATTCTGAGCCTCTAAGAACCATCACTTACTCTCTGTCTTAGTGAGTTCAATTGTTTTTCTTTGTTTAGTTTTGTTTTTTGAGACATAATCTCACTGTCACCCTGGGCAGAATACCATGGAGTCATCAAAGCTCACAGCAACCTCAAACTCTTGGGCTCAAGAGATCCTCTTGCATCAGCCTCCAGAGTAGCTGGGACCATAGGCTCCTACCACATACCCAGCTAGTTTTTCTATTTTTAGTAGAGACAGGGTCTCACTTTTGCGCAGGCTTGTCTTGAACTCCTGATCACAAGCAATCCTCCTGCTTCAGCCTTCCAGAGTGCTAGGATTATAGGTGTGGGCAACTACACTCAGCCAGAGATTGATTGTTTTAATATTTATTCCCCCACATATGAGTAAGAACATGAGATTTGTCTTTCTGTGCCTGGATTATTTCACTTCACATAATGTTCTCCAGTTCCATCCATGTTGTTGCAAATGGCAAGATTTCATTCTTTTATGAAGTTTTCATTGTAGAGATCTTTCACTTATTTGATTAACTTTATTCCTATGTATTTTATTTTATTTGTAACTATTGTAAAATGGAATTACTTTCTTGTTTCCTTTTTCAAATTGTTCACTGTAGCCATATAAAAGTGCTATTGATTTTTATATGATGATTTTGAATACGGCAACTTTACTGAATATGTTGATCCATGATAATAGTCTTGTTTTGTTTTGTGTGTGTTTAGTGAAGTCCTTTACACTTCTCTAGATACAAAATCATATCATCTGAAAATATGGATAATTTGACTTCTTCCTTTCCAATTTGGATGCTCTTCATTTCTGTCTTATTCTAGCTGATTTCTCTAGCTAGAATTTCCAGTACTATGTTGAATAAGAGTTGTGAAAGTGGGCATTCTTGTTTTGTTCCAGATCTTAGAGGAAAGGAACATTATTCTCATTCAGTATGCTATCAGCTGTGGGTCTGTCATACATGGCTTTTATCACATTGAGGCAAGTTCTTTCTATACCTATCTTTTTGAGAGTTTTTATCATGAAAGGGTACTGAAAATTATAAAACGCCTTTTCAGCATCAATTAAAATGATCTTTTTGACTTTCATTCTGTTGATATGATGTATCACATTGATTAATTTGCATATGTTGAACCATCCTTCCATTCCTGGGATGAATCCTGCTTGATCACAATGAATAATCATTTTAATGTGTTGTTGAATTTATTTTGCTAGTATTTTGTTGAGAATCTTTGCATCTATGCTCATCAGAGATACTGTCCTATACTTTTTGGTTGTATCTTTGTCTGATTTTGTATAAACATTTTGGTATCTTTGTCTGATATTGGCCTAGTAGAATGAATTTTGGAGAATTTCCTCCTCCTTAATTCCTTGGAAGAGTTCAAGTAGGTTTGGTATTGGTTCTCCCTTGAATGTTTGCAATGTAGCCAGGGGGTACTGGGCTTTTCTTTGATGGCAGACTGTTCATTGTTGCTTCTATCTCATGACTTGTTATTGGTCTCTTTAAGGTTTGGATTTCTTCCTGGTTCAATCTTATAGGCTGTATATGGCTAGGAATTTATTCATTTCTTCTAGGTTTTCCAATTTATTGATGTATTATTTGTAGTAGCATCTAATGATCCTTTTCTTATTTAATGTGGCTAAAGTTTTGCCTATTTTATTTTATTTTATTTTATTTTTTTAGAGACAGAGTCTCACTTTGTCACCTTCAGTAGAGTGCTGTGGTGTCACAGCTCACAGCAACCTCCAGCTCTTGGGCTTAGGTGATTCTCTTGCCTCAGCCTCCTGAGTAACTGGGACTACAGGCTCCACCACCAAACCTGGCTATTTTTTTGTTGCAGTTGTTGTTGTTGTTGTTTTAGCTGGCCTGAGCAGGATTTGAACCCACCACTCTCAATGTATGTGGCCCGTGCCCTAACCACTGAGGTATGGGTGCCACCAATCTCATTTCTTTCTTTCTTTCTTTTTTCTTTTTCTTTTTCTTTTTTTTTTTTTAGTTGTCCTAGCTTTAAGTGTTGTGCCATCATATCTCACAGTAACCTCAAACTCTTGGGCTCAGGCAATCCTCTTGCCTCAGGCTCTCAAGTAGCTGGGACTATAGGTGCCCTACACAACACCTGGCTAGTTTTTCTATTTTTAGTAGAGACAAGGTCTTGCTCTTGCTCAGGCTGGTCTCAAACTCCTGAACTAAAGCAATCCACCCACCTCCCCAAATGCTAGGATTACAGGCATGAGCCACCACACATGGCTTAATCTTATTTATTTCTGCTCTCATTTTTCTTTTTCTTCTTTTTATTTCTTTCTTTTTTTTTTTTTTTTTTTTTTTTGACAGGATCTCACTCTGTTCCCCTGACTAGAGTGTAGTGGCATTATCATAGCTCATAGCAACCTCAAATTCCTAGGCTCAAGTGATCCTCCTGAGTAGATGGGACAATCAGCACATGTCCCTATACCCTGCCAATTTTTCTAATTTTTTTATACAGATAGGGCCTTGCTCTTGCTCAGGTTGATCTCCAGCTCCTGACTTCAACTAATCCTCCTGTCTCAGCCTCCTAAAATGCTAAGATTACAGAGGTGAACCACCACACTCAGCCTGCTCTGATCTTTATTATTTCTTTTCTTCTACTAATTTGGGTTTGATTTACTCTTCTTTCTCTAGTTCTTTAAAATAAATCATTCAGCTGTTTCTTTAAAGTTTTTCTACCTCTTTGATGTAGGAACTTATTACTATAAACTTTCCTCTTGGTACTGCTTTTCCAGCTTTTAATTTAGTAAACACAAAACCTTTTTTTTTTTTTTTTAACTGAGAGGAGAAGGAAAGATAATGTTTGGCATTCTTAAATTGGGAAGGATATTTTTTTTTTCAAGATCATAGGTAGATTCAAATGATGAGTTATCAGGGCTTATAAATTCTCTCAATCCTTTTCTTTTATCCTCTGTATCCAATCAGTCACCCCACCCTGCCTGGTGACCCTCCTAATCTCTCATATGGGTTTCTTTCCATTCCCACAGCATCCCACCTGGACTGTTTTCAGTCCTTTGACTTGTCTTCTGTCTCTGATCGCTTCTCCGACCCACCTGCAGATCTCTGCCAGATAGTGTTCCTCAGATGTCACTCACCTGATATCCCATCCCACTGAACTGTCCTCACTGGTGACTCTCCAAGTGTCCAAGATGGAGTCCAGTCTCTGCCACTGTCCGTAGTAAGGACAAAGTGAAGTGGTGGGAAAAGCATGAGTTTGGAATCAAAGTGTTAATTCTAGCACTACCATTTTGCTAGATAGGTGACTTTGGAGTGCTTCACCTCTTAGAGTCTTAGTTTTCTGTTAAATAGGAATAATGATGTACAACTTCCAAGATTTGGGGAATGATTAAATTGGATAATATATGCAAAGTATATGTACTATGAACAGTGCTTCTAAAGCTTCTAAAGCATCTAGTTGGAGTTCCACCCACATAAGCTCTCCCTGTTATCTGCCCTCTCCAAGCTCTCTTCCTGACACTGAACAGCAGTCTGCCCCATGTGGCTCTTAAAATGGTTCAGATGAATCCTCACCTTTGCAGCCAGTACAAAGGCCTTTTGAAAGTTGTATCATGATGTATACTCCTTTGAAATTCCTGTTAGAGCACACATAGGCGCTCAACAAATATTCATATAATCAAAACAAAGGCTACAGTTGTGGTAACATTGTGTTGGAACATGAGAGTGTGTTTGGGGTTCTCCCCCTTTGGTAAATGTATTCCTGAAGCTGATATTAGGATTTCAAAGTATTTGCTGCCCAGCCCTGGTGGCAAAAGCTGTGATGGAGGAACATGAGCCTGGGATGAAACACTACTTTCTACATTCTCTATTGTCTTTTGCCAGATTTCAGGTCCTTTCTCTGATTGGGTGCTCCCAAAATGAGCGACATCTCTTTCTCCTCCTTCCTCTCAGTCCCTCATCAACACTCAGGAAGCACTTTGACAGGCTGGGAAGTGTTTAAGAAGAAGGGTCTGCATTGATCCTTGGGGTAATTATGAATCCCCTCCTGTTAATGACCCACATGCCTCTTCTTCAGAAGGAGGTGTAGATGGTGGGAAGATAACTGACTACTAGACAGGGCAGTCACTGGATGGCTGGCTTTGAGCTCATTCCCCCTTAGTTATTGTGGCAAGGCCCTGTGTAAGACAGAGGGTCAAATCAGGAAAACAGCAGCAATGGCCCAATGTCTAAAAGAGGCAATTGAAAAACAGGAGTCATGTCATATGTCGTAGAAAAGCTAAAAGAACACAGAGAAGGGTGAAGCAACCCCAAGATCAGCAACTCCAGGAAGTTCTCCCATCCCTAGGACCAGAGAGAGAAGGAAGGATGGGGTTTCCTTAGCCCTAGCTATGACTGCCAACTGGAGGTAGAACTGAGTCAGAGGCTGCCCAGTGTGGGTTGGAGGCACAGAACAGGTACAGACTTTCCTTGAGATGCTGCTCCCTGGATTTCTCAATTCTCTTGCTCTCTAATCTTCCACCAGTGCTTCTCATTCACTCAGAAGGCAGAGGACTAGGGAGTCCAGGAAATGTCATACTCAGGGGTTGGCCCTGTGGTACACAGCAAAGTAGGGGAAGAGTGTTGAAAGATAGATACCAATGACTTACGCAGCAGGGTTTGACGCCCTTGCCATTATCTCCACCAGCCCCTACAAAGCACACCAATAAAAAAAGCTAACTTTAAAAAATGCTGTTTACTCAAGTTCATTGTTAAAACAAGCCTGCTTTCTCCTCCTAAAGAGTCATCCTTAGGATTTTCCATAGAAATTCTGGAGCTGGTGTTGTCTTTACCATTTCCAGCCTCCCTCTACTGGCCTATAAAATAAGGAGACTGGAGAGGCCTCCGAACTCTGTGATTTGACCTCTTCCTCAGACTTCTGCTAGCTCAGCTGTCACAACATGGCTCTGGCAAAACCTCAGAACTCAATTGCCACATGAATCTGTGTGTGACCAGTCAATCGTGTTCTCACGTGACTTTTGAAGGTCACAGAAATTTGAGGTTTTCAATTACAAGCAGGCTGGGTTCAACCAAGGTGGGAGCTGCCAGGAAATGACAAGTGGTTGGCACAGTCTTTTCAGGCTGGGGCACGTCCCAGCTGTAGTGATGAATGTGTTCAGCCTCTCTGGTTGGCACCAACCTGTCAGGCATTGATAAAGAGCTCACCAAACATTTTGCTAATATGAGCAAGGATAAACAGGATAAGATTTCAATTCCATTTAAAACACATGCCTGCAACTAATCTGAACAAGCAAGGTGAGAAGGGAGGCTTTGAAGGACATAAGTGGCTCATGTGTCCTTCCTGCTGATGCATGTGAGATTTTCCTCCTGTCCACTCAATTTCCCTAAAGTAATCAGTCCTGTTCATCTCAGCTAACAGGGACTCCATAGGGAACAAAGACAAGGAGAACACTGATTTTACTGTTTTCAAACCCAGAACAGATATCAGGGGTGATTAGGCTGAAAGCAGACTGTGGCAGCCTTGAAATCCATTTGAGGAAGTTTGGGGTATGTTTCTGAGAACAAAGGAGCCATCAAGTGCTTTGAAGAGAGATATGTAGTAATGGTCACATTTCAAGAAGAGAAATGCAGTGGCATTGCATTACTGGGTAGACTGTTGGTGACAGAGGTGGAGGGAGAGAGAAGGAAGGACCATTAGGAAGGCATTTTATTCTTTTATTATTTTTTGAAATTTCAGATTAATATGAGGGTACAAACAATTAGGTTATAATGTTTGCTTTTATTATATAAGGTCCCTGTTGTAGTTGTGCCTTGTACCCAGAAGGTGTGCCATATACCCTTACTTTGTGCCCATTAGGTGAGAGCACACCAATCCCCATCCCTGCTCCCCTCTGACCCTCCCCCCCAACTTAAATTAAATTGGGTTTTTCTCTTATGTGGGTGCACATTAATTTGTCTACTGGCTTCATATTAGTATTGAATGCATTGGATACTTGATTTTCCATTCTTATCGTACTTTACTAAGAAGAATGTTCTCAAACTCTATCCAGATCAATAAAAAAAAAAGTCTCCATCATTTTTATGGCTAAATAGTATTCCACAGGGTACATATCACAGCTTATTTCTCCATATATGGGTTGATGAGCACTTGAGTTGCTTCCACATCTTGGCAATTGCAAATTGAGCTGCAATAAACAATCTAGTGCAAATGCCCTTATGATAAAATGATTCTTTTTCTTCTGGGTGGATGCCTAGTAATGGGATCGCAGGATCAAATGGAAGGCCTATTTTGAGTTCTTTGAGGATTAGGAAGGCATTTTAGAAATCTAGCCAGGTGGCGAGGAAACACATGCCAGGGCAGGGACAGAGGGGGACTGTCAGATGTGAGGAGATGGTTAATTTAGACCGATAAATTAACCCATCAGTAGATGTTCACACCCGGCACTGGATCTAGGGTAAGAAGATTGTACTAAAGCAAAAGAGTTGCTCATCTTAGAAGGGGCAGATGATGTTATGAGCTTCTAAAGGAACAGATAATAGAAATAAAAAATTAATCTGGCCTCGTACTCAGCAAGAGAAGTAGAAATATTCCACATTTTGTGGTCTTCACACTGATAACTTCATTCCAGAAGATCTCCAGAGGTCATTTTTTTCATCCTCCAATCTCTTCCTTTTTGCCTTTCCCCTCAAGATTTGAGCCACACCAATACTTGTGACTGGCATCATATTGTTTAAAGAAGAGAGACACTGGGCAGTGTGAGACATTCCATTTGTCCCTCTCAGGATTATAAACAGCCAGTGATCCACACAGCTGGCCAGGTGACTGAGGAAAGTTAGAAAGCAAGCTCCTTGACAAGCTTCAAAGTAGAATGAACAGCCACGAGTGTGACTTGACCTCACAGCATTCTCTCCAAGAGAAAAGGAAGATGCTGTCAAGATGCCATCAGCCACCAGAGTGATGGGCTGCTCCCCCTTCTTCTCTGGGTAAAATGTTGTGAGTCACTGATTGCATCTCTGAGTAATCTAAGATTTTGAGAACAAGAGAGAGAGGGTTTTAATCTTATGGGACAAGAAGAAACCAAAGAGATTAAAACCCAAATCCCTCTGGAGAGAACAGCATGTAAAGGGATCAAACAGTGCTCGTGACTCAAGGGCAAAGGACTCACTCAGAACACTTGGTTTGATATTTCTCTTTAAGGTGTGTTTGTTTGTTTGTTTGTTTGTTTTTGTCTTATCACTGAGTAAATCATAGTGGGGATTTAGAATGCATAGGGATGGCAGCCCTTGCTAGGATTTTGTGGCAGAAAGCAGGCTAGTGTTTATCTATTCCAGTAGATTAGTGCCACACACACTAATTTTCTAACCCAATTAAGGAATCCCTGACTGGTGTGGCTTCTTGCAGTTTTCCTAAGAGAAAACTGGAACAGTCTTGCCCTTCATTTCCTTTTTCTCCTGGGCAGATCCCCACTCATCATCCAGTATCCCTCTGCAGAGTCAGAATGCCTAGTTTCAAATCCAAGCCCCATTTGTTTACATGTCTGACTCCCAAGCCTGACCCAAGCCCCTTAAAAGGAAAAAACTATATCCCATTCTTCTTTGAATTCCCTGTGCCCAGCACAGAGCCCGGCACCCTGGGTATTCTCAGTAAACACTTGGTAAACAAGTAACTAGGAAGCTAAGAGCATCAACTCTGGAACTGAGCTTCCTAGATTTGAACTCTAGTCAAACCACATACTGACTGTGTGACCATGGGCAAATGTCTTAACCTCTCAGTGCCTCAATTTCTTCACCTTTTAAGGTGGGATAATAACAATAACCACCTCATACAGTTAATAGGAGGATGAAAGGAATTCGTGTGTGTGTGTGTGTGTGTATATATATATATATATGTAATGTTTAGAACAGTGATTGGCACAAAGACCACAGAACTCAATAAGGGTTAGCTATTCTTATTATTGAAACTTTCACTAGCAGCTCTTCTTTTTGTAAAGAGCTACACATTAACCACAATGGGTTAGTTAATAATTCCTCTTTGGTGCCATGGCTTATGAGGAATTTGTGATTAAATAAATTGATGATCACACAAACAAATTATAATTCATGATTTCCCACAGTAATTGGGCACAGACATAAGATGAACCCTAGACAGCCAAATTGGCTCATTTATCTCTGCTCCAGGAAGTCTCTTAGTGAAGGGGAATCATTCACCAAGAAGTGCCATCAACAAGGGAATTTGTTTTTGAACAACAATGATTGGGCTATTTTTCAACCTCAGCTTCAGGTGACGCATTTTTATTTTGTCTCAGGCCGAAGAAAAGGAAGAGGTTTTAGAAAAAAGTGTAGCAGATGGTAGAGAGCATGCCTTACAGGATGTAGGGGAAGTGTGTGCCCTATGGAATTGAGTGGTAAGCCACCAGACCTACTTTATGGCCAACTTACTACCACTAACATTTTGTTCTGGGAGGTTAGGGCCAAGGTTGCAAGGAAACCTAACTTCCTCCGGAATAAGATAACCTGACTCATGGTCTGTGCCAAGCTACAGTTATGCACATGCAGACAGGCATCTCAGGGGCAGGGACTGTGACTTTAACTACTCTGGATCTTTTGTTGAAATAATAATAATAGCTACCATTTATGGGGAGTTTAGGACATGCCAAGCATCATACTAAGCACTAAATGAAGACTGCCTCACTTTCTCCCCATCAAAACCATGTGAAGCAGATTCCAAGCTCTGTTTTACAGATGAGTCAGCAGATGCATAGTGACTTGCCCTTGGACACACAGCCAGTAAGGCTTTGAACTCAGAGAATGTAACCCTAGGGTTTGCCTGCTTATACACTACACTTTCTGTCTTCCATAGAACACGCTATTCAAGCAGCAGCTGCTTTAAAGTTGCTTTGCTGGTTAGATGGGTAGATGGATGAACAGACAAGGCTGCTGTAGCAGGGAATCTAGAATTCATCTCTAGACTCTTCACTCATTGGGATCTGGCCCCTGTGAATAGCAACTTATAATGAGACAAGCCTCTACCTTTTCCAGGCCTTATTTTGAATGACTAATGAAATATTCTGACTTAACATGCCCTTTGACTATTGGGCTTGCCCTGCAATCAACCCTTGGGTTCACTAGAACAAGGATAGAAGTTTCTAGAAATCCAGGCAAAAGTTGCTCATATGTTATCTGGAGTTTTATAGTAATATCAACTTCAAAGTGCAAATCTATCTTGCAGAAAGGAAGTCCTTCAAATTGCACACTCCTGAATCTCTCGTCTCGTTTTTAATAGATCACCATGTTTAAGAAAACCACAGAACCCTTAACCTGCTCTGAGAATCTATGTTTTCCTTTTCTGAGAACAAAACAATGACTTTCATATTCTTTTAAGTTAATCTTGAAAAACAGAATCACAGAGTCTGAGGGTACCAAATAGAGTGGGTGATTAGGACCCAGAAGCCTTGGCCTGAGCTAGCTATGCTGACAGATAACCTGACAAGCAAGAGCCATAGGATTCCTGATGAAGAATGAGGATGCCATCCAGTTCCCTTGCCTACTGCATCATCGGCTGCTGCTGCTGGCCCTGCAGAGGGATGTCCTGCTCTGCCCCCTGCCCCTTGGTGCAGTGAATAAGCATTTGGTCCTTCTATTATGTTGGGGAAGGGTGGGCAAACCCTCATCTTGCCCTGCAAATTCACTAGCTAAAGAATCAGCATTGTGCAAATCTGCTCCTGATTAGATTCCAGCAGCTGGGCACAATCTCTTTCCCTAGTGCCAAAAATGAATTGGGGGGGGGGGGGAATAAACAATGAAATTTGCCATGTTAATATTCTCTGCAGCCTGCTGGGCGTGGGATGCATACTAAGCACTGCTGAAAGCTCATCCACCCACAATCAGCAGGTGAACTTGGGCTCCAAAGGGTGAGAATGAGCTGGTCTGCAAGAGAAAGCCCTTCCACTAACAGCCGCCAAGTCTCCTCCCTCCACCCTGGTTTCGGAGGCTGGCCTGAGGGAAAGGAGCAAGTTCTTTCACCTGGAATCTATGGTGACTGAGGCCCAAGCCTCAGACTGGGGTACAGGCAATGGCCCAGTGCCACAGAGAAAGGAGGCCTTTTCAGGAGTATTGGAAAGCTTAATAGCATTAACATTAACTGTTCACTAAATACCTACTGTGGATCAGACACTGTGTTAAATCCTTTAGAAATATTGTTTAATTTTACAGTTATATTAAATACAAAATTAGTCCATGCTCATTATTTTAGAAGTAATATAGATTAAAAAACTGAAAAAATAAATCCTCTGTAATCCCCAACTCCCAAAGATAATCACCATTAACATTTTGGCTTGTATACCACACAATAACCCCGTGAGGTACTGATATTCTTATTCATCTTGTAGTTGAGAAAATTCAGGCCTAGAGAGGTCAAAGAATCTCATTAAAAGCCACTGCACTGGGAGAGTCAGGATTTGAACACTGGTTCTTTCATCTGATGACTGTTTATTGAAAATGGAATAAATGTTAAGTGCTATTCAGAGACTGGGATGCCAGGTCCTTAAGGAATAAGACAGACAAGGTTTTTGTCACCATGAATTTTCAGTCTAGTGAGAGAGACAATCAATACACAAATAAGTGATCTCTGAAAATGCCAAGTGCCATGCAGAAATAAAAATAAGACGCTTTCATGTAAGTGACTGTCATGGGGGAGATGGTAACTTGGAACGGACCGAAGAAGGATTCATTGAGAATATAACATTTTTATTTCTTAAACCAACAATTCAATTAGTGCTTACTGTGTGCCAATCACTGGAGTTTTTTTAAAAAACAAATTTTAATGTCCTTAAACCTCAAAAAACCCCTATAACATAGAAATAATTACCGTTCTTACTACAGATGAGCAAATGGGACGAGTTAGTTTTCTGAAGTTACACAGCCAGGAAGTGGTAAAACCCAAAATTTAGATCCAGGCAGTTTGCTCCAAAGCCATGCTTGTGGCCTTCCTCTCCACTGCCTCAAAGTTGAGGTCTGAATGACCAGGGGCCAGCTACACAAAGACCTGGGAGAATGCTCAAACAGATGGACAGCAGGGGCAACGCCCTGAACGCACTCGGCATGCCCAGGGATCAGAAGGGATGCCATTTGCCCCATCAAGTCAGCTTGGGGAGAGTCTTGCAGGCCAGAGGAAGGCCTTTGAATTTTACCTTAAATATAGTAGGAAGAAATTGGAGGCTTTTCAGCAGAGAAGTAACATGATCAAATTTGCATTTTAAAGAGACCCCTTCGCCTATTGAATAGAAAACAGATTTTCAGGAGCAAGTAAGAGAGGGCCCATAGACCAGTGAAGGTGGTGAAGTTAGGTAAAGATGAAGTGGGCTTACACTAAGACAGTAGCTGAGGAATGGAAAAAAGGGGGAAAAAATATTGGCTTATGCAAACTAATACTTTTTTTCCATTTAAAGTTTATTGCCTTAGACAAAAGCATTTTAGTAAAAATTCCTTGCTAAGCAAGGGAAGACCACCTTGTGAGGTTGGGTGGGACACACGAAAGGGATAGACGCTACTCTTTTTCAATTTGTAAGCTGGAATCAGGGAGGAAGTTTATCACAAAGGCACAGAAAATAATAATACCTAACACTCAGTGAGTAGCTAATGTGTTTCAGCCTCTATTCTAAGTTCTTTCCATTTATGAATTGAATTCATGGGATCCTCACAACAGTCCTATGAGGAAGGTGCTATCAAACCCATTTTACAAACAAGTCAGACCTACTCATCAGAGACATAAAGCTGATAGTGAGTGACAGAGCTGAGCCTTCAGCCCAGGCAGGGTGACTCAAAACCACAGCAGTTAGCCTCTAAGCTGACCTGCCTTTGAAAAATGTCCTCTACTTCAGCCTGGGGAACTGCCACACAGCAGGTGCACATGTACCCAGCATAGCAGCAGGAGCCTTCCATTATTTTCTAACAAAATTTAAACAACAAACAAAATAACGTTTGCATTTAAAAAACAAAAAACTAGAGTATAAACCACCCCTCTTTCAGCGCTAGATTTCACAAAAACTCTTATTTGTGCAGCCCCAGCTCACCTCATCTGTTGCATATCCAGTACCGCCACACACAGGGAGCAGGGCTGGGGCCCACTGTATAGCAAAACTTTAAGTCTAAACAAATCCATCTATAATTTCAGAAGATGAAAATTATAAACCAGCACATCATTTGAGTCAAAAAATGACCTCATCTAAGGCAGCATATTAGTTCCTCTCTGATGTGAAGACATTTCTATCAGCAGACAAAGCTTGAAAGTGAAAGTGAGATCTTTGTGAATAATAAGAACTCCCTCAAGAAACATACATTTTGGAACAAGTGTACTTAACAACGGCCATCTTGTGTGCATACTTGCCTTAGTTGCCAATGAAAGGCTCCATATCAATGAGGTGCTACCTTTCATGTTCATAAGATAACACATATTTAATGCATATATATTATGCCAGCCCATACTAGGGAAATGGCACATCATAAAAAGGAGATAAGAAAGACATTTAAGATTTAATTCTTATCTCCCAGAAGTTAATAATCTAACAATAGAAACGAACTATATACCTTCACCTTTAACATTTAAAGGACTTTGATTCATGCTATAAAGGCCAAGAGACCCCTTTGCCTATTGAATAGAGACATCTGCCATGCAGATCAGTCAAAGCTTCTTAGAGGAAATGGCATCCTAGTTGGGCCTTGAAGCATGCATGGGAATTTGATAAAAAGAGAGGAGGAGACTTCCAAACTACAAAAATTGTAGGGATACTTATAGGATGATGGCAGAACAGCCTGAATGAAGTAAGAAAGTTGGCTGTTAGGGGCTGAATTGTGCCTCCCCCAATCCATATGTTGAAGCCCTGACCCCCAAATTCTCAAAATGTGACTATATTTTGAGATAAGGCTTTTAAAGAGATATTTAAGTTAAAATGAAGCCATTAAGATAGACCTTGATTTAACGTCTAGTGTCCTTATCAAGAAGAGGAAATGTGTAGATACAGAGATAACAGAAGTGCCACACATGGAGGAAAGACCACATCGGGACATCTGCAAGCCACGGAGAGGCCTCAGGAGAAATCAACCCTGCTCGCAGCTTGACAATGAACTTCTATCCATGAAACTTCTGTTGTTCAAGCCACCCAATATGTGGTACTTTGTTACTACAGTCATAGCAGATTCATACACGGGTATAAGGAGGCAGAGGAAGAAAAGGTTGGGTTTGTCAGTTTGGGCAAGGCTGAGGGCCATTGTTTGGCTGCATTTTTCATCCTGACTAGATCGATATCCTACCAGGTGTGCTGCTGGGTACAAGATGGCAAGTCAGCAGATGTAAGTGGATCAATTTGATAATTAACTGGCAGGTATTCAACTGGCTGCCCAGACCCCAGCATGTGAGAGTAGCTCTGTAAATGTTTATTGAAATAATGAATAAATGCATGAAGTAGACTCTAGTCAAAAGTGCAGATAGACAGTAATATTTGATGAAGGCAGTTAGGGAGCATGTGAACTTCTTGCTTCTCTAGATTCTCTCTCTTATCAACTTACTCTTCTTTAGTTTTTCTTTTATATTCTTTATTATCACTTAATTTTAGTATATGTGTTTTTTATGTATTTATCTTCTCCTACTAGAAGTTTCATTAGGGTGGGCCTGAACTTTATTTTTCTACACACAGCACCTATAAAATTGACAGAGGGTCATTTGATATCTGTTGATTGAATGAGTGAAGGTATAAATTTTCTTCCATGTTGAGTGCCCACAATTGTATAATGTTAGATTAAATTAATCTAGATGTATAAAAATTACATATTAGGCTTGACAACTTTTACTAAGTTTTTAAATGTGTCGTGACATTTGCTTCTCACAATAATTTTGCCAGGTACACAGAGAGGGTCTTAGTATAGCTCCCATTTATGGATGGTGAAGCTAAGGTCAAAGAGACCAAGTGTGCTGAAGCTCACATAACTACAACTGTTACTCAAACTCTGTTTCTGTAAGAATTTATCTAATGCTTTGTTTCACTACACTATGTTGTCTCCCTAATGGCTTCACTAAGTTATTATTTAATAATTCTACTGTGAATCAATAAAATAAATAGCTTAACAAAGAATATCTCTGTATTACCTGCTGAATTGCAGTTGTAGGCATTATACACTAATAATCAGAGTTCTTTATGTTAAGAATCAATGTGCTCACTTTGGCAGCACATATACTAAAATTGGAACAATACAGAGAAGATTAGCCTGGGCCCTGCTCAAGGATGACATGCAAATTCATGAAGCATTCCGTGTTTTTTCCCATGTACTCAGTACTATTATGAAACCAATTTACAATCACTTACACTTTTCATGTGAAGAATAGATCACAACTATGGCCCAAGATGAAGGAGGGACAAGGGGGGGGTAGGAAGGGAAGGGGAAGGTCAGATCGAGGGAGGGTGAATGGTGGGATCACACCTATGGTGCATAACGCAAGGGTACATGTTGGATCTATTAGTATAGAGTATAAATGTCTTAACACAATAACTAAGTAAATGGGAATAGGTACATATTAAGCAGTGTGATGTAAGCATTCCTAATTCTATATGAAATTAGCACATTATACCCCATAAATGTATTAATGTATACATAATCTATGTGTTTGTGATTTAATACAAAATAATAATAATAAAAGAACTGATGGGAATTTACTGACAGGAACAAGTCTAGATAGCCTGAAAATTGATATTTCCTTATATCAGATAGAACCTGATAAATTATGGGATTTCATTTATTGTCTTGGCTGTTAGAAACCCAGAAATCAAATAAGTGCTTCATTACAGTAAAAATCTAACTTCTGGCCCAATTACTATCCTCTCCTCCTATACATAATTTCTGATCTTTATTTTCATTTTAACCAATTATGTATATGGATACACAGTTCACATTATTGGATGTAGCAAATCTTTCTTAGAAATAGCTATAGTAGAAAACATAGAAAATAAGTAAAATTAGCACTAGTCAAATGCTTATCATATAACAGGGGCCATTTTTGCATTTTACTCATATTAACTTTTTCCATTAAAACCCCAAATTGTATCTTGCCAGGGAATCCAAACGTTCCAATATGCTATCATAAAACTAGTGTTCTGAATTTTGAAGGCATGTAACATGTGCCTCCTCCCCACTTCTCTGCTACTGCCCTGGTACAGCCTCTATCACCTCTCACTTCAGTTGTTTCAATTCTACCCTAATTACACTCTGCTTACACACTTGCCCTTTCCACTCTATTCCTCTATTAATAGCTAGCATTAGCCTGTTCAAACAAGAGTCAGATGAGGTCACTCCTCTACTTAAAATCCTCCAGGGACTTCCCATCTCACGCCGAGTAAATGCCCAAGGCCCTACAAGATCTGGCCCCCTGTTACATTTTTGGCCTCATTCCTTCATGCTCTTTCTCCCCTCACTCTGTTCCTTGCCCACACTGGCCTCTTGCTATTCCTTGACTATTCCATGCACCTGCCCGTTGTCTTTTTATTTGCTCTTCCCTATGTCTGGAATATTCTTTCTTCAGATAGCTGCATGGCTTGCCCTCTCATCACCATCATGGGTCAAAGGACATCTTCTCAGAGTGGATTTCCTTGATCCCCTTACCAGCTCCTCCCTTGACACTCCCGATCTGCCTTCTTGGTTTTTTCTCCTAAGCGCATTTAATTAATGTGCTGTTTTGATTTATACTGATTATATCTTATCCCATAATAAGGATGCTCCAAAGGCAGGCATTTTTGCCTGTCTTGTTCTTTGGTATATCCCAATCAACTAGAACAGTATTTGGCATATAATAGGTGCCCAGTATATTTTTTTCTAAATGAGGCAGTGTGGAAGAAGCAGGGATATTTTGCTAAAAATATACCACAGTTTGCAAATATATAAACAGTAAAAATGCCCTTGTATATTTGCAAATCTAGTAGGGAACTAAAATACTCACTTTAATTATTAAACTGGTTTTCCAGATGCCTTCCTTGTGCCACATATTACAGCTATCAGGTAAATTAAAGTGTAACTGGTTGCATAGAATGATTATCTATGCAATTTAGGTATATGGATTTTTCAGGACACTTTTGGCTGGCCTAACTAAAGACCCAACACAACTGTGCTACAAGATCTTTTACATTTATCAATATTCCTTTTTTTTTTTTTTTTTATGAGACAGTCTCGCTCTGTCACCCAGGTAGAGTGCAGTGTTTTATTACAGCTCACTGCAACCTCAAACTCCTGGGCTCAAGCAATCCTCCTGCTTCAGCCTCCTGAGTAGCTAGGGCCACAGGTGTGTACCAAGACAGATGGCTAATTTTTCTACTTTTACTAGAAACAGGATCTTGCTCTTGCTCAGGCTGGCCTTGAACTCCTGAGCTCAAGCAATCCTCTGACCTCAGCCTCCCAGAGTGCTAGGATTATACACAGGAGCCACCCCACCTGGCCCATTTGTCAATATTCATGGGAACTTTGTTTTGTAATTAAGGAAGTTGATATAATTTGGTTTGGAGGGTGGGAGCTAGGGGCAAAGGAGGGAAAAGAGGAGGACAATGATAAGAGCAGAGACCATTTCTATGTAGCTGTTATGGTATCCCAGCTTCTGGAAAAGTACAGGCACATACCAGGCAATCAATAAAGATTTGTTGATTGAATTGTTCATGTGACCTCCTATGTCTGCATCTGAATATTTATGACTGGAAAGATGAAGACCAGAAGTTAGAAATTTTTCTTGGGAGACTTTGAGGTGCCTGGTAACACATTCTCCTCACCTTTGCTTAGGGCAGTGGTTCCCTGTCTGTGGGTCGTGACCCACAGGAACCGTATTAAAGGACCGTGGCATTGGGGAGGTTGAGAACCACTGGCCTAAAGGCTCAACAGCTTTCAAAGTTTGGGAGGTAGCACTCTGCATGGATGTTGACACGCAAGGACGAGCCATTCTGTCCTTGCTACCTCTCCATGAGGGGCTCTTGGGCGCTAGACGCGGGAAAGTAGAAGGCTCCTCACAGTGGCTGGAGGCTCCTAACAGTCTGGGCTGGGGAAACACACATGAGACACTTATTGAAAACTTCCAGAAATAACAAGGCCAATTTGAGTAGACAGGGCATGTAACTATTAGCTGGTGAGGCTAGGTTTGATTTTCACATGGCATCACAAAATTTAGAATTTAGAATTGAGCTTTAGAATTATCTCAACTAGATGTTTCATGCAGAAGTTTCTTTCTTCTTCAAGGAAGAACGAAGATCATAGAGCATGATTTAGTCTCCCCTTTCTCTCCTATATGTGTGTTTGAGTTTATCCAGACGTTTGCAAATCCATCTCCTCCCCCACAGCACCGCTATCAGTAGTGAGAAATGCCTTCTCTCAAACTTTCTGGCTCTTGCTGGAGGCAAGGGCTTTTGTTCCTTTCCACTTAGTATGTGCCTCACTGTTGACACTCCTGCCAAGTATCTTCTGGCAGTTTTAATTGCTAGTCTTAGTATGGGGCGGCTCTCCTTCTACTTTAGAAGAAAAAAAGCATTCATTTAATTTTCTAACCCAATTAAACCACGAGCTCATGAGCTCATGCTCTGTGGGCCACAGTGATGGGCTCCGGAGACATGAGCAGAATAGGAATTGCCAACATTAACATGATTTCCTCTTCCCCATCCAGGAATGACTAACACAGGGTGAGATTATGTTTGTGCTCCAGTAGCTTTCTTCAATTAATTAATCAGCAGGTACAAATTCGAAAAACAAACCTCTGAAAATGATGAGGACTCGCTGGCATTCTTGAGAACACCGGGGCAATAGCTCAGGAGTTTCAGAGGAGCTTAATATTTATGGCCCACTGATTATGATGCTGCCCCCTCCCAATTCCTGACTCTGGTAGTTTCTTTTTTTTTTTTTTTTAATGAGGGAGTATTCTCTTTATTTATTTATTTTTTGGCCGGGGCTGGGTTTTGAACCCACCATCTCCAGTATATGGGACCAGCGCCCTACTCCTTTGAGCCACAGGCACCACCCGACTCTGGTAGTTTCATTCTGCTTCAAAGAGTTACATGGATGATACACTGGGCCTGGGAGTAAGCAAATCAGAGTAGAAAGTTCCACCTGCTCCTGGCAGAAACAGAAGAATCCTCTCTAAGCCTCAGATTTGGGCAGCAGAATAGACAGTGGTTACAGAGGCAGCTGTGAGTGGCAGAGGAGCGCTGGGCCAGGAGCCAAGAGATGGGGGCTCTTTAGGTGTTTCTAGCTGTAAGTGCTTGGCACAGCTTCTTAATGCCATGGTATTCAGTTTCCTTTTCTGTAAAACAAGATGGTTATGCCAGAGGATCGCAGAGATCCCAGTGACCTTGCATCTCTCTGAGTGTATCAGGTAGGGCACTTAGACACTTGCAGGGTGCTTGACCTTTCACTTTCTCCAATCTGCCTCCCACCACCTCTTTCTGCCAGTGTAGAACATTAACATAAGAAAAAGATTTCTTAGTGGAGCATGGTGGCTCTTGCCTGTAACCCTAGCACCCTGGGAGGCTGAGGCAGATCAGTTGCTTGAACTCATGAATTTGAGACTAGCCTGAGCAAGAGCAAGACCCTCGTCTCTACTTAAAATAGAACAACTAGCCAGGTGTCATGGCAGGTGCCTGGAGTCTTAGCTACCTCGGAGGGTGAGGCATAGGAAGATTGCTTAGTCTCCTGCTTGAGCCCAGGAGACTAAGGTTGCTGTGAGCTTTATTGGCCCCCATGGGCACTCTAGCCTGGGGCAACAGAGTGAGACTCTCAAAAATAAAAAAACAAACAAACCAACATTTCTTTGTCCAGGTGTGGTGGCTCAGGCCTTGTAATTCCCAGCATTTTGGGAAGCCAAGATAGGACAATTCATTAAGGCCAGGAGTTCAAAGCTGTGGTGATCTGGGCAAGAAGAAGAAACTCCATCTTAAAAAAAGAAAAGACAAGTAAAAACGGAAAGAAGAAAGAGAGAGAGGGAGGAGAGGAGGGAGAAAGGAAGGAAGGAAGAAATTTCTTTGATTGTCAGGGCAGCTTATCCAGGTTTCTTGAGTCCAAGAGATCTGAACACCAAGGTCCTGTCTAAGATTAGGGATAAGAAAATGAATATGCAACGTGGCGCAAGCAGGAAGACAGAAGGGTGATCTTGGGGTAGTCAGGCAAGAGAACTAGAAATATTGTAGAATGGGCAAAATAATAATATGACCAGAGAAAAATCTATCTCCCAAGCAGAGACCAATTAGGAAAGCAACTAAAAGAAAAAAACCATAAGCCTACCTACAGTAGGAGGATTAAAATAGGGTGGGATGTCAAAATCTTCTCAGCCACAATAATCCGGCCCAGAAGATGGGCTGGAGACTAAAGAAAGGAAATGAACCCTGGAAGGATCCATCTAATACTGCAAACTTGTGACCAGATCCTCAGGAAAGTAAAGGTTAGTTTGTGACTTTTCATAACTGATTCCAGGGGTTTTTTGAATCTCTCTCTCTCTCTCTCCCTCCCTCTTTCTCTCTCTTTCTCCCTCTTTCTCACACTCTCTCTCTCATACACACAGGCACACATACACCTACTCTCACAGAGCATGAATGAGATGTGTCCTTGAGTCAACTATATACACAGTTTCACAGTGGATAATATTGGAAGAATGTGCTGATGGGAAAGAAAAAAATGTGAGAATGTATTTTTTAATGGTAAAATCTCCCCCACTTTTTGCTATTGGGTGTTAAGACTAAGAACCAAAGCAATAGTAGAAGATATTATAGAAATTCAATACATATTTGAATATTGAAGGATAGAATTCATGAACTAAGCAATTAAATTAATAAAGGAATCTAAACTCATCTATTTATGGGAATTGGTCTCTATCCTATGGTGGGACAGATGCCCTATTCTCTAACAGAATATTTTACCATGCTCCTCCACCCCACGACATCTCTGTAAATTCATTCTCAGTGACTAAATCAGATAAATGTGCCTCAAACATTTATATAATACCTTAGACCTAGGACTTCATAAGGAATGGGAAGGCTTGGAAAAGTACTGTGTAAAGATCATTTCACTCTGAATTGCCACCAGCCAGCCTGAAATGCTGAGAAACAAATGTTCTCAATCATTTTGTATAGTTTGGTAGGCTTATTTTCTCACAGCTGTGTGAGATAAAAACAAGTAGCTGATTTTTTCCTGAGTAAACCAAATTCCAATTGGAGCGCCTATACCAGAAAAGAATCTACTTAAATGCACACATTCTTATTTAGCATTCTTTGACGTGCACGAATGAAAGACAATATTCGGTTATTTTGTCTTGCTCTCACTCCTAGTAACCACCTCCCATTTAAAATTATGACAACATATTGCTGAGTAGGGTTCTTTTAGTAAGTCAAGAAATGCAAAACTCAAAGTTCTACCTACATTAACTTCTGTTTTTGCATAAACATTTCCCACTCTAAGCCTCATCATTGCAGGTTCCTGTATTTCATTTCCTGGATATCTGGGTATGACTCTTTGGCCTGGGAACAGGGTGTCTTGAAACACTGCGAGAATGATAGCTGTGCCCTCTTGAACATGTAGAATTTAGAAGGTCAGAAGAAAATACACCAGGTCAAAGCAGCCCCTCTCTAGATTATACACATCAGGACAGAGGGACAGGACTTAGCACCCCAAATGGAAGGAGGCAACAGGGGCCCACTCCCGGACCATTCTTCTAATGCCTCCAGTATCCTAACATCTTCTATTCAGAGAGAGTACTTGGAGGACCAAACAATAATAAACATAAAAATATCCTTAGAAAGGCACTAAAATGGAGAAGATTATATTTCTAGAATTATAATGCTCTGTAAATCCCCTGAGGTTAAGGGAGTGAGTCTTTCAAGATTGTTAACTGCCTTCTAAGGGATGGCTTTTTGCTCTGCAAGAAGAATGGACCTACTTGGGACAGAATTAAATTAGTCGGGACAATTGAGAATGTGTATTATCTGCCACCAGCCACTCTCTCTTTTTCTGCCTTTCTCCATGGAACACCGGTTCTCTCCTCTAAATAAATAATGAGCAAATATTTAACAAATACAGGTTTGAAGACTAGCCAGATCTTTAGTCTGGATGACCCTGGATGGGACACCAGGCAGGGACTTTTCTAGGTTCACTCTTCCCTCCCCATCTCCTACTCAGGACCTTCTTCCACAGTAGATCTCATGACTGTGCACCCACATCCTCTCTTCTCAGTTTGGTAATCTTGTCCAGATAATCTATAAAAAAAGCATACTAGAAAATCTCCTAAGAGGCCACAGCAGTGCCTCCAGGCTCTGTGTTCAACTCTGGCACCAAGACTTGTAGCTCCAGAATAATCTGAGTTGATCCCCCAAAACCATATTCTGTCTCAATAAGAAGCTCAGACATCAGGGTTTACAGCAGAGAATAACAAGATAGATATCAAGAGACCTGATTTCTAATGCCAGTTACACTATTAACTAGCTAAGTTGCCTTAGCTACCACATCAGAGATGGGGCTCTGATGCTCAAAAACTCACATGCTCCTCTACCTTCCCAGCCCCCCTTGGGGTAAGACTACATGACTAATATTTGCTAATGAAAGGTGAATTGAAGTCCCCCATGTCACTAAAAGATTCTGGACCTAAGGATAAAATAATTCTGAGATGCGAGAGGAAAGGAAAACAGAGATCCAATTCATGCAGTTAAAGTGGCCTTTAGAGTACAGGTGGGGTGAAATTCCTGACCAGGGAAAAATCCACACGTGGGCTATGACAGACAGGGATTTAAAGGGTTAGGGCAGTCAGGATTGATGGTATTCCTATTTCCTGGGAGGGACATGAGTCTGACCCTCTCTGAGTAGGCCATGGACCTGACCCTCTCTGGGTGGGCCATGAACTTGACCCCGTCTGGGCGGGGCAAGTTTATTTGGGCAGGTATACTTGATCTATCAGTCACCTTCACGCTGAGGCAGTGAAGAGCCGAGATGCCTCCTCAGTCCCTTTCTTCCCCTCTTCTGTGACTTTGGAGGCCTCATGCTCCAAAAGGTATACCTGCAAGAGATGAAAGACCACATCTTTCACATCTAACTGTAACGTGGAAAATACACATCAATAATTGTGTTAAGTCATTAATACGTTGCAGTTTGCCTGGTACAGCTAGTCCCTTAGCCTTTCTGGGAGCCAGCTTTTTTATTCAGCCACAACATGTTGAACCATATTGAAAGAGGATGAAATGAAAGACCAGAGACAAAATTGCTTCAAAATAAAGTTATTACATGAATTACCTTGTCACCTCTTGGATGCAAGAGCTGCTTGATTCAAATGGCCTTTATTAAATGTGAGGTGTGCTCACTACTGTGAGAGAGTTTCCAAGCCTTCTGTGATGGGAAGGGGAACTTCTTTCTTTGCAAATCATATTTCCTGCAGAGTTCAACCTTGTGGAGAACAACAACTAATTGTCAAGCATCCAAGTGGGGCTATCAGAGATAAAAACTGGGTCTCCTCAAAGCATGTTATATTTGACATTAACTTTCTGTGACTGGTCACCAGAAAGCCAACCAACAGATTCAGGATAGTCCTGGTGGAGTTTCCTAGTCCATCAATAGGATGGAAATATTTTAAAACTTCCCTAAAGCAGCTGCTTGGAAATATATAACTTCAGGATTTGGGATTAGAAGATCTTTTTAAAGGACATCAAATTCAGTGAATATATACAGAAAGGATCTTTTTTTAACTTTATGGAGGTATACTTGACAATTAAAAATTATATGTCTTTAAGGTATGCAAATTGACTATTTGATGTACCTATACATTGTGAAATAATCACCATAATCAAGTTAATTAACACATCCATCACCTCAGATAGTTGCCATTTTCCTTTTTAGGGGGCTTGAGGTGAGAACATGTGGGACCTACCCTTTTAGCAGGTTTCAAGTATACAGTAAAGTCTTGTTCACTATAGTCATTTTCTTATACATTAGAGCTCCAGAATTTACTCATCTTGCAAAACTGAAACTTTGCACCTCTTGATCAATATCTCCCTACTTCCTCCTCTCTACAGCCCCTGTGTATTTGTCTTTCTGTGTCTGGCTCATGTAATTTACCATAATGTTCTCTAGTTTTGTCCATGTTGTTGCAAATGGCAGGCTGATTCTTCTTTTTAGGCTGAATAACATTTCATTGTATATATCCTACACTTTCTTATTCCTTCATCCATTGATGGGCATTTACATGTTTTGTTGTTTACATATATGTACCTTGACCAAAATTATGAATAATGCTGAAATGAACATAGAAGTACAGATATCTTGATTTCATTTCCTTTGGATATATGTGCATATACCCAGAAGTGAGATTGTTGGATCATATTGATTTCTACTTTTAACTTATTGTAGAACCTCCATACTGGTTTTGCACAATGACTGTACCAACTTACATTCCTATCAACAGTGTACGTGGATTCCCTTTTCTCAACATTCTTGTCAACACTTATCTTTTGTCTTTCTGATAAAAGCCATTCTAACATAGGCAAGGATATCTCATTGTAGTTTTGACATACATTTTCCTGATGACTAGTGATCCTGGGTATCATTGCATATATCTGCTAGGCACTTGCATGTCACCTTTTGAAAAGTGTCTATTCAGGTCCTTTGCCCATTTTTTAAATGGGTTTGCTATTGAGTTCCATGAGTTCCTAATATATTTTGGATAGTAACTCCTTATCCAGCATATAGTGTGTTGGATAAGGGCTTAATATTTTTCCCACTCCATTTCCTTTGTTTTGCAGAAGATTTTTGGTTTGATGCAATCCCATGTGTTCATTTTTCTTTTGTTTTTGTTGCCTGTGCTTTTATTGTCATATCCAAAAAATTGTTGCCCAGACCAATGTCAAGAAGCATTTTCCTTGTGTTTTCTTCTGGTAGTCTTATGCTTCAGTCATCAATTCATTTTGAGTTGACTTTTGAATAAAGTGCAAGACAAGGGTTCAAATTTATTCTTCTGCATGTGCATATCCAATTTTCCTAAATTTTAGTCTTCCTCATTTATTAAAGATACTATTCTTTCCCCATTTTGTGAAACCTTGTCAAAGATTAGTTAACCATGGATTCATGGTTTTATTTTGTGGCTCTCTATTCTGTTCCATTGGTCTATATGTCTGGTTTTGTGCTAGTATCATACTGTTTTGATTACTGTAGCTTTGTAATATATTTTGAAATCAGAAAATGTGAGGGTATTTGGTGGGACCTTACCTAATGTACATAATGAAATGATACATTTCAAAACTATTAAGAATGGAGTGTAAATGTCTTACCACAACAAATAAGTAAGCGAGGAGATGGTTATGTTAATCAGTTTGATGTAAGCATTCCACATTGTATATCAAATCAGCATATAGTACCCCATAAATGCATTAATGTACATAGTTATGATTTAACAAAAAAAAAAAGTAACAGTACTAAAGTAAATGTTATCCAATATATAAAAATGTGGGTCATTTGCTTTACCAATTATATTTGAATGCATTAATTCCATATTAATCGTATGCTTTCCCTTGATAACTTCAAAGTTTACTTAGGAAAACATTAGATAAAAATATCTTCTTAGCCATGATTAAGAATAAGGATCATAGGCTCAGCGCCCATAGCACAGTGGTGGGTTCGAGCCTGGCCCAGGCCAGCTAACCAACAATGACAATTGCAACAAAGCTAACCAACAATGACAATGGCAACAACAACAACAAAAAATAGCCGGATATTGTGGCAAGTGTCTGTAGTCCCAGCTACTTGGGAGGCTGAGGCAAGAGAATCACTTAAGCCCAAGAGTTTAAGGTTGCAGTGAGCTGTGACACCATGGCACTCTACTCAGGGTGACAGTTTGAGACTCTGTCTCAAAAAAAAAAAGAATAAGGATCATAAATTTATATTTTCAATAAATATCTATTGTTCAATTTCTATGTTTCTATACTACTATATATGGAGATTATAATAGGTATATATTTGTTCTCTGAATTATTTTATTAGTAGTTCATTTCCATGCAAAATAAACTCTCTAAATCATCTCAAAAAAAAAAAAGAAAGAAAAGAAAGTGTGATGGTTCCAGCTTTGCTCTTCTTACTCAAAATTGTTTTGGCTATTTGGAGTCTTTTATGGTTACATATGAATTATAGGATTATTTTTTCTGTTTCTGTAAAAAAATGTATAGTAAGTTTAATTCTCCTAATGATAAAGAACTCCTCATTGAAATTCCATTCCATTTTTGTGGTCATAAACATTTCCTTTTTTATTTTACTCAAGTAAAAACTAAAAATCTTCCATCTACTGTTTAAAGCAATGTCAGTCTATATTTTTTACCATATGACAATTTTTCAAATACTTAAATACAATATTAACTCCACTTTTAGACTTCTATTTCACATGTTAAATCCAACCAATTTCTTCTACAAGTTTGCAAATAACATTTTATTTTATTTCCTTATTTATGCACTCTCTTTCCAAAGAAGATTTAAGATGATGAACAAAAAGATAAAGCAAATATATCAATCCTAAGGATTAAAGCACTTGCTGAATTTGAATATCAAATATGGCTCTGAATTTCCTGGAAGCCAAGACAAAAAGGAAAATAGGATGAGTTTATATAGCTCTCAACGTCAGGAAGAGAAAGCGTTACAAAAAAATCATCTTTGGTCTCTTTGCTGTCCTCATCATCTTGCTCTAAAAGCATCTGGCTTATCAGTATCTTCTGTAAACTGCCATAAAGAGGAATGAACACAATCCTTGTTCAGGATTGTGATATAGTTTTCTTAGAAAGCATAAATTGACCTTAAATAAAACACCACTTCTTAAATAGTTATTGTGGACCAAGAATGTAGAAGATGTTTTACATATATTATCTGTAATTCTAACAACAGCCTTGGAAAATGGGTAAAAATACCTCCATTTCGGAAACTAAGAAATTGAGAAATTTATCTAAGGTCACACAATCATGCATATTACAGACCCAGGTCTGCCTGGATCAAATCTTGTATCTTTTTCATTAGTCAACAACAAATTCTCTTTTTTTTTTTTTTTTTTGTTGTTGTTGTTGTTGTTGTTGTTGTTGTTGCAGTTTTTGGCCAGGGCAGGGTTTGAACCTGCCACCTCCAGTATATGGGGCTGACACCCTCCTCCTTGAGCCACAGGCACGACCCCACAAATTCTCAACCAAAAGGATTATATGATTTCTAAAAGTGCCTCGCTAAAAGCTACAGGCATGTTGAGTCATAGGGAGAATATGGTTGAATGTTTTGAATCTGACATTTTCTTAAAAACCAACACTGGTAACTGTTTTCATCTTCTTCAGGCATCTTAAGGAATCCCAGAAACACATGTGAGTTGGGGGTGGTTTTGTTTTGTACACTGCAGCAGTTACTCATATTTTGGGACACACTCAATGCAGACTAGATTTGGATCCGCTGGGCTTTGTCAAACACAGGTGCTTATGCATTGATTCAAATTTGAATTGGCAGAATAAATCTTCAATATGGAGGTTTACATCTCTAAAAATACACAGAAAATATATGAAGAACTATAATACACAACAGCAGAATGGGGACATTTTCTCTCTACTGACTAAAGGCTACTTACATCAAGCTTTTTCTTTCCAGTTCCAGGGCCACTGACTTAAACCAGACCCTTATTATCACTTATCTTTAACATGACAATAGTTTTTCAACTATCTGTCCTATCTCAGTCCTCTATCTTAATCTATTCAGTTTTCCACGTTCTCACCAAAAATATGTCTACCATGTCTCTTTCCTCTTTACAAACCACTGTCATTTCCATTGCTCTTTGAGATCAAGTTAAAATCCTATAACATGGTATACAAGACACTTTACAACCTGGTATTAATTTATCACTTCCACTACCATTTCCTTTCCTTTCTCCCCCATACATCACTGAGCTTCTCAACATGCCACGCTATGCCTTTTCCCATCTTCATGTCATTGCACAAGCTATTTGCTCTTCTTAGAAATGCCCTCCCCTCCCCCCTCACCTGGAAAACGTCCACTCATTCTTTAAGATTCAGCCTGAAAGTTAGGCCAGGTACAGTGGCTCATACCTGTAATCCTAGTACTCTGGAAGGCCAAGGAGGGTAGATTGCTTGAGTTCAGAAATTTGCGGCCAAGCTGAGCAAGAGTGAGACCCCTATCTCTAAAAATAGCTGGGTGTTGTGTTGGGCACCTGTGGTCCCAGCTACTTGGGAGGCTGAGGTAAGAGGACCACTTGAGCCCAAGAGTTTGTGGTTGCTGTGATCTATGATGCCATAGTGCTCTACTGAGAGCTACTGGCTAAGACTGTTTAAGAAAAAAAAAAGTTGCCTACTCTATTAAAGCTTCTGTCTTTCCCAAAGTTAGCTGCTCCTCTTCTGGAATGCCACAGTCTTATCTCTAATAAACCATTTAGCCTTCACTTTACATTACTTTCTATCTCCACCTGACTCCTTTAGAGTAAACATGTATCCTGAAAGTCTGCACGGAGAAAGTCCTCAAAAAATGTTTATTAAATGAATGTCCCCATCACAGTGGCTAAATTGTATATACCCCACTAGGAGTTGACAACTACAAACTCCGCAGTCACAGGAGATGACTCCTGCAAATGAAGTGAGTCCACACCAAAGAGTAAGATGACAGCCATAATTTACAGAAATAACACAACCCCAAAGCTACATTTGAAGCCCACCCAAAATACAATTGTGGTGACCCAGGTACAATATCAGAAAGGATCATCTGAAGTATGACTTCTATAATAATGCTCATTTGGTTTTTTCTTACAATAAAATTTTAGTATGAATTATGATAAAGCTAAATATATTGATAAATAAAAAAATCAAGATCACTCATAAATCAATCATTCAGGAAAAATTACTGATAACATTTTGGTGTATATCTCCTTTCACACACATAAGAATTTATGCATGCTTTTTTCACTTGATATATTTTGAGTATATTTCATGTAATTCAATGTCATTTTAAGTGTGAGTATGTATCATTCCATGATGTGTGTGCATATGCAATAATGAATTGATCTACTCCTATTCTAGGACATCAAAGTTGCTTCCAATTTGCAATATTGTTAATAGTACCAAAGAATATCCTTGCAGCTATCAATACTCATGGCAAAGCCCATGAGAAAGATTGTGCCAATTTCCCAGTAACAAGCTAAGTATAACTGTGGCTATTTCTCTAAAAATCTTGCTAACTATGGGCATTTAGGTTGTGTTTTTTTTTAACTAGAAATGAGTAAATCTAATCAACTATGCTATATTTTGTATCTAAATATATGTGCATAGTTTCAAAATGGGAATGGGAGTTAAAGAACCAGTAAATGGTGTGATCAGAGATAAAATCTGGTGATGCATCTGGGCCTGGGAGCATGAGAATTCTGTTGATACAGCAAGAACCTTCTACTGATGGAAGTGGATGCCTCAAGCTCATGATGTGATAGCCTTCTCTCAGGATCATCCAACTCCCTTGCCCCTGGGTTCCTGTTCACCTAGTTATGTGCAGCCTGACGGAAAAGCATGGTCTTTTACTAACAAGAGCCTGATTCTCAATGATAGTTCTCACCGTCAGTTGTCACTCTGATCCACATATCATGTCAATGTGAGTCTATCTCCATGAAACTTACCATCTCTGTCATAGAATTCCTAAAGCCAAAATTAAAGGTAAAACCTTTGATGATTCCCAAACTTGCTTCCCAGCAGTATCACCTATCTAAGTGGGTTTTGTTTTATTTTTAAATATTGACTTCCAAGACCCATCCTAGAGATTTTGATTTGGGAGATCCAGGATAGGACCTAGGAATCTCTATTTTATAAGGTTCCACAGTTGATTCTGACATAAGCCAAATATTGATAACCAGGGACCTGGACTGTGATGGCCTAACCTGGATCCTTACCCTTCACATACGGGTCAAAGAGATCAGTTGGCTTTCCAAATACTACCTTCTATTTCTCTCTATGCATCCTCAAACAGCAAAAGGCAAAACCAAGGATTATAATAATACCTTATGTATCTTGTTCTTACTATGTTCTAAAAATATTTATGTGAGTCCTAAGGCTCAGTGTCCTTATCTATAAAATGTAACAACTTATATGTCAAACACTTAAAAACAGAAAAACTATTATGAATAGTAATATTATATACTTTTCATCACAACTCTAGGCCTGGCTGTTATAAGCAATATAAAAATAATGTAATGGTAAATGATTATAGTACACTTTTTTTTCCAAATGAGCCAAACTCAGATGTTGAGTTTGCAAAGCTGTTATATGAGCTATAGCAAATTTTGGAAGATGTGGTCTATATGATGAAAACTCTTGTTGGAAAAGAAGAAAATCCTCACTCTCTAAGAAGCTTTCTCTTCTCTCTCTGTTTTGCCTCCCTGAGGATTCCATGGATTCTGAGACAACTGCTATTGCCATAGTCCCTGATGGCTTCTCTAATGGTGCGAGTCATGACATCCTCTCTGAGGGTAGGACTTGGCTGGACAATCTCCAAATCCAGCCAAAGCCAACTGTGCTTGACTAAAAATGAGAAAAACCCAGTCAAGACCTAATTCTCATCTACCACTCCAACTCCAAGCCCAAATGTTCATGGCACCAGAAATATAGAGAAAGTTCAGAATAAATCCCTGAATCATGTCATAATCAAAAAAGGGCCTAGGTACTTGAAAAGATGGGGAGTTCAGAGAGAAAAAAGAGGTTGTGGGAAGGATTATAATAATACCTTATGTATCTTGTTCTTACTATGTTCTTACTCATACCTTATGTATCTTGTTCTTATAATAATTCAAAAAGCAAAGCACATGAGTTTAGTTCCACACAGCAGTCTATCTTTGATCTGCTTTGTTACTATAACTTACAGAATGATAAGATGGTCAGGAAAATACCATCTCAGACAATGGTCATCATTAGGCTAAGTGGTGGGCCTCACTTTCCTTTCCTCTTAGGAGGCAAGGTCTTCTTAGGCACTAGTGTGGAAACAGAACCACTTCCCACATTCTAATAGTAGGAGATCCAGGAGCCTGACTCAGTGCCTATCCACGTGCTGAAAGGAACAGAGCACCCAAAAGCTTGAGGCGAGAGAAGCAACCTGCTGAGAAGGTTGGGAGAAGCACAGCCTGATCGTCCCTAGGACAAGATCAGAACTGAAGCAGGCATGCCACCTGATGTCCCTTACTCGGAAGGGTCTCAAGAGTCTTTGCACCAAAGGAGGTCCTAAGAATAAGAACTGTCCTAGAAAGCCCAATCTCATGGGGGGATACAGCCCTATCCAAAGGGAGATAGTTGTGCTGTCTCTTACAGATACCCTCCAACTGCCTGCCCTTCTGCTGATCCATGTCAGTGTGTATCAGAAGGCTGCCTCTTCCTGGGCTCCTGGGTCCCTACTCTGTGCTTGCATTAGCCCCAGGAAGCCTGAAAAGGCACAGGGATTAGAGCAGAGACTGAAGAGGGAGAAAGACAGGGGAGCCAGTGCCAAGCTGCACAGAGGTTTACTTTTACAAGTGAGCAAAAAGCTGTTAGTGAAATACCTTCTCTCAGTAGGCTGAGATGAGCAGATTACTGAGCTCTGTCAGTGACTAAGGGTGCCTGGAAACAAAACACAGATAATTTTGAGTTTGTTTTTCTGTTTCAAAAAAGAAAAAATACATTTGGACTCCCCCCCCCCTTTCTTTCTTTCTGGATGTAGCATTAGTTGGCTTCCTCCACAAAAAGCCCCCAAATAGAACAAATGCATGAGAGGTGGGAGCATTGAGGACAGCCCAAGAACAAAATTAGAACCAAGTCCTGGGAGGCAGCAGAATCCTAGATTTTTTTCACAAAATCTGCTCTCCAAATCTGGCTCCAAAAACACTGCTCTTTTGCTAAACTGGCAACGGTTGCCACTGAGAATCTCAACAGTACATCACACTTGTCAATCTGAGTTCCTTGGCAAGGAGTCAACTGTTTTGAAACTGGTGTTTGGTCACCCTCCCTCCCCCATAAACCATCCCTGCCAAACCCTTTTGATTTCTCACTTATTTCTCTTTCCTTTTCTGTTACTCTTCAGGAGATCAAAGCCAATCCAAGGAAAATAAGGCAAGGCAAATGTTGTTGTTGTTGTTGTTTGGGTTTTTTTTTTTTTTTTTGTAGGTGTCAGTTATGGGAAATGCACCAATTTTTGGAAAGATAGGGCTAAATAACTGAAATGGGAAATTTGCAGGGACAAACCTTGAGCAAGCAGGGAGAAATTTGTTGAACTCCAGTGAGCTCAGATCTCATTTTTGTGCTCAACGATTATCTTCATCTGGTTGGCTGATATGTGGATCTCATCTTTCAAGACAGGCCCTAAGTGTCAAATCACTTCTCTTGTTCCTCTCCTGATGGAATACTTATCAGCAGCCAGCATCCTTTAAGTGAAGGTGACCTCAGAAGGGATGAAAAGTTTTCTTAGTCAGGTCTGGTCTTTTAGGGGGCTCTTCAACCCCAATGGAACTGGATTTGAACAAACGTGTTCAACAAATCCAGAAAGTTCAACAGTCAGGGATGCTGTGGCAGTAGTTACCCCAGACTGTTACAAAGATCTGATTAGTGGACAAAGTGATGTGGGGACACTTATTATTCAATTCAAACTGAATTAACAGATCCAGGACCAGCTATTGACACACACTGTCCCTCTCCAATGACTATAGTGTTCATCCACTCAAGTGAGAGGTGATGCTGAGTGCCAACTTTTTACTTCCAGCAAAACTGGGCAAACATTTTTAGAATATGTTAGATATAAATAAACTAGGTACTACTAGGTATTCAAAGTACTTTATTTCATTTAATCCTCACAATCACTCTATAAATTGTTTATTGTCATCCTATTGCCATAGATGAGGAAGTTGAAGGCTCAGAGAGATTTAAGAACCCAGGGACCTAGAATTCAAACCTGTGTCTCTAAACTTAGAGTCCTGAGATCTTCCTAATAGCCCAAAGCTCCTCCAGACTTCTACCTGCAGATACCCCAGATGTATTTCAAACTATAAAAGCTTGGGACTAGAGGATACCTGGTGAAATCCTATGTAACCAAGCCAACAGCAAGGACACAAGCATTAACTAAGAGAAGCATGCAATATCTTATGCCATCATATCAGGCAAATTTGTGAAGAGGAAATTCTGTACTTTTTCTTTTAAACAATTTATATTACTTAGTAAAAGTAAAGAGTATGTTATGGGAATTAATAATGGAGATTTTAGAGACTTTTCTTTACAGTATTTAAAAACATTATAAAAAAATCTTTTTAAGAAGACAATTTTAAAATTGCCTAGTGGATTCAGAATTGGGAAAATTTCAAGGGGCCAGGCGCAGTGGCTCAGGCCTGTAATCCCAGCACTCTGGGAGGCCAAGGTGGGTGGATTCCCTGAGCTCACAAGTTGGAGACCAGCCTGAGCCAGAGTGAGACCCCACCTCTAAAAATAGTAGAGTGTTTTGGCAGATGCCTGTAGCCCCAGCTACTTAGGAGGCTGACGTAAGAGAATCGGTTGAGCCCAAGAGTTTGAGGTTGCTGTGAGCTATAATGTCAGGGCACTCTGCCAAGGGTGACAAAATGAGACTCTGTCTCAAAGGAAAAAAAAAAGAATTGAGGAAAAAATGGAGGTGATGATGCTTTTGCTAAAACAGTTCTCTAGCACATAATCCCAGTTGCCTATTTGAGGATGAATCGATAGTGCTATAGTGTAAAGATGAGTCTGAGAATAATGTAGAAGGCAGCCACGAGGAAATATACAGAGCAGATGTGCCCTTTAGTTCAGGCTCCATGCCACATGATTTAAAAAATCATGGCATGGAATTTATCATGCAGGAACTTCCCCAAGTAGAAATGTCACAAACACATATATAGAAAAATAAATATGGTGCTCTGGCAGAGGTAATAGAGCAAACGTGAAAACTAAGAAGCATCAAAATGAAGCCAGTTGTCTCTAGCACAGACGTGGCTTGACACGCCCTGTTCAATGCTTGGCAACTGAGGCTCAGAACAGTTCTGGGATCAGGACAGTAGGTCAGACACTTGTCAAATCACAGAGAAAGGTTTATGCTAAGAAGAGAATCCTACAAATCTATTTGTCTAACAGGACCCATGTATTAAAACCCAGTAAGAGCTCCAGAACACAATAATTATTACTGTTATTATTAGTGATCACCTTTTTTAAAGAGAACAAATATATAAGCAAATTATATATAAATATATATACTTATATTAGTAATCATCTTTTTTAAAGAGTATATGTATGGGTAGGCATATATATTATAAATAATTATGTATACTATATGTACATACATATATATGTATGGACAGATAGTTGTAAATCAATGAGGTGCTTTGGTGTTTTGTGTATATTACAACTAGTACCCAGGTTACATGAGAGATAGGTTCTACAGGTTTATTCTTAAGTTGAATTTATATATAAGTTGGAACTGGTACATCTACCTATTACCTGTAATAGTCTCTGTTCATAAGTGCAAGTTGTATATGAGTTGGATGTTTGTAACTCAAGGACTTACTGTAATAGCCTCTGTTTATAAGTGCAAATTGTATGTATGTAAGTTGAATGTAACTCAGGGACTGCCTATATCTCTAATCCTTTAATTTTTTTTTATTGAATCATAGCTGTGTACATTAATACTATCATGGGGTACAGTGTGCTGTTTTTATATACAATTTGAAATATTTTCATCAAACTGGTTAACATAGACTTCATGTTATTTTCTTAGTTATCGTGTTAAGACATTTATATTCTACATTTAGATTCACATGTATTCTTATAAGATGAACCGTAGGCGTGATCCCACCAATCACCCTCCCTCCTCCCCTCCCCTAGTTTAAGAATTTTATTAAACCAAACTCACATCAAAGATAGCTGTAATGTTCAGGTCAGTTTTCCAATTTGTAGAATAGAATCTCAATCTATCTCAAAATATGAGTATCCACATAAGCCATCATCACAACATTTTTTTTTTTTTTGAGAAAGAGTCTCAAGCTTTCACCCTGGGTCGAGCACTGTGGTGTCCCAGCTCACAGCAACCTCAAACTCTTGGGCTTAAGTGATTCTCTTGCCTCGGTCTCCTAAGTAGCTGGGACTATAGGTGCCCACCACAATGCCTGGCTACGTTCTTTTTTTGTTATTGTTGCAGTTGTCATTGTTGTTTTAGCTGGCGTGGGCCAGGTTCGAACCTGCTAGCCTTGGTGTATGTGGCTGGCGCCCTACCCACTGAGCTACAAGCACTGCCCATCACAACTTTTAAATGAAAATTATATAAAAATGCTAAAATGTATTGGTACTTTTTGCTAGTTGTCCAATTCTTAGGACACAATGAGCAATACATTTTAAAGCATCATTAATTTTATTTTTTATTAATATTTAATTTATGGTAGTATTTTTACCTTTATTACAAATTACCTAATCTCACATTTTGTTTTATTTTGGTATGCTATGCTAAATCCTTGGTAGACATGCAATAGACATATAAATTGGTTCCTATGTAGTTAGCCAAAATTATTTCTGACGTCCTGACAAAGCAGAACTCTCCAATAGTCTGTTTTTTGAGCCAGAGGCAATATTGAAGGAAATAAATCAGATAAACATCAAAATTTACAATGATTCAACATAGTTTTGTGGGTGTTTCTATTCTTAGAATTTATCATATTAATACTTTTAAGCTATAAAAATTTATATGAGTTAGAACTGGAAATATTTAACCAAGATTTTTAAATCTCTTGCACATTTTTAAAACATCCTGCAGAAATTTTATGGTGATGAGCTTAAAAACCTCTATCAGCAGTGAGGATTATTATAATATTAAAAACTGGACTTCCATTATTGCAGTTTAATGCAGTTCTAGAGGAAAAAAGAAATGATCAAATTCAGACCACAAGAAGAAAAGACATCACTGCTTGGTAATATTACTTCATTAGCCAGATAAAGATAAGTTAAAAGAACGTGTTTATCTCCTGCCAGAGGCAGCCTCTTTGGCCTGCACACATCCTAATCTAAATTCTGCCCTTAACTGTGTACAAGGGTCCCCATTAAGGGTTGAGTAATTCACACAAACTAGGTGATGATGTAGCTGAGGACAACATCGGCCCCATGGTATGTCTATGTGCTACTAGTCTTTGGCTGATCAAGTATAGCAGCCTACAGGGGTTGCAGTGACATGCATCATCCTTCCCACTTTTTCTGCATCCTTTTGTCCCCCAAGCAGAAAGGGCATATGATGTTTTCCTAGCCAATATCACAGGTCCAGAAACCTCAGAATAGTTCATCTTCAATGGGCATACACCAGGGACAGTATTGCAAATCAATTAGATATATTTCATATTTGAAATTAAGTTATCTGATTTCCAGCATGTCTTCTGTCCTCAAAGAATGATGCATTTATCTTCTTGGTTATTTGGAAGAAACTGGGATGACTGGGGTTAAAGACTCTTTTCTGATGCTAAAGAATTAATCTGTCTTAGCAACTAAAACTACTTTATATTCCAGCCCCAGAGCAAAAGGATCCTGCTTGTCTCTGCCCTATATTATACAGGAACGTTATGGATTTTACCACATTTACACAAACCCAATACTATGTGGAAGCTGCATCTAAATTAGTAAATATCTTACTAAAGCAGCAATGAGGCTTTGGGGAAGGATATGTGGAGAAAAAGCTGTAGGGAAAATGATTAAAAGTATATATCAATCTGTCTTTATAGTATCATCAAATTGAAATATAAGCTTGAAATCCATTACTTTATTCCCCTGAGGGTTATATTCAACTGCAAAAGAAGAATTAACCTTGAACTTTATACACTATCTCAGAAATTTCATAGACCTAGGATGTAATGCATATTATAAATATGTTAAAATGGAAGGAAATGACATAAATTGTTGAAGTCTATGACCAAGGCTGCATTCAGGCAGCAAAAAAACTACATTAAAATGTATCAGTGAGTTGGCTCCTTTGGTCAATACAGGCAATGAAGAATTCATTAAATATTCAATTAATATCTATGAAGGCCTACTGTGTACACTTCCCTATATAAGGCACTAAGGAAAGTAATCATGAAAAAGTCATTACCCTGTCCCAATAGTCTAAACAGAAAGATCATAAAACCTTATCTATTCTGAAGTTTCCTAAGCATGACGCTTTATTAAACCAAAAAAATCATTCATCAAGTGAATTTTTTTTTAATAGAGACAGAATCTCACTTTAGTGTCCTTGGTAGAGTGCTATGGCATCACACAGCTCACAGCAACCTCCAACTCCTGGGCTTAGGAGAGTCTCTTGTCTCAGCCTCCCAAGTAGCTGGGACTACAGGTGCCCACCACAATGCCTGACTATTTTTTTGTTGCAGTGTGGCCAGGGCCAGGTTTGAACCCGCCATCCTCAGTATATGGGGCCAGTGCCCTACCCACTGAGCCACAGGCGCTGCCCCATCAAGTGAATTTTTTAAAAAGCTGATAAACTGAATGTACCAGGTTTCATGGCCATGCAATCAATTTTCTGTTTCATCTTTATTATTTTAGAAAAATGAGCTCAGCAGAGTCCACTTATAATAGATTTTATGTGACATATAGCTAAGACTTTTTTTTTTGATCTCCAAAGTCTATTGGGAGTTTAGAAACAACCAACCAAAAAGGAGAATTCCAGTATTCTAATCATCCTCAACATTTCCTCTGACTCAGACACATAGCATTATAAACAGTAAGAGCTGTTTGCCTATTAGTTTCTCAATATCCGGGATTGAGACTGTTGCTGGACCATTTATGAAGCACTAAAATACTCCAGTGCACTTAAGACAATCTCATATCACATATTTCAATGTGAGCATCTGGAATATTCTCTTTGGTTGGCACGCTTTTGATTCTATTCTTCATCCCGAGGTGTTACCAGACCCCTTGTGCTTAAGAATTAGGAGTAATTGAGTTCCAGCCCATTTGCTTAGAAATCAACCTTACAATGGGGTGTCATGAGTACTGCATTATCTCCTAAAGTTATGCAGCCAGTGTGATCTGGACACAAAGGGGCACTTATATCCACTTATAATATGTATTACCACAGCAATACATATTATAGGATAGCATATTCAGTTTTTACATCTCTTAGATGTTGACATTTAGGGAGTGAATCTCTGCCTCCAGATTTTGCCATTTTATTCTACTGGGTACAGGAAAGTGATGTTCCCTATGCCCATTCCTGAAGCATGTAGTCCTGGTAGGGTCTAACCCGAAAGGGCATTTTCTCAACATGACAACAGAGGAAGGAAGATCTGCAACATCCACATCCACATGTGAAGAATGCACACTCATGTCCACAGCAGGGTTGGTATAACCATGAAAATCAGACAGCTTGACATTGGGCAATGGTTTTGGGAACAGGATTCAGGCAGCAGATGGTGATAAATGTACAGGGAGCATGGCCAGTCTCCCAAGAAGGAGGAGCCTGGTAAGACCTGGTAGGGAAGTAGTCCAGTTTTAACAAAAGAAAAATGAAGGAGAACCCAAGTCTTAAGGACTGGGCAAGTGGGACAAGAGGTGGGAAAGACAACAACTTGTTAAGCATGCAGATACCTTAAGACCCACATCAGCATATCAAAATTTGGGTCTATGACTGGCTTTAGGTCTCATTAAGCTAGTATGATTGAGGCTGCTGCTGGGATCAAGAATCATGCAGCACTGATCTGGTCAAGTATTTCTGCATGTAGAGGTTGAGGAAGGCAGAGGTTGACATGCACTTTCCAGCAGGGGGCAACCTGGAGAGTTACCAGGATAGAATTTCAAGTTCAGCCTAAGGCTTCCCACTGGCCTAGGACATCACACTAGGATTTAGGAGCCCAAAGGAAAGCAGGTTTAGATAAGAAATCCTTCTTTATAGGTAGAGGATGGCAAATAAATCAGGAAGCTGAAAAAGACTTCTAAGAATAAAAAGGCTGAATGGAAAAGAAAAGTAACCTTAGATCCAAGCAGAGAAGTCAGCTAATACAAAGAGTCAGATAGGTGCAGTCAGACAAGACAGAGGGTAGGACCAGAGAGGTCAGCGAAAGCAGGATGGCAGGATTCGTATAAAAGCAAGAACATGTTTGTTCCTTTTAGATTTCCCGCATATAGCCAGTATAGGTGTGGAAAGGAGAAAAAGGAGAAATGGAGTAAGGGAAGGAGTTCATGAGATGGATGAGGAAATAAGAAATAAATGTGGAAACAGAAGTCAATTTAACTTGGATGGAAATCAGTAATATTAAATTCTATCCTGACTTTGCCACTCACTAATGCTGGACTTTGGATATAAGTAATTTAATGACTTGACATCATAATTACTCTATCTGTAAAATGAATGTATAGACTAGATAATCTTAAAAAAAAATTAGCTCTCATAGCTTGCGGCTTAGATATTATTTTTTGTTTGTTTTTCAGGTGAGAAATTGAGACGGGGACAGGTAAAATGGACTTATCAAAGTCACTTTAACTCTAGATACAGTGGTCCCCCTTATCTGTGGTTTTACTTTCTATAGTTTCCTTTCCTCTTGGTCAACTGTGGTCCCAAAATATTAAATGGAACATTCCAGGAATAAGCAATCTGTATGTTTTAAGTTGCATGCCATTCTGCGTAGTGTGATGAAAACTTCCACCCTCCCAGTCTGTCCATCCCAGGATATGAATCTCCACTTTGTCCATCATATCCGTGCCGTCTATTACCCACTTGTTAGTCACTTAGTCTGTTTGTCACTTGGCAGCCACCCATTCATCAGGTCTTCTAATGGGGTATCACAGTGCATGTGTTCAAGTAACCCTTATTTTACTTAATACAGGTAGTCCTGAGTTATAAACATATGACTTACATACAACATGTACTTAAAAACATATGACTTACATACAACATGTACTTAAAAACAGAGGCTAATACAGGTAATAGGCAAATGTACCTGTTCCAACTTACATATAAATTCAAATTAAGAGCAAGCATGCAGAACCTATCTTGTTCATAACCTGAGGACCACCTATAATGACCTAAACATGCAAGATTCATGATGCTGATAATTCAGATATGCCAAAGAGGAACCATAAAGTGCTTCCTTTAAGTGAAAATGTGAAATTTCCCAACTTAATAAAGAAAGAAAAACAACACGTGCTGAGGTTTCTAAAGAAGATTTGGTAAGAACAAATCTTATAACCATGAAATTGTAATTAAGAAAAAAAAAATTGTGCTAGTTTCGCTGTCATACCTCGAACTGCAAAAATTATGGCCACAGGATGTGGTAAGTGTTTAGTTAAGATGGAAAAGGCATCAAATTTGTGGGTAGGAGATATGAACGGAAACATGTTCCAAGTGATGGCAATTGGACTCAGTACTAACTGTAGTTTCCGCATCCACTCAGGGTCTTGGAATGTATCCCCCATGGATAAAGGAGAGACTACTATAGTTTGAATCCAAGGCTAGAATCCTTTCTGCTACACTACAGCACATCTTACCATTAGCTTGTTCTGAATAACATAATGGATAAGCATGCTCAAACAGTAGGCTTTTTCTGAAATCTAATCTTCATAAAAGCATTTGGCGGAAATTCTGTTCACGTGTACATTGAAGCTGGCATCCTACAGGTAGATCAAATGAAGTGGGATGAGGATGGGATATCAAGACAATTTATCCTTATAACTAATACATATCTCAGGCCATTCATTATATACTTCATTTATGACTATACTAAATGACTATATAAGCAATGGACCCCAGGTTAAATTGGTTTAGCACTTCTAGCTGTCCCTGTCAACCTATGCAACTCAGTCATGAGGCAGGCTAGGCATTCATTGTGTTGGTAAGATTATGGAGGAATGCTGGCAATGGTGATACATGATGCTAGGAGAATACATTCAATTTTAAGATGGGTCCTCAAGGATGGTTGGTGGCTGGTTTCTCAAATCACAAAATCCTAAGAAGATAAAAGTTGGGGTGCAAGTTGAGGAAACCTCATCACCATGGATTCCAAGCCAGGGGAGAATATGAGCCACAGGAATGGCCAAGGCAATACTAGAGTCAGGTGGGTGATAGAAGCTATGTACCTCCAAGAGACCCATCTGGGATAAATAAGGACTACAGCCCATGGCAGGATTCAGCATTTGGGGAGCCTTATGAGAACTAAAAAGGAAAGTAGAATCTCAAACAAGCCAGTTGATGTTTCAGGATTGGGCTTCAGTATCAATGCAGAAACTGGAGAGAACAGTAATAAGCTAACAGAACTGGCTAGTCTTATTGTTATACAAAATATTCCAAGGGTGCAGACCCAGGCTGAAGCTTTTATAGGCAAAGGGCAGCAAAAAAGATTCTAGATCCATCGCCAGGGTAAAGATGAGAGATGTCCTAATACATTTCTGTAAGATTGTTTATAATTGGCTGTAGAACTGAGTTGTCCTGACATATAAATAAAAGCTTTCAATACTTGCAGCTGTGCCTGGGTCAGGCAGGGACTGACTGACATACCACAATGTGGTTTAATTTAATTTGCATCCATTTTATAACCGAGTAATGTATCCATTGCATTGTATCTCAGACATGATAAAATCCTCAAAGAATTGCATTCATATTCTTTTGTCATTATAATACCTGGTATTAATTGAATGATTATAGGCATTTATACCCTTTCATTAACATTAATACTATTGTAATGAAAACTCAATAAAATTGTAATGCTATTCTACAGACATGTTCTTGAATTGCTTTGTCAACATAATTGCAAAACCTAATGACAAAGTAATAACATATCTATGGATTAATAAGATATGTTTTGGTTTTCACCAGATGGCAATACAAAAATCTCAATCAAAATTTATCCTTGATCATTTCTGAAGTATAGCATTGCAAAAAAATTAACCTTGACTTTAGAATGTTTCAGTAGATTCCACTACATAGGAAGGGTTAAAGCTTTATAACTTCATGTACCTTTATGTTCAGTAGTTCACATTAATGTCAAATCATGTAACTAAAATGGAATTAATTTTATTGTGGCTCACCCATATCCACACAATAAAGTATTTCACAGAAAGAACAAGAGGAAATACATTAAAGAAATTTTCTAGATATCTTATAACATTCTCAGTCAAATCCACTTTGAGTAAAACCATAGTGAAAGTATCCTTTATAATGTGCATTTTGCTAAAAGAGAGTTAATGTGCCTTCTAGTGTTCTAAAGTCATTCCAATGTTTCTACAAATGTTAGGAAGATTTGCATCTGAAAACAAATAATTGATACATACCAGGGGGCTTTACAGCTTATCTCATCGTTAATTGCACATTTCATCTATGATTAGAGGTGTGACTATGCCTGCTTTTTTAAAGAAATTAACCACAATCAGAAAAGGCCATGCAGATGTTTCAGGGTCTGACTGCTTTCTCTTATACATACAGGCTCAACAAGAAAGCTTTAGACTCGTTTAAATGCTTGGTCTAACACAATACTTTTAACTCTTTGGTTGGCATATTTGCTGATAGAATACCAGTCTTCCCTGAATAGAAATGTCTTTCTGGAAATCACTCTGCCATGTGAGAACACTGACTAAGACTGCTGGGTCATTCTGAGGACACAGCAACACTAGAGAGCCATCTTAGCCCTCGTCAGGACCTGCATCTACTTCTAGAATAATTTCCTTTCTTTAGGTAGATTCTTTTGTCTTTAAAAACTACAAACTACTCCCTACAAATTTGGGAGAACCCATTTATCCCCTTTGTATCGAGGAAGAGTACTAATTTCTTTATCATAACCTACCTAATTTTTAGTAAATAAATACTCATGCTTCAGAAACATTTTTCTTCTATTACACTATTTGAAAGCATTTATTATACAGCAACACAATATTGGAGACTGGAAATACAAAGACAAATAAGAGAAGGCCTCTAATCCTCACAGAGGTAGCCTGCAGTAAGGCTTGAGAACATGAACTTCTTAGCTTATCTCTTGGTTTTAGTATTTCCTAGCTGTGTGATCTTGCACAAGGGACTTTACTACCTCACTCAGTTTCTCCATCTGTGGAATAGTATAACAGTGCTATTACCTGCCTTTCAGAACTGCTGGGGGTTACAGCAGGTAAAGCATTTCACATCCTGCCTGGCTTAGTGTATTATTCACTGCTCAATATGTTACTGTTTAGCATTATGAAGTTCACGTTCTCATAGGGAGACAGATCACATCATATACACCTAAATATACTATAATAAAGCCCTCCAATGGGGCTATAAACAAAATGCTATAGGAGCTCTGATGAGAAAGACTATCACTGAATTCATTTATAATCAGTTTTTATTGAGTTTTCTTGGAAGCAGTAATCAAGAATAACAGGGAGGACAGGGTTCTCAAAAGAAGTGATCACAAAAGGATTTGAAGATTAAATTCACTAGCGGGAAGGAAATTGGTAGAAAGCATATCCAGTGAGATAGAGCATGTGCAGCTAGCATGAGCAAAAGCCTAGCAGTGCATAAGAGGATGACCTATCCTGGGACCAGCAAGTGGTAGGGAGATGCTGCCAGAATGACAGGCCAGAGCCAGGGTTTGACATCATAGCAGCACTGGAGAGCAATGTGATCAAACTCATGTTTTATAAAAATAGCTCAGCTACATTCTGGAGGATGAAATACATAAAAGAGAGACTGAAAGCAGGGAACCTCTTATGAAACCATCATGGCAGCCTGAACTAGGACAGTGGCAGTGAGATTGGAGAGGTACAAACAGAATTCAAAGGGACTTGGGGGGAATGGAAAGCACTTAGTGACCAACTGGGTGTGGGGGCAGGAGGATGCAGGGCTGACTCTGTATTCTAGTATAAAATAAGAAAAACAGGAAGAAAAGCATGTTTGGGGAGAAAGATAATGAGTTCAGTGTTATAAATATCAAGTTTGGGTATCCGCAGGAAGAATATCAAGGGAGGAGTTAAAAGTATAATTCTGGAGTGCAGGATAGAGCCATTCAGGATTGTGGGGAGAAGGGAAGGTAGAGAAAAAGGGAGGAACTGGCAAACAAGCCTTGCATATCTACACGGCCCAGCTGGTTCTATAAAATAGACCAGGACTTTTCAAAATAACACCTCTACACACAAAAAGAGCTGTACCCTAATATTCCTTGCGCATTCGTTATGCACCTTCTTTCTTCTACTTAACATATATTGATTAAGCATGTACTATGTGCCAGGTATTATTCTACATTTGGGGCAAATAGAAGTGAAAATGTCAAAACCCTGCTATCAGGGAGTTTATGTTGTAGTGCAAGAGACAGTCAACAAGCAAGTACCCAAATAAATATAAAATATAATTTCAGGTAAATAAATGCAATGAGGAAACATAAAGCAAGTCAGAGACTATAAAATTACCAATTGTTGGGGGAGGGGAGAACTATTTGAAATCAAGTGGTTGTGGTCAGAGAAGGCAACTTGGATGAAGTAACATTTTGACTGGAGATCTAAAAATGATAGAGCTATGTGAAAATCTGGAGGGTGTTTCATTCAGAGGGAAGATCAAGTACCAAGACCCTGAGATAGGAACTAGCTTGGTATGATTAAAAGATAGCCAGGCTGCCACCTGGGCTAGAACAGACAGAATAGTCACAAGGTGTCTTGTAACACTTCTGGTACCATTGTCATATATTTTTAACCAAGAGCATTGTAAAAATTTTCAAGGATTTATGTCCTATCTTTACAACACTATGTAAGCCCTTTGAGGGCAAGGTCTATGTTTAAATTTCACATCCCCACAATACCTAGAACAATGCCTTGCACATAGTAGATGTTTTCTCCCATTTCATTTATCTATAACTGTTCATTAAGATCTCTAGGTCTGGCTCAGCGCCTGTGGCTCAAGCGGCTAAGGCACCAGCCACATACACCTAAGGTGGCGGGTTCGAATCCAGCCCGGCCTGCCAAACAACAATGACGGCTGCAACCAAAAAATAGCCAGGCATTGTGGCGGGCGCCTGTGATCCCAGCTACTTGGGAGGCTGAGGCAGGAGACTCGCTTGAGCCCAGGAGTTGGAGGTTGCTGTGAGCTGTGATGCCACAGCACTCTACCCAGGGGGACAGCTTGAGGCTCTGTCTCAAAAAAAAAAAAAAAAGATCTCTAGGTCTGCCCCTGGGCCACCCTCAAACACTTCTGGGCTAGTCCCAGATGCTGCTTACCATCTGGCAAACAACTGGTGAGCTATTTCTAGTACTGTTGTGGTCAATAAGAAACACAAACTACGCCTAGAGCAACATAGAAAGAACAAATACCAAGATTCGCCCTTACTGTTTGAAAACCTGATGGTTTTACTCAGGCTCTGAGATTGAAATTGAAATATGAAAAAATCCTGCACATGCTTGGAGAAGTTGTTGGCTTTGCCACATTCTACATGCTTAAACACTATGATAATATTATTATTATCTCACAGGGGTGTCATGAGGATTAATGAGACATTTTCAAATCACTTTGAGCTACTCCACTGGGGGTATCAAATAAATAGTATGTGTTCCTTCTGAAGTGGCATTTTTGACACTGATTTGTTGTGATGGGTTCTGCTGTCCAACAGGGCTGGAATGTGCCCACCAACTCATTTCCTACAGACAATAGACTAGCCGTCAGAAGGCAGTGGTTTTCAGTTAAAATAAATATGAATTGAAGTGAGCTAGTCGGCAATCAGAAGCAAATAGGCTGCTGTTAGAAATCTAGTATTTATTAAGTGCTCACAGTGATCAGCATAAGAGTTGCACAGTGTGATACAGTAGAGAAAACATCGGATTTGGAAATGGTCCAAGATTTTAGGCATAGCTCCACCACTAACCAGCTATGTGAGCTTGAACAAATTGCAAAACTTCTCTAAGAAGCTTTTAATCAGAGTCTTCCAGACTAGGCAAATACATGAAAGGACTGGAAATAGCCATTTCTGAAGTAAAGGTACTTCAAGCAAGGAGAAGCTTGTGACCATTCATCACAGGACCAATCCTTGCCATTGATTAATATTAATTTCAGTACTAATTCCTGCAGAAGGAGGAATAAATCACTTTCTAAGTCAGACACAGAAGTGCATGAAACATTTGGTCTTTAAAAATAGGGTCTTTGCCTTTCTATGAGCTATCCTTGAAGCAAAGTAGTCTGTCTCATTCCAAGATTTAAATCTATGAATGATTGATTATACTGCTACCTTAATCACCAGCTCAGAAAATATATGTAAAATAACGAAGTAGTTCTCACACAAAACAGGGTACTGGAGTTTTGTGAAAGAGTTTTAAATGGTTGCCCAGTTTTACCACTTCTCAACAGTGGCTGGCACTGACCTGGGGGTGAAGTGGAAGACGCAAGGACAATAAGGAACAGGTGTGGGTGCTGTGCCCAAAGGAGCCAAAGGCAGAATCCCTGTGGAATAACTGAGTAATGTACACTAGAAGGAGCTCAATTTCCCAGCATTCCTCATCCCAGGAACCCCAGCAGGATCCTGGGCTCAAAAATAAGAAATGTTGACATGCTAGAGCAGATAGAAACACAAAGAGCCACTCATTGGGAAATGCAATTCAACAAATACACACTGAGTTTCCACTATTTACACCGTACTTTGGTAGTTGTTGGGAATATAAATTGGGTAAGACCTACTCTCTGCCCTAAGAACTTCATGATTGGGAGTGGCAATGAGAAGTAATGACCACAAACCACTTACTGAAAATTGAATTGTCAGCTAACTTTGGATGAGTATGAGTTGTCTAGACAATATCTCCTCTTTCATAAATGATTTGAATGATACAATGAAAAACACTTTTTTAACCCAAGGGTGGAGTTATATTAGATTGCTAAAATTTCTGGAGACAGAAATTGTGTCCAATGTCCACAATAATTTAGACAAATAGTTTAAGCTCAAAGGGAATATATATATATATATATATCATCCCTGGGCCCAAATCAAGCAACAGGGAAAGGCACAAGCTGTTCCCTGTTTAACAACTAGAGCAAAGCAAATTCCCTACCACAAGGGCAGCGCTGAAATACTGAGTGGTGTAGGGTGTAGGTGCAGATCCCGCTCCCGCCGCTCCCACGGAGTTAGACCTTCTAACCACACAAATTAGACGTGCTCAATTTCCTTTTCCCCTTTCCTCTTATTTTCCCACTCACAGGAAAGCTCAGTGGAAAGACTAGTCTGTCCTTCCCAATCCCAAACAAAAACTTGGTCCTTGATTCTTCCTTGATTCTTGCCCAGTTTTACCACTTCTCAGCAGTGCCTGGCACTGACCTGGGGATAAAGTGTAAGATGAAAGGACAACAAGGAACAGGTGTGGGTACTGTGTCCAGAGAAGCCAAAGGTAGAAACCCCGTGGAATAAATAACCCGTGGCTGAAATCTCAGTTATGAAAATTAGTGCGACTATTCACTAAAGAAGCCAGGTCTCTGAACGTCTTGAATAACCCTCTTTTTTCAGACACCTGATGCGATCCCCATCAGCACCCAGTACTCAGGTGGGCTTGTCATCTAAGCCGAGTCCCGCATCACCCCCATCACGGGTCTGAGCGGCCATCTATCCTCAAGTGAGCTCAGGATGTTGGCACCAGACTTGCCTCTTGCTCGGGGCGCCCACCTAGACTGCCACTCGCCCCTCCACAGCGCTCGCAGGCCGGGGGCACTTCTTTGTCCTCCTTCCTCGCCTGGCTCCGAGGTCTGCGACCCCTGCCCCGCAGATCCTACCCACCCTGGGCGGGCCCAGTGGAGCGCGGAGGCCAGCAGGCCGGCGTCCGCAGGGCCGCGGCCAGAGCTCTACGGGCGCGCGGGCCGAGGTGTGGGGCCCCGCGCGGGCCAAGAAGCCCGGTGACTGGGATGCGGCTACAGGGCTGGAGGAGGGGGCGCCGACCACACTGGGCAAGGAGCCCGGGGTGCCACCGAGGTGCAAACTGAGGGCTCTCGGGTGACCCAGTGGCCAGGACGACGTCTGCGAGCTGCAGGCCCGGCGGCTCCCCGGGAGAGCGGGGCGCGCGCCCGCGCGGTGGGCGGGAATCCTGAGGGGACGCGGAGGGGTGGGCGGGCGCGCGCTCAG
>NW_003852405.1:830764-880544 GCF_000181295.1 Otolemur garnettii
CCGCTGCCGCCCGCGCTGCCGGCAGCCGAAGAGCAGGACTGCTGCGGGGAGCGCGTGGTCATCAACATCTCGGGGCTGCGCTTCGAGACGCAGCTCAAGACCCTCTGCCAGTTCCCGGAGACACTGCTGGGCGACCCCAAGCGGCGCATGAGGTACTTCGACCCGCTCCGCAACGAGTACTTCTTCGACCGCAACCGGCCGAGCTTCGACGCCATCCTCTACTACTATCAGTCTGGGGGCCGCATCCGCCGGCCGGTCAACGTGCCCATCGACATCTTCTCGGAGGAGATACGCTTTTATCAGCTGGGCGAGGAGGCCATGGAGAAGTTCCGTGAGGACGAGGGCTTCCTGCGGGAGGAGGAGCGGCCCCTGCCCCGCCGCGACTTCCAGCGCCAGGTGTGGCTGCTCTTCGAGTACCCCGAGAGCTCGGGGCCAGCCCGAGGCATCGCCATCGTGTCGGTGCTCGTGATCCTCATCTCCATTGTAATATTCTGCCTGGAAACGCTGCCCGAGTTCCGTGATGAGAAGGACTACCCGGCCTCGCCGTCACAGGACGTGTTGGAGGCAGCCAGCAATAGCACGTCGGGGGCCCCCGCGGGAGCCTCCAGCTTCTCGGATCCCTTCTTTGTGGTGGAGACCCTATGCATCATCTGGTTCTCCTTTGAGCTGCTGGTGCGGTTCTTTGCATGCCCCAGCAAAGCCACCTTCTCGCGAAATATCATGAACCTGATAGACATCGTGGCCATCATCCCTTATTTCATCACCCTGGGCACTGAGCTGGCTGAGCGACAGGGTAATGGACAGCAGGCCATGTCCTTGGCCATCCTGAGGGTCATCCGCCTGGTGAGGGTCTTCCGCATCTTCAAGCTCTCCCGCCACTCCAAGGGGCTGCAGATCCTGGGGCAGACACTGAAGGCGTCCATGCGGGAGTTAGGGTTGCTCATCTTTTTCCTCTTTATTGGGGTCATCCTTTTCTCCAGCGCCGTCTACTTTGCCGAGGCAGACGACCCCACTTCAGGTTTTAGCAGTATCCCGGATGCCTTCTGGTGGGCAGTGGTAACCATGACAACAGTAGGGTATGGTGACATGCACCCAGTGACCATAGGAGGCAAGATTGTGGGATCCCTCTGTGCCATCGCCGGTGTCTTGACCATTGCATTGCCAGTCCCTGTGATTGTTTCCAACTTCAATTACTTTTACCACCGGGAGACAGAAGGGGAAGAGCAAGCCCAGTACATGCACGTGGGAAGTTGCCAGCACCTCTCCTCTTCGGCTGAGGAGCTTCGAAAAGCAAGGAGTAACTCCACTCTGAGTAAGTCGGAGTATATGGTAATCGAAGAGGGGGGTATGAACCATAGCACTTTCCCCCAGACCCCTTTCAAAACGGGCAATTCCACTGCCACCTGCACCACGAACAATAATCCCAACTCCTGTGTCAACATCAAAAAGATATTCACAGATGTTTAATATATGATACAAGTGCTCTCAGTATTGTGTGGAACGTACCCCCTTGGTCTGTGTATGCCCTTGTTTTATACATTTCCAGACCATTCATCAAGGAAAGGACGTGAAGAAGTGGGACACACACTTCATTCTCCCTCTCCCTGCTGCTTCATACTGAAACAGTGCCTGTTTTGCAAGTGGGCTGCATTCTCTCAGCTCTTCTTTATTCCCCCTCTCTCTTTTGACATGATGAACAACAAACTTAACATTAAACTTGATTCTAGTACACACCCTATTTTAAAAACAGTACATCTGGGAGGAAATGAAACTAAAGAACAGTTAGCATTAACTGTTTAACCTCAAACTTCAAAGGGGCAGTTGTTTCTTTACTAAGTAAAGCACACAAATTCTTAAGTGATGCTTTGGTTTGATGGATGCTTCAACATTATTTATTGAATATTTAGTTCAATTGCCTACCCTGTGGATACTGGATGAAATGTCTAATGAAATGACTTGTAACCACACATATCCCCATAAGTTTATTTGGTTTTTATATTTTTGAATCCCTCCTCCTGGAACTTTAAGGGTCCTTACAACTTTGAGTAAAGGAAAATGCCCAAGATGGGCTTATCTGACTAGTTAGTTTAACTCTTTGGGGCTTGCTATGCATTTTGAAAGTATCGTACTGAAGGGTTCCTATGAAGTTCTGTGTATTATGTCCCAGCTAACATCTATCAAAATCTGGAAACAGATGTTTTCAGCGCTGCTGAGGAAAAGAAAAATCTCCTAATGCATCTAAGAGATAAGCTTCTGCAGTATCACAAGAGAAGATTAAAGTGGCAGACACCCCTTCCAGCGGAAGTTACTAATTTGGACCTGACTGATGCAGTTCCCATAGCAACCTGTGTTTCCTGGGAAACCCGAAAAAGGTTGTCATGGCATCTCTTGCTCTGTAGCCCCACCCTCCAGCCCCTGCCGTTTCCACAGTAACCTTTCCAGATGGTTCCTACTTACATGATTTCATAAGGAAAACCATTGTTTGAATAAACCGCACAAAAAAAGTCTGAGAATCTAAGGAGGTGAAATAAATTGTGAAATGTATTTTTTAACCCCAAAAATCTTTGATGCCATCCCATAATGACTGAATCAAGAAGGAAAATATGGTGTTTGGAATGTTAGATATATACCACACTAAGGCATGATTTGAATTAAATGCCAATTATTAGGCAATAATTTTAAAAGATGGGTCTCTACAGTTTTTTTCCTCCAAGAAATTCCAAGACAACAAATGATATTAAAAAGCAAACATAAAAGTGTTCTATACATAAACAAGAGATTCAACCAGTGTACCCAAAACCTTACTACAAGGGACCTTCAGACTTCCTCTTAACAATAATAAAAAAAAAATTCAGATCCCACAATAGCACTGTCACCATCACAGCATTTGAAAAGCTAAATAAACTTAAAATATATAATGGATGCACATTTTTAACTGAGGGAATTGCAGACAATCAATGAAAAGGAGGGAAGTAACCAGATCTTGGAACACCTGCAAGTTTCAGCCATATGCCAAAGGTGGCCAGAAGAGAGACAGAATCAGGTGAGCACTATGGTCTACTGAGAGCAGTCTCCTTTTCCTATAGGGAAGTAGGGAAATGTCATTCATATCTGTATTGGTATTTGCAAAATCAATAGTTTTAATTGCATGCCAGGTGCCTTTTTTTTTTCCAGATTGGTTTTTGCAGGTACCTTTTTAAAGATTACACCTTTCTCCTTTGATTTCTATATTGCTAACTACCCTTTGGTTTCTATCATTTATTGCAAAAGAATGAAAAAGAAATTGTTGCTCTTCAGAATAACCTTCACCCAAACTGAACTGAAATTTATTATATTCCTTTTACTAACCCACTTGGCTTCTAAACAACCTCTTTTCCCTTAAAAGGATAAACAGCCAAGTACTGTTAGATTATTGGTCCAATTCTAATTTACATAATTATTTAGTAGTAGTCAGTAGTACAATTCTTTGAAACAAAAATGGTTAAATTTGAAATAAGGGTAACATTTAAATATAATCATTTTGTTTTATATACAGTATATAAATCATACATTATTCACAATTTTTTCTTTTGGTGCATATAATTATCCCGTACCTCTAGAGTGAATGAAAGTAATGCTATTTTTAAAGCTCATGAAATACTTCCAGATAGGCAGAAGCATATTATTTTATTATTTGTGCATTCAGTAACGTGGAAAATAAATATTGAGATAATAACAAGAGAATGAGGAAGGAAAAGACAAAAAATAGAGGCAAGAAATCTATATATACTTACTAATAGAGTTGTTGTTTTTATCTGGCTATCTAAATAGGACTTCTTTATCTAGTTTCCTTTGCTTATTATTTTAGTTACCTTTAACATTGATCTACCTTTTGAATAAACTTTTGGTATTCTTAATAACTAGAAATTATTTTTATGGCTCATTTTGATAATAATACATTAGACACACTATAGCAATGACATAAAAACAATTTTTTGTCCTTAAAAGATGAAGTGACAATTTTATTCACATTTATTGAGAAGATGTAGAAACCCTAATTCAATAAGTAAATTATAGTTCTGTCATAATTCTTATGGTTATTAAATAACAGGGGACTTTTTTGTTTAATCCAGAGAAGTATCATCTCTCTTGAATTATAACTTTGATGTACTATAATTGCTTCTAGTCACCATATTGTAAGGTCCTTAAAGGTCATAGTTTCTGTGTCTTGATAAAGAGATATATACTACTTTTATATTTGTTAAATGAATGACTATTATTTTACATTTTAGACTTTTAAACATTTATGTTCTTTTCAGGCTTTTAAAATGGTTAAAAGCATAAGCTCCACAGTTATATTGCCAGGGTTTGAATCCTGATTCTGCTGTATGACCTTAAGCAAATTACTTAACCACTCTGTGCCTTGATTTCTTTATTTGTAAAATAAGGATAATAAATAGTACTTTATAGATTTGCTATTAATATTAAATGTTAATATAGATAGAATGCTTGGAAAATAATAATTGCATGACATGCATCAGAGATTTTGCTAAGAAATTATCTTGTGCTCATTATTTCTAAGCATTGTATAATTAATGCAAAGCTTTTTGAAGATGAAATGCATAAATAATCAGTGTCTTCCTATTTCCTTTCTATATTGACAATAATAATTACCATTTATAAAGGGTCAACCATGTCTTGAACGCTTGTCAATTCTTCAAGGTAAGTGCTATTAACCTTGTTTTAGGAGGGCAAGAAATAGATAGCTAATGCTAAACTATTACCCTAAGACTTCACAGCTAGCAAGAGACCTAGCAATGATTTAAAGTCAGGTCATTCTGGCTCCAAAACCCACACTATTTTTATTGGGTGATATGAAAGATACAATAAATTTTTATGCTTTTAGGTTTGACTTTAGCCCATGTTACTAATTAATGAGTTCATGTAAAGAACTTATGTCCAAAAACCTATTTCATTAAGTATACTGAAAATCAGATATTTTTAACCAGAGGATCAAAATTTTCTTGGATAATTGATTCATCCATATTTAATCTGAGAAAATGTAATTAATCATAGTACTAATACCTGCTGGGACAATGGATACATTTCAGTTTTAAGATTAATTACCTGTTTTAATGTATTTTAATCAATAATAGGCATTATGCAAATGATTGTTTTTCCATATGCTCATACTTTGCTTAGGTTACTGAGGAACCATTCCAGAAAGTAGTATAAACATTTTGACTCTTCCTTATCAAGAAAGGAGAAATTACTTAGAACAGAAGGAGTGAAAACAGGAGATTGCCAGTTCGTTGAAATTTGTGACATTTGCCTTACTCAACCACTCCTTGGATCTTTAAGAGCATCTGTGCTCTAAAACTCATTAGAGTATAATTTTGTCTAACATAATAGTTGTAGTCCCTTCTCTAAGGTCCTAAATCATTTATGAAATGAAAATGAATAGTGATTTGGGGCTCAGAGAAAAATGCTAACAAATCTGTTTGCACAAGCCAGTTAGCTTTGTGAGAATATAGATTGCACTGTTAAGTTCAGTTGTATGTCTTAGATGTTGAAAAAGTATACCTATGTCTGTGTGTAGCAAGAGATTCATGTAAGGAGGGTGACTGGATTAGTGCACATCCAATAATACCCTGGGGAAAAATGTATGTCCTATAGCTGGTGAATCCAGAGAGAAGCATAGAAGTTAACATTATTTTATTTTATGGCATTTAAACTGATACGATGCCACATTTAAATATCCAACAACTGTGGTGACATGACATAACCACAGATACCTACATATAAAAGAAAGCATTAAATTGGTTATTTCCAAATTATGAAATAAAATCCAGTATTGAAATTTTAAATGCACAGTATGAAGAAATTTAAAGTTATGGTTTGTTTAGATAAAACTTGTTATTTACCTCTTTGGCATATTACATACTCAAGTACTTGCTTTGCTGATAGTATATAAAATATCTATATATTCCAGCAGTCTATTGAAAACCATAACTATAATTAATTGACTTCTATACATTTAAAATTTCAACATTTTCTACAGCAGTTCCAAGTCCTTCCCAACTCCCAGCTGTGAATAGAAGCAATAACCCTTCCCACTAAGAAATGGAAGGAGGCACATGTGTCCCCCAATCCGAAGATTTATGGAAATACTGTGAGATAGAGGTGAGGAGCATAAAAATGTGGAAGAGAATATTTAGGAATTGCATTTTAGGATGGGATTTTTTTCTTTCTCTTTTGTATTAGGCCTTCTAAACTAAGAAGGATAAAACTATTAGTTTTGTACTACTGATTTCCTGTGTTTTTTGATGGCAGTTTTATATATCATATATTAACTGTGCTGGATTTTTGTCCATCTTTAGGAAGTAGTTGATAGCCTTTGAAAGAAAACAAACTTTGTATATATTCATTATACTTGTTTTTTGTACTACATATACCAAAGGTTGTGATAGCCTTTGAAAGAAAGCAAATCAAAGGAGAAAAGAAGAAAGGAGGAGAAACCAGTCAGATCTCAAATCATACTATGGTGACTCAGCTCCTATGCTCCTGCCAAAAAATGGCCATTGCTATATAGCATATATACTCAATAGTTGGCTTGTAAATATAATTTAAATGTACAGACTGGTTAGAAAGTTTTCAGGTATTTGTCTTGGTTTTTAATGATGCTATGAGTTAATTTTCTCTTCTAAGTTATAAAAAAAATACATTTTACAAAGAAATATTTTCATAATCTTTCTATTTTATTTATTATTTTTTGTACTGAACATGTCTTTCTTTACATGTTAAAAATTGCAGTATTAGCCACAGATGTGTTAAGGAAGAGATCTGAAAAAGAGGCATTATCATTTTCTTGGGAGCCATATTATTATTGTTGTAACCTAAGCAGTACACAATAGGAACTCTCCCCTGAAAAATAGTCTGTGATTCTGATGGTTAGTAATGTATCATTTAAATGAACTTGCCTAAAGAATGTTATAAATGAATCTGTTCATGCAAGACTCTGACATTTCAGATACAGGGGTCATACCTCCTGTACAATAATAGGGGGTATAGAGAACCTTCTTCTCTCTCAGCAAGCCTCTAACCACACCCAATCCTGGTATCATAGCACAGAGGCTATCGAGAATCTCTATTGAGATACTCACCAGCTTTTTAGAATGTAAGTTAACATTATACCTGTACATTATTTATCAGTAAGCAGTTGTTTTGTTTGTTTTCCATTAGGTTTATTTCAAACCCCTGTTCCTTATGGAAATTCCTTCTGAGCCCTAAGATTTTTAATTTTTACATTTGAACATGTTCCTTCAATTAAAACATCTGGTTTAATTTGGAAGAGAAAGTGGGGTGATTTATTACACACACACACACACACACACTCTCACACACACACCCTCAACCTGTTCCCAGATTACTTTCTCTCATGCAGTATATTTACTTTCTGCCTGATCTGATTAAATGATCTTATTCTTTTTCTGAAAATTAGTACATGTCCAAAATACTGATTTTCTTTCTTATGTATGGCATAGCTATTTATGAATCACTTTTAGTTTTCCAACTGTTCTTAAAAGGCAGGTTTATTCCAGTTTGATGAAAACATTTCAAATTGTATTTAAAACCAGCACATTGTACCCCATGATGGCATTAATGTACACAGCTGTGATTTAATTTTAAAAAAGGGTAGGTTTATTGCCTAATATTCTCAATGTATTTATTAATGAAATCATAGACAGAGGTAAATATATTCAACCTATCACCAAATTTTGTCATTTAGCTTCCCTAATACTTCCAAAAACAGCCCGCTTTTCTTTATCACTGCCACTGCTACGCTAATTCACACTATCATCTCTGCCCTGGTAAACTATAAAGGTCTCTTAACTGGCCTCATATTTCCTGTGGATTCTCTCTGACCCATTCTCCAAATGGTAGCCAGAGTGATTTTTTTTTTTTTTTGAGACTAAAATGTGATTACCTCACCCACCCCTGCTTAAAATTCTTTCAGGATCTTCTTGTTCTTAGGAAAGAGACCCGAAAGCCTAGCTTTCCTAGCTCCACATGATCTGGCTCCTCATGATCTCAGATCTAGCTTTCTTTCATCCTTTCCTATGCTTCTCTCCTAATTCTCTTGTGCTCCAGCCACGCTGGTCTTCTTCAAGGTACAGAATAAGCTCCCTTTCCACCTTAAGGTATGGGGGTCTTTACAAATGTTCTACCAGTCCCCTCTTTCCCTCCTGAACTTCATTTTTACTTCGGTATTTCCTCCAAAACATCTCTCATGACTCTGGGTTTATTATTACCCTATTACAGTATGGCAGTTCATCAAATTTAAGGTGATAAGTATAAGAACCACCAGTATTTTGTATACCATTCTTAGAAAGAAAAGAAAAAAATTCAGTTATAAGGGAAAAGTACAAGTAATTTTAAGGTACACCCTATTTTCACAGATGCTCAAATCTAAAAAGGTAGATCTTAGAGTGAAATATAGTATGTGATGTTGGCATAGTTACAATTTTTCATCTATTTATGATATGTGATCAATTTCTATTTCTTCTGTGAGAGTAGAGACTCTGTCTCTCTTTGTTCACCTTTGAATCCCTTCCTCTTCTCTCCTGAGTCTGCTCTAAACAGGCTTTCACCCCTAACACTACACCAAAAGTGTACTTGGCAAGGTCACTGGTGACCTAATATGACTAAACCCAATAGCCATTTCTTAGTTCTCATTACATTTAACCTATGCTCCTTATATAAGAAGCATTTGGCATGATGGCATATTTCCTCCTTCCTAGGAAGACTTTTTTTCATTTAACTTCCAGGTTATCACACCCTAGATTCTCTTTCTATATCTCAGGCCTCTTCTCAATCTCCTTTGCCATCTGTTTCTCATCTCCCTGGCTTGTAATGTTAGAGAGCCCCATGAGTTTAGTCCTTAGACCTCTTTTTTCTGCTTTCAGTCTTATTCTTGTAGCTTTAGACTGTCTACATGTAACTTTGTATCTCTTACCTAGATCTTTCCCCTAACCTAATTCATTTTCTACCTGTCTGCTTGACTTTTCCACTTTGTTATCTATTGGACATCTCAAACTTAATATTGTCAAATTACGCTTCCATCCCTCCCCTCTCTCCTACCCATCAAGCCTCCTCTCACCCATCAGACCTCTGTTTCTTGCCCACTTCCCCATCTCAATACTGTCAATTTCAGTTTTCCAGTTGCTCAAGCTAAAATCCTTTGAATATCCTTGATTCTTCTCTTTCTCTCATACTCCTTATTCAGTCTATTGGCAAATCCTGTATTTACTTTTAAAATATTTCTGGAGCCTTACCACTATGTACCACTCCCACCACCTGATCTGAACCATCATCACCTATCACATGGATTTTTATAGTACCCTCCTGATTGGTCCCCCAGCCTCTATCCTTTCCCCTACTTGAGTCTATTCTCAACATAACAGCCATAGTGATCCTTTTAAAACGCTTGGCAGGTCATGTTACTCCCTTATATCAAAACTACCATTTAGCTTCCCATTTCACACAGAATACAAACTGAAGGCTTTACACTAGCTTTGAAGGCAATTCCTAATTGTCCCCCCTTACCATTCTGATCTAGTTTCTGACTCCTCTCCCTTTAGAGCCTATGCTGCATCCATTATGGCCTCCTTGCTTTTTTTCAAATACACAATGCATGTTTTATCTTAGGGTCCTTGTATTTGCTGCATCCTCTGCCTAGAATATTCTAGAATCAATATCTGAATGGCTCACTCTTTTGTCTCCTTCAGGTGTCACCTTCTGATTGAGGAGACACTGTTTATAATGGCAGCCCCCACAATACTCATTATATCCTTTTCTGCTTAATATTTCCTCTTATACTTTAGCTATTTTATTTACTTAGTTTATTGTCTACTTTCCCTTCCATCCGTACAAAGATTTTTGTGTGTTCATTGTACTATATCCCCTAATACCTGAAATAGTTCCTGGAATACAGTTGGTGCTCAATAAGTGTTAGAGGAAGAGATGAGATGAAGAAAACTAAATTTCAATTTGAGTTGTTTTAAACCTGTTTGGGCTGTCCAACCTACAGCCATGGGCCGCATGCCAATTTTGTGAATAATTATTTTTGCTTATCTGTAGTGTCAGATATCACAAAAAGTATGCATGGCCTCCCCCCACCCTGTTTTGGTCTCCTCTTCCTCCTCCTCCTCCACCCTTTTTTGGCTAATCAGCTCGCAGTAGTGTTTGTGTATTTATTTAATGGGTGGCCTACAACAACTCTTCTTCCAATGTGTGGCAAAGGAAAAGAGAAGGTTGGACACCCCTATAAGTGTAAACAAAATTTTCATGTCATACATCTATACGTCACTTTAATCTATATGTGGCTTATACTCCTCACCATATATTTGTGGATAAAACTCCTCAAAATCAGTTCACTGGAGAAGGTTTCTCATTTGGTCAAACATACCCCAATAAGTTTTCCACAAGAAGTATTACCCAATTATGAGTATAGAATTCTTTAATGTAAATAACTTAAATACAATAGTATATGAGATACCACTAAGGATACTTGAAAGTGAGACTGTTTCACAAAGACCTTGCTTCCTACATAATAACTAATAGAGTGTTCTTTATAAATGATAGTATATACATGTTGACTCATTGACCCACTTGGCATAGCAAAATCAGAACAAACAAATGATATCTCCAAGGGACTTACCTATTTAGGAGAAATTCTAAGAATCTTCCCTGTATGTTCAGTCTTGGTTTCAGCTAACAATGAGTCCTAAGAATCTATGGGGACTTGATTACCATGGAAGCTGATTCAATCAGACATTAGAGATTTTACCAGTAAATCACAATAAAGAACTACATCACTGTAAATGTGGCCTTACTGGAAAAAATAATTTCTTTTACAAATTTTAATTTTTAAACTCATCTGTTTGTTATTTTTGTGTTTTTAGTTTTAGTTTTGTAAATATGGGGGTCTCACTTGATTGCCCAGGCTGGAATGTGGAGGTAAAATCATAGCTTACTACAACCATGAACTCCTGGATTCAAGCAATATTCTGATAGGATATTCTCTAGAAATATTTTAAAAGTAAAGCCAGGATTTTCCACTAGACTAAATAAGAAGTATGAGAGAAAGAGAAGACAAGCAATCCTCTTGTCTCAGCTTCCCAAATAGCTAGGATACAGGCATGTGTCACCATGCCCACATAATTTTTGATTTTTAGTTTTTTAGAAATGGGTCTTACTGGGTTTCCCAGACTAGTCTCAGACTCCTGGACACAAACAGTCCTCTTGCCTCAACCTTTCAGGTCACTGGTATTACAAGTGTGAGACTCCACATCCAACAAAAAATTAGCTATTTTTTGAAGTGGTTGTTCATACATAAAAGAAGATAAGGGCATTTAATCCATGAGAAATGAGAGAAGATTCTTTGACTTTTTAAAGTGGCAAAACTTAGACTACTTCTTTTAAAAAAAAATCTATAGTTTCATTAAGACAAGAATTGATGGTGTGGTGTGATGTTTACATTTAAGCAAAGTTTTCACAGAAATCGAACACGTGCCTTAAAGAAGATTTACCATTGTAGCTCTAGTTGCAAGTCTAGATGATGTTAAAAACTGATAAATCTTGTGATTCAAGACAGAGCATGTTTGGTATCATTTAATTCTTAGGATTTTTTAAAAAATGTTTTTGTTTATTGTGTTTTACAATGAACTACTACCCCAGTATGAAAGTTTAATCTTATTCTGAGACCAGGGCTTTTGAAATGATTCAACTCTTAAACTATTTCAGAGAAACTTCTGTCAGTGATGGAACCCTGCTACAAATGGGTTTTGGAGTTCAATGTTAAAAAAAAGAGAGAGAGAGAGAGTCTCTAATGGTTGTCAGTCCAAAGACCCTGGGCCCTTGCCTTCCCTACTCTCCCATCTCCTGTGCCACCCCCTGCCCCAACACCTCAACCAGCCGCTTAATGAACTGACTGGTATTTATAACTTCATAACTAGAAAAGAGAGGGTCATCTTGTTTAATTTGTAGAGAATTAGCAGCTGTAGACAGAATGGCCTCCTGATGTATACTCTCCAAGAAAAGACTTCCCATCCTCAATCAATTTCCATCTCCAAAATGGCAACTTTGGTACTTATGAGTTGGCTTAGCCCTTTGTGGGAAACAGCATTAAGCTCAGGCAGGAACACGTTGGATTATAGGTTTCAGACATTTACAGCTTTTAAAAAATCTCTCACAGTCCTCCTTTATGATGCCAATGACATTTTTTGAAAAGGTAAAATATTGACGTAGAAGCAATTCATTAGTTGTCTGTTCTTTCCATTATTTCACCATTTTCCCAATCAGGCTCCAAATTTTAACCAAAATTATCCTACTCATATCCTTTCTTTCTCACCCCAAATAACACACTAATAATAGCCAAAAACTACATACATGCTACAGTGTAAAAATGCAGAGTTAACACTATTGGTAAGAAAGCTGTGGGTTATGGAGATGCTCTTTGAAGATCTATAGTATCTATAGTTTTTGACCTGGTGTTGTGGCTCATGCCTATAATTCTAGCACTCTTGGCAGGCCAAGGCAGGAGGATTGCTTGAGTTCAAGTGTTTGAGACCAGCTTGAGCAAGATTGAGACCCCCTTTTAACTAAAAAGTAGCAAAAATTAGCCAAGCATTGTGGGCACCTGTACTCCTACTTGGGAGGCTGAAGCAGGAAGATCACTTGTGCCCAGGAGTTTGAGGTTGCTGTGAGTTAGACTGACACCATAGCACTCTAGCCTGGGACAATAAAGTGATACTCTGTCTCAACAAAAAAAGAGATCTCCAGTTTTTGTTCTCCCACCTAATTCTGCAAGTTTTGTCCCTTCATAAAAGTCCCTTGCTTTTCTCAGCAAAATGCAGAATGGGTTGTCTAGAAACACCCTCTTCTCCACTGCAATGGGTGTGCAAACTATATAGCTTTAAGGCATCTTGTACTACCATAAGGTGCAGAAACTATACTGGCTCTTCAAAGGACATCTCATCAAGCCACCTCTATGATGTCAAGACAAATAAAATTCCTTCCTTCCCCATTTGAAACCTACAGTCAGATGTGCCTATAAGCTTACTGGTGTAAAGGGCGACGCTGCTCAGAGCAGTGCCCAAAAACCTGAGAGAAATCAGTACCAAGCTACTATACAGCACGTGGGGCCAGCTAGAAAATTGGCACCCAGGAAAGCAACAAGCTGGGTGGCCATGGTGGGGCCCCTCACTGATGTGGCCTACTACAGGCTCTGGTCAATGCCCTACTTCTATGTCTTCGTTTATGACTTTATCTGTAATTCCTGTCTCCCTGAAATGTACAAAACCAAACCATAACCCCAGCACAGTCAGTCCACTTGCTCAAGGCTTCTTGAGTGTGGCTCTGGGTCATGGTCCTCAAATTTGGTTCAGAATAAACCTCTTGAAATTAAAAAAAATGGAAGAAAGAAAAAGAGCCTCGCACTCTGCACAGCCTGCCACCAGCATCTCCCTTAGACTACTTCTAAATAATAAAATGAATTGAGAAGCAATCCAGTAGCAAACATTGGTATTGGGAGATTCCCAACAACTTTGAAGAACAGACACATACAGTATGGAATGACTGAAACTAAAGCATTGTTAGAAGCACCACAGACATTGCCATGACTTTGAGCATATTACAACCAAGTACTTTCCTCTGCAGTAAGAAAATGAGGATTCCCTTGATAGGGACACAGATTCCTTATAAGGATAGAGAGAACTTTCTTTACACCTCTTCTGATTTTCTCTTTTTCTCAGATTTCCAAGGCAAACTAGACCTGGCTATAGCCTCTGCATATCCAAGTGACACAATTTCCTTACCAAATGTGTCAACAAATTAAAAATTAACATATGTACTTGAACTTACATATGTAGACTTCTTTAGAGAGTTCAATGAGAGTAGGAGGAGTTAGAAACTCTCCTTCCTTTCCATACTTCTATTGAGGCCCTAGGAGAGGTATTAACTACTTCTTTAGAGAGGAAGGAGTTAGCAACTCTCCTTCCATCACTTTGTACAGTTAAGCCATGTAAGATCATTTCTCTCATTTGAGGACACATTGTTGGAGGGTTTTAAATAAATGACACAAAATACAGAATTGAATATTTTTCATTTCTTATTTTTTCTTCTTTTTTTTCCGGTTTTAGGTAAGGATTGTGACATTGTTTATTTTTATTACTTCATATGGATTTTACCAATTTTTCCATTATAACTTAGGTTAGTCAAGGAATTAAAGAAGAGGCAGCTACCTGTGCCACTACATTTTGTGTTAACCTCATGTTTGACTACAGAACAATAAAATATCAGATAGTCACAAATATGTTACTTCTATAAGAAGTTATGATGAAAAGCATGTTAAGCAAGAGTGACAATATGTCAGATTTTTAAGGGCAGAATGTACTGGGTAACCAAAAATCACAGAGAGAAATAACTTTTTTAAGTAAGAAATGTATTTGAATTACTTTATATTAATATTTAGAGCCTGTAGACATTTTACGTGCAAACATTTTAATTGATTCCAAAAGAGTGGTTAATTTTATGATAATTGAGGATATTTATTAGTAGTAGATCTAAATACTGCTTGAAGTAGTATTGATTCAACCTTATAGCTCATTTTCCTGTAACTTAACAACAGATTTTTGACAAAGCTCACATCTTAGCATATTACCAACTTTAGTTACTAAGTGAGTTTAAACTTTTGGTTTGTCAAAGTATGTAATTTCCAAGACCTCGACTGGAGAATTGTACAAATTGAGCAAGAAATCTTTCTACCACACCTATGGTACATATTGCAAGGGTACAAGTCAAATCTGTCAAGTGTAGAACATAAATGTCTTAACACTGTACCAAGTAAATGAGGCAAAAGCTATGTTGATTGGTTTGATGTAAGCACCTCAGACTGCATTAAAAAATCAACACATTGTACCCCACATATGCATAAATGTATTCATGATCTATGTGTATATAACTTAATAAAAAAAGAAATCTTTCTAATCTTAGGTTTATTCATTACTATTTAGTGTTAGAATTTGTAGAACTTAACTGGTGTGCAGCCAACTCTAAGTAGTTTAATAAATGTCAAAGTATAGGCACATGAAAACAAAGTTCCCATAAAACTACATGTCATAGAATGATTTCAACTCTTGCCTCATCAAATACAAGTTAATGAGACTAGCAGTTAAATAAGCTGGGTTTCTATACTTCTATTTAAGCCTTGGGAGAGGTATTAACTACTTCTTTACAAATTTAATAATTATTGAAATTTGTTCTTTTTTGTCTTGCTTTATATGTTAGAATATTTATTTGGTCAAATATCTTCAGTTACAGATAGCATTTTCTATTATACCTCCTTTCTCTCCTTTCATAGAGTTGATTTTTACACTTAACTAATGGCCATTCTCTTGACCCTTTCAACCCATTTCTCGGCCATTAATATAAACATCATAATTACTATCCTGATTTCACTTTTATTTTAATATCTGAAGAGCCTCGAGAGGCAGATATTGATACATGAGGCTAAAAAAAAATGCCTTACCCTTTATATAGAAAGGACAAACATGGCCGAGTGCAGTGGCTCATGCCTGTAATTCCAGCACTCTGGGAGACTGAAGCAGGTGGATTGCCTGAGCTCACAGATTCAAGACTAGCCTGAGCTAGAGTGAGACCCCCATCTCTAAAAATAGCTGGGCATTGTGGCAGGTGCCTTTAGTCCCAGCTACTTGGGAGGCTGAGGGGAGGCTGAGGCAAGAGAATCACTTGACCCCAAGAGTCTGAGGTTACTGTGAGCTATGATGCCACAGCACTCTACCAGGGAAGTGAGACTCTGTCTTAAAAAAGAAAGGACAAACAGCTTCAAGACATGACAAGTATAGCTTAAGACAACCATCTGAAGATAAGCAATACTACGGTGGCATTGAGCAGAGCCAAATAAAATGTATGTTGGGTCATAAATGTTATTTGTAATTTCTTGTAATTATTAATAGCAGTCATTAATACCTGTTAGACCATTATAAACCTTTAAAGCTCTCATAATGAAAATTAAGCATACTATGAATATACTCTCGCTTTTTGCCTAAAAATCAATGTTATAAGTTATATCTTTGATATATAATCCAGGCCAATAAGGAAAACTTTTTAATAGATAATTGTCCAACACACAGTATTTAATTTAGTGAGTGAATGATTCTTTCATCAAAAGCACAAATTCCACATCACCATCTTTGAGCATTTACCATGGTTTTAGGTACCTGCTAAAAACAGGGCTATATTTGTGAAACAGTCTTCTTTATGTATTATGATGGGCAATATTCACATATTGAAACCCAGAGCTGGGTTTATAGCATTTTTTGGCCTTTGTAAGTATTTATATTATACAGTTAGTAAATATCTAGAGTGCAGGAATAAAATTTTTACAGTCCATTTATTCACTGAATATATACACATATTTACTGAGTACTTCCTATGTGTCAGACATGCAGAGTGGTAGGAATTTATTCATCCATTCAGGATATAAAGCATCACCTATGTGGCAAACACCATTCTAGATTCTGGATGTGGCAGTGAATGTAATTGTTATATTGCCTTATGCTATTTATAAGAAATACTTTATTGTCAGCACTTCTCAGTAATGCTTTTTGGAGTTTGGAAGGGGGGGCACCAAACCTTTAACCTTTATCACCTGGTTCTCCACAGACCCTGATCAAGTAGTTTCTGTCGTCTTAATTTGTGAAATTTTAAAGTGGTATTTAATTATGCAGGGTTCCTATCTTAAAGAATCAACAGATTCAAAAGTTATTTGTAATGAAAAGATAAAGGCATGACATCCTGTAGTGAGAACTCTCTCTGTTTATTTTTTTCTCTCCATGACACTTATCTGAGTACTGGATTTCTATTTACTTCAAAAGAGTTCTTATCATAGATTATCACAGTAGGCTCTATAGCCAGAAACCCTTAGGAATACATTGAGAAAATTAATACATATATTTTTCTAAAAATCAGGGGGCATGCAGCATCAGTGGTTCTAAGGGTAAAGACAAATTTTTCTATTCAAAAGCAAGCATTACATTACTAAATTTGGGGGTCATTATTGATAGGGAAAAGTTTATAATTTCAGCATACTCTGAAATTTTTTCTAAGTTATAAATTAAAATCATTTTACATATAGTTAAAACATTTAGACAGTTAAATTGCTTGAAATTTTCAGAGCAACAGTAAAAAAAGCTAAGGTTTTAAAAAATATAATGAAAAGGACATTTTTCATTGACATAAAGTCTATGGTTTATAAAAATTTAAATACACAGTAAATTATTGTGTTTACTTTGTCTGACAGATCGCTGAAGAGCCCTGCATAAAGAACTGTAGAGCTGCGCTGACTGGTAGGATGCTCACTTTTAAATGCCCGGATCAAGAGTACTTTACTGTAAGCATTTCTAAGTAATGAGAAATATCTTAACTGAATTATACCGCTGATGGGCAGGGATACATCTGTCAGCACATAGTTTTTGTTTCAGTTGACATTAAATAATATATCTCTAACAAATGCTTTATATAAAATAAATAGCTCTGAAGTTGGAGGATTCTCTTCTTACTATGTGCAGGATAAAAGATACTGGTCAAGAGATAAAGAAGAATGTTAAAAATATTAAGGTATCACTCAGCCTTTTGAACATTTTGGGGAAATCTAATCATCCAAAAACTATAATCAGTGCTGCAGATAAAGAAAGCCTAAGTATTTGTTTCTAACAAGCCAATTCTTATTGTCTTTTTTTATTTCAATTAATTACTGGACTACGTTTAATCATGAGATATTGTCTTATTATATTCTGTGTTCTCAGTTATGTGCAACTTTATTCATGAAGAAGTGTTTTGTACCAAAGGTTCTCATACACAGATTAGCCCATTTCACATAAATAAATGAAGTCTACACTGTGCCCAAATGAATGGTATTAAAGACAGACTTGCCTAAAAGAAATGTGCCTTGCTTGATTAAACATCCTTTTTTTAATGCAAATTAGTCTTATAGATAAGTTTTAGCTGAGCTTAATTTTACAAAAATATATTAGTATCTATTTATGTTTAAGTGGTCTATCTTAACTAAAATTTTAACATTTAGTTATACTTTTCAACAGTTCATGTATAATGTATTCATTTAGTTTAGTTTTCATGGGATGTTTGGTGTGGTGAGACAAAGCACATTCTTAAAGATATATATATTTCATCTAATCCTTATAGCTTTTCCTTCAAAATTATATATGTAAAAGCTTCATTTTCTATTTTTATATTTTTTTAGAAATGGAACTCTTTTTCCAGTAAAAAAAGTTTTAGTTGGAAAAAAAGATTTAGGAGGTCATGAAGATGGTTTCCCATTTGGGGACATTTCACTTCTGTGCCATTATTAATGTATTTACTGTGACATTTCAGCAGAATGGTAGCTATTTGTATATTATTTCATAAGCCTTATGGAGAGTCAAACTGTGAACATTTAGTACGTAGAAGACTGTTTTAACTTCCATGTTTTATTTTCAGAATATGCCTGCACAAATATATAAATAACCAATCTCCTATTATTTAAATGTGTAGCAGTGCAAAGTTATAATAAGAGGACTTGTAGAATTTCAATTTGATACAAATATTTTGGTAGTCAAGCCAAGATCATAAGGTTTTTGATGCCCTATAGAATGGAATCAATATCTAAAACAATCTTACACTTAACTAACAGCAAAACAAATGGATAGGAGATATAATTCAGGTAACTTTCTTTGAGGCAATGTCTACAATGAATTTTTCACAATCTGCTGGTAAGTTCTTTGTAGTCAAAACTTTAAGACCATATTACTATAGGAAAAATGACATAAAGGAATGACAGCTATCTCACATTTGAGCTAGAACCTTCAATCTAGATGATTTGTGATTAAAGTGAAAATATAGCCACTACCTTGTCTTTGTTCTTTATTAGCCTGTTTAGTAGAGACATTGACCCTGAGTCCATTGCAGACAACTTAATCCTCATAACTGAAGATCACAGCCTTGGTAGCAGTACAGCAATATGTATCAGTTGTTGGTATGATTGACATAAACCCATCACCTGTGCTTTAAGACTTTAGACCTTCAGATGTTTTAGTAAGGATCAATAGGTGTTAGAAAAAGACACAAAAACTACCTTTATATAACACCAATGACATAACTTTAAGCATTATAGTATATTTAATATCATATCTGAATTATTACAGGCTACAGTTTCAAATAAGGACAAAACCTGGACTTTTGTGATAAAAGCACAAATTGCTGTCAGATAAGTAAATTGTCATACCAAATATGGTTGACAGAATAGGTGATAAAAACAGTACTGATCTAGAAAAGGGACCAGAATTCTTACCCACTTCTACCTATGGAACCTTAAATAAGTCAGTTACCATTGCGAGGCTTCAGTTTCTTGAATTGCAAAATGAGTGGGTTAGATTCAGTCATCTTTAAAGCCCTTGCCAGCCCCCGAATCCTTATTACACATATTTTTAAAACACTTTGAAGAATACTTAAGCACTCAGATTTTCTTATGCAGGAAAGAATAAATTGAAATAAGATTTAAAGCTTGAATATGTCATAAATACATCATTCTTCACGTTGTAACAAGAGGAAATAGGAATCTTTCTCTTCTAAGAATTTTCACTGATCTATAATGGGATCATGAAAAAAGTAGGAAAATCACTCTACAAAATAGAAACAGATTGATGAAATAGCTAGGAAGGAGGGGAAAGTATTTCTTAAATTTAATAAGATGTTAAAGTAATTTCAAAAGTGTATATAAAATGCCAAAACAGTACCAGAACCTCAGTGCACACTCAGCATACAAGCCTGGAAGTAGAGAAAGGTAGGGAAAGGTTGGAGTGATAGGAGTGTTTGCCTTATGACCTCTTGATTCTTTTTACACAAGAAGCAATTTGGCAGAGTTTAAGCAGGTATCTGTGCTATAGTACTGGTGCCACCAATAATTCTCACATGCCCTGGGAGAGTCCCTTTAACTCCTGTGAGCCCCAATTACTTTATCTGCCAAATGAAAGGAAAACTTTTTAAGTTCAGTATTTTCGATGTTTCTTTTCATCTCTAAAAATTCAATAATTTCCAGATTGTTATAATACATGTGTACTTGTACATGTTGCTCCCCTCACATCACTAATGTGCCACATATTTCTACTCAAGAAATCTAAATGGCTGTATTTATAATATTGCTAATTTCCTCAGCAAGGCATAAAAAACCTTTCTTCTCATTTTGGCCATGGTTTAATTATTAGTGTATCATTTCACCTTTGAATGCTGAGTAGTTACCTAAACAGTCATTCAAGTTAATTTCACCTTTGAATCTTTGTAGTTTAATAAACATGTAGCGAATCAGAATCAAATTCTGCTTACCAATGAACTGTAACTGATAGTAAGATGTATTTTTGTCACATTTAAAAGTTATTGCCCTTTTGGTCCCAGAAGCAATGACGATAATTTAAAAGAATGTTCACAACATTTTATGAATTTTTTTAATAGAAGGAAGGCCTGATGGAGCCATATTATAATTCATTTTGCTCAGGAGTGAGAAACAAAATTCAGGGATAACCCAAACACTTCTGTTTGGCATTAGTGGTTAGTTGGGAAAAGAAGGGTTATAGCTTTTCATAGCATAAATAAGAGATGAAATACCTAGTGAAATACCAAGTGAAAAACAGTATATTCTGATTCCTGGTATTGTGGTAGAAAGAGATTAGGTTGGGAGGATGCTAAAATTTGGACTCTAGAGAAATTAAAATGATAGCACTGCATTTGAATAATACAAAAATATTTTGTCATATTGAGATTGTTTGTCCAGAGGTTTAGTCTTATATTCCTTCCATTCAGAAAAGGGGGTAGTTTTTAAAGGCCTTTATCATAATAAGAAATGTATATTTTGACTAGTGGAACAATTAATTAAAACATTTAATCTGATCATTTTTGTTTTGTGAATCTGAATTTTCACTTTAGCTATAATTGAGTCACTTATGTATTAGTGTGGTCTTTGTGAGAAGTGATTTCATCCATTTTTTTTAAAGTTGATGAAATTTGATAAATGGTGATTCTAGCATATTGTGTTAATACTGTACCTTACAACAGTTTGTGAACCAACCATACTAAACAAACCATAGTAGTCTCTCTTCTGGTAAATTTTTGCTATGGTGTGATCTCTTAATAATGGGTTTAGGGGTGGGGGAGGCTAAGTATTTAGTTTACTTAAAACTGTCAATGTGTTTTTCTTAAATGCCATAAAAATATATGACTAGAAACCAAATAAGAATATCATTTTTTTTCAGTTTTAAAGGCACTGTATAGACCATTTTGGGAACTATGCCATAAAATGGTATAATTTATGTTTAAAAGCTCCTATACATACACATACACACCCAATACACACAAGGGAAAGCAAACAGTGTGTGTAGTATTTCCACATAACATACTAAATGTTATAAGAAAACATTTTTTAAGTCTTACATAGATTATACAGAGGTCAGTATAACAAATATGAAACCTCAGTTTTTTCATAGAGTCTACATTTCTTTATAAGTTTATATAATATTTTGCTAAGATAATTCACATAATTTAATATCTGAAACATTCATATAAAGTACTTGTACCACCAGAAGTTTTAAACACCCAAGGTTTAGAAAGATCAGATGATTATAAGCCAAAATCATATTATAAATGATTATAAATCTCATATGTTCTTTACATTATTCACCCTCTGTCATGTTATTTTTTTTTTTTATTATCATTTTATTTTTTGGCCAGGGTAGGGTTTGAACCCGCCACCTCCGGCATATGGGACCGGCACCCCACCCTTTTGAGCCACAGGCGCCGCCCTGTCATGCTATTGTTATTGTATCACTGCCGTTATCTTTTAAACCTTAACTAAAATTTAATTTGAAAAAACATATGGGGAAATTTCAGGTTTTGTAAAAGCATTGTTGCTGTTAGGCCTTTTTAAATACTTCCCAACTATAGCCCTTCCAAAGGGTAATTTCCAAACTTTTTCCACCTAAAACATATTAAGTCCATACACCCTGACCACAGACACTAAATTCATTTGATGTCAAAGTGCTAGACTGAAAAATGATCTTCATTGACTTTTCTAATTTTCCCTTTTTAAAATTTCATCATAATGACTGATTGCTGAATGGTTGAAAAAAGCAATAATCACCCCCAAGAAACTGCAGCCATCCTGATTCAGAAAAAAAAAAAAGAGAGTGAGATCCAGCCTAGTAACCATTATTCAGCCCACCATTTTTCATCATACATGTTCTATGACTAGTGGAGGACAGGGAAGAGGGAGTGGGGAGAAAAACTGCCTTTATTTTAAAGACAGTTAAAACTGATTATTTCCTATAACTATTCAAAAAGAATTGGTATCAACTTGTAGATAACAGTATTATTAGCAATTAGCCATAGTTTAAATATTTGGTTAAGTTTTTCCACATATTTAAAAATCCACTTAAAAATTTTCCCAGATAAAATTAAAACCTAATGATTGCTCAGTTTGAATATGGAGGACATCCATGTGTTAATTCATGACACAATACTACATTTTATCTTTTTTTCGCACAACAGAGAGACACTGTTACTGCTTTCCCTTGTAAGTCAACATACATGCTTTTACTGATTAGCAATGCAGTGTTACTGTGAATATTTAAATGGAACATATGCTTATTATATTGGAATTTAAAATTTTCTAAACTTAAATTTAGTTCTCTTCATCTAAGTCAAGCAAGTATTATTTTTTATGGAATGAAATAATAATCATTCTTAAATAATTATAACAAATAATGGAATTCTGAGTAAGATATAAAATCACATATTTTATATTTTTTTCTATATTTGTCTTCTTTTGACATTGAATGATGTTAACTTATCATATATTAATGTAAAGTTAAAATAAGCTTTCATGCCATGTTCTCTCATGTTCTTGTCATAATTTTGAGACTTTGTTAAGTAAATATCAATAAATACCTGTAAATTTTGATTATGTAATATTTTCATCTGATTCTGTTGTTTTTCATTTGTCATTGGATTTAAAGTCTTTTCATTGCAAATGTTAAATACAGAATTCAATAAAAGTCAAAAAAATTCTGTTGCTCATTAATAATTAGTTCCAAATGATTTTCTTCTCCTTTCGTCCTTCCCTCCTTCCCTCTCTCCTTTTCTTCCTTCCTCTCTTTCCTTGTTTTTGCAAAAAAAGAATCATCAAAAACTGGACTATTGACAATAGCTTAAGCTAATTGTCAAATGTTAAATACAGAATTCAATAAAAGTCAAAAAAATTCTGTTGCTCATTAATAATTAGTTCCAAATTATTTTCTTCTCCTTTCATCCCTCCCTCCTTCCCTCTCTCCTTTCCTTCCTTTCTTTCCTTGTTTTTGCAAAAAAAAGAATCATCAAAAACTGGGCTGTTGACAATAGCTCAAGCATCAGCTGCCTTTGGATAAGCTCTGAAGGCAGTTTCAGAGTGTGTGTCCTCCCTCAAGGCCTTAGTGGGGACTTCAGTGCATTGCCCTCAGCAAGCCTTTTGGAATCCAATAATCCCCTAGGTTTCTTCCATTGCTTGATATCTTCCTTATACTATTGAAGTCACAGTAAAGTCTTGAGGAAGAAAAATTTATTTGTGGTAAGTCTGTACCTTTATCTTTTTCCAGGTATATAGGAGTAAGTTATGGCACAGCAAATATACATTATTTCATTTAAAAAATAAGTATTGAGCATCTGTTGTGTGCCCTGGCCTATTCAAAGCATGGAGAAGGGGTATGAAGGTCAATGTGTAGATGACCCTGCTCTCAGATTTCCACACACACATAAAGCTTCCCAAGCTTGTAGGCTGGTCTCTCATTAGATGCAGAATGGGACGTGTTAAATAGGAACATTTTGTTTTCAATATCTATTTCTATGTATGCCCAATAATTTTGTAGCATAAGAGAGTATAATTCCTAGTAATCACCCTTTACATCCCCATTGTTCTTATTTTGTGCTTACCAATGTTGATCTTAGATCTTTTTCCTAATAGCAGCTAGTTACTCAAATATGTTTGTGCTTTTGGAATGTCAACAAATGCTACACCACCAAAGCAGAGGCCTCTTATCTTCGTCTGAAATTCAACTTTGTCTAAATAACAATAATCCTGAGCATAGATTTAGACTGACTTATATATGGGGTAATAAGCAATTAGAAAAAAGAACAAAGCATATTTTTCTAAGCTTCTGATTGATATAAGAAATAACTGTCTTTAAGGTTTCTGGATATGGAATTTTGGTGAACTCCATGAGCCATAATTTATCATAAGTGTTTCATTTTAAGGGACCAATTTTTAAATCCTTTGCAAATATTCACAGAGTAAATTAAGAGATCTATCTGAGTTGTTTCCAGAGAATACAGATATCATCTTTGAACCATGCTTCTGGCCAAGAGAGTTTTCACTTTTCTGCTGGACTTCAACAGAAACAAATTAGTATGAATTATTGTTACCCAACTCCTATGTGTTAGGGCTCACTTTGATCATTGGTTCACTTTTCTGTACTTTTTTTTTGTATTAAAACCCTTATCAGTTTTGTGTCTCTCTCTCCTTTAGTCTACAATTTATGGGTTTCATTAATCACAGCCAAAATGAGGTACTTTATTTTATTTAAAAAAATCTTTGGTTCACTCTAAATGATATATGATAACTTAACACATGGAAGAGAAAACTTTATCATGGAAATAGAAAAGCCTCTGGTGACAATACTATCTTCTAATATTTGTTAGTGAAGTCATCTTTTGGAAGTGAAGTCACAAAAGAAGGAACAAAACAACCTAGAAATCTGCTTTTAAAACACAGTTGACAAAGAAAAGGGCATGTGTAGCACAGTCCTCACCCATGTCTGATCCAATTTGGCATAATAAATTATTTTGGATGAAGAGGAAGGACACAAATTGATTTATAGATATGATCTCATTAACCTTTACAACGTCAGTGAGAACTAGATGCCAGGTATACTAGTTTAATTTATACTCATTATGACAGCCTTAGAAACATAACAGTTATTTCCATATAACCTGAATCTAAAAGTAAGCGGAGACTGCATAATGTAAGTTAGTCAGAGAACCCAATAGGAATCCGTAAGCAGATGGTAAACGTACTATATGTTCTTAGTTTTTATTTATCTCTGTAGAGAAGCTGAAGCACTCAGTAGAGGAAAATGCTTATGAGGCTTATGTTGGCTTTTGATTTCTGACAAAGGAGATGGAAGTAAAAGACAGGGAAGTGGCATTCATAAATGTGGATGCAAATTTTTGAGATAGAGTTAAGTTGTGTTTTATATTTCTGGAAGGCTGTTGGAACTTTGTAGATCCTAGTCTTGAGAAAGTAATGAATTTGTGATTTTAATACGCTTATCCCCCCAGGCGCTTGGCTTGCCAGTGGGAATGCTCTGTACTATCAGGCCAGGCTCTCATCACGTGTAGTAGCCAAGAAAGAACCTAGCAAACAGTACCTCAGGGGCATGCCATACACGTACTTAGAGAGCTCCACAGGGCACACCTCAGAAGCGACCTACATTCTCAAAATGTCTGGAGTACATATTAATAGGGCCTTACATCTGTACTGTAAGTCATAATGGTTATAATATTTTAAGCGTGTATCTATTTCTTTTTTTTCTTTTTTTTTTTTTTTTTTTTGAGACAGAGTCTCACTCTGCTGTCTTGGGTAGAGTACCGTGGCGTCACAACTCACAGCAACCTCAAACTCTGTGCTCAAGCCATCCTCTTGCCTAAGCCTTCTGAGTAGCTAAGACTACAGCATCTGTCACAATACCTGGCTAGCTTTTTTTTTTTCTCGGTAGAGATGGGGGTCTCGTTCTTGCTCAGGCTGGTCTCAAACTCCTAAGCTCAGGCAATCCAGAGTGCTGGGATTTACAGGTGTGTGCCACTACGTATATATGTATATATGTATTTTACAGAGAAGATGACATTGCACACTTTATACAAATGAAGAAACTGGATGTGTAGTCATGCAATTTAGCCATGCCTAAGGTCACATGGTCAACAGATTTCAGAAAGTGGCTAGGATCCAAGCTTTTCTGATTCCTAGACCAGGTCTCTTTGCACAGCCATAATCTCTTCCCTACACGCTATTCTATACCTAATTCTGGCTTCCTTAAGAAGTAAGGAAACTGAGAACATTATTGTAAGAGTGGCTTGAAGAACAGAATAAAGGTCCTTGCATTGTATTTCTCATACACCACATTCATATTGGCAAGCCTAGTCCTGCCTCAGCAGACCTCTAGAACCAATCTTCTTACCTTAAAGTGACACACTAAGAGAAATGAAAACCCAAGTTCTGCACACTGTCTCAACCACTCCCTCATCAGGCTATTCATTTCCTCAGTCAGAAATATTTATTGAGGACCCCTAATATGCCATTTCTCCCTGTAGAAAAGTTCTCCCAATCTCTGGAGCTCTGGCCCATCTCATTCAGCCTCCTACAGAGTTTGACTTTATTAATATTATCTATATTGGCCATGTACTCAGTATCTCCCCCCACCTAGAATCCATGATCAGTATACAAATGTTTCCTTGACCATCTTTAACTCTACTTGCCCCCTTTCATTCAGTGCCAAACTTTTAAAAAAGAAGTTGTCTCGACTTCCTGACCCCCATTTATTTGACATTCTGCTACAGGTGTCATCCCACTGTAATCTGGCTTCTGTCTCTACCTGTACCCTGAATGTTTCTTCACTAATAGTTTCCTTGTCATACTTCAGTCTTCAACTTCCCCAGTCTTTGTAGGATTTGACACTGTTGACTCCTCCTTCCTTTTTGGTCTTTATGACATTTCTTCTTACCTCTCTTTCCATCCCTTCTCAGTGACTTTCACTGACTATCTCTTCTTATTACTTCATAAATACTGTAGCCCCAAGGTTCTGATCTTGGGCCTCAACTTTTTTGTCTCCAGCCCAGATCTGTATCCTGAGTACAATTCCTACATACTCCCAAGGCCAGTCATTTTCTCAGCCATTCATTTCTTCCCTGCTCACTTTTTATTCCTAGAGAATTTGTCAACTCATACCCCCAAAAGGACAATCTTAAAAACTATGTTAGCTGACCCTACTGGTCCAATTAGAGTCTCTCTCCTTGGAATTTGGAATTGAGACTTGGAGATTGAGAGATAGAAACAATTAGGCAAAGAGCTACAAAGCCTCAGAGAGTTGAACCAAGATCAATATCACAACAACCTTAAATTCATATAATCCATGTTCAGTGAAGTAGTAATCAAGCCTAGTAGAGAAGCAAAGAGAAGAATAAAACAGACATGAAGCAAAACAGTCATATTGCCTTGGTGAAAGATGGAAAGTAGCTGTGAATGATTTTCTAGCACAGGAGAGGCCACTCCACTACACAGACAACTTGTCTTTCTGTATACTAATATCTTTATTAAGAATACCTTCTTGGATGGTCCCTAGGCTATTCCATATATCTCAAACTCAACATTTCCAACACAGAGCAACTCAATTCCCACACTCAGCAATCCCATCCCAACTGTATTTCTTACCTCAAGTAATCAAACCACCTCTCCTTCATGCTACTATTCAGAAATCTGGGGATCAACAGATTCTTTTCCCTTGCTCTTCACAGCCAATAAATTAGAGACTCAATTTTAGCCAACTTCTCTACCTCTCAATGGTTTTGTATCTTGTGATCTTTCCTATATTACTACCCTAACCTTATACATTTTTTTTTTTTTTTGTAGAGACAGAGTCTCATTTTGTCGCCCTCAGTAGAGTGCCCTGGCATCACACAGCTCACAGCAATCTCCAACTCCTGGGCTTAAGCGATTCTCTTGCCTCAGCCTCCAGAGTAGCTGGGACTACAGGTGCTCACCACAACACCCAGCTACTTTTTGGTTGCACTTCGGCCGGGGCCGGGTTTGAACCCTCCACCCTTGGTACATGGGGCCAGGGCCCTACTGACCAAGCCACAGGCGCCACCCTAAACTTGTAAATTTTTCACACTACAAAGTGATCTCTCTAAATCATGAATATGCTAATGACTCCCCCTGCTCAAATAGTTGAACAACTTTATATTCTTAAAATAAAGCCCAAACTTTCTAGTATGGTCCTTTATGGTCTGGCCCCTGTCTACCTCATCCTTCATCACTCTCCGATATGTGCACTCTGCTTCATTGCCCTAAATTATTACTATATATAGCAAGCTCTCTCTTCTACACACCTCCACATGTGATGATGATCCCTCAGCCCGGAAATAGATTCACACCTTCCTTTTCCTTCCCCATTTCACTCTTTCATATTGTTCTCTCGACTGAGTGATAGCTACTTATCTTTCAAGACTTACTGACATTTTCTCTAGGAAGACCTCCGTTAAGTATCCCTCTGCTAACTTAATAGCACTCTGCCAAAGAACCTGATACAAAACATAAATGACTACTCTTTTACAAAACTGTGAGCAACTTGAGAGCTGACTCTGTCCTTGTTATCTTTGTATTCCCAATTCCTAGTATAAATCAGATACTTGATAAACATTGGTTGGGTAAAGGAAAAAGAAAACACCAAAGGCAGTGCCTGTGGCTCAGTGAGTAGGGCGCTGGCCCCATATACCAAGGGTGGTGGATTTGAACCAGCCCTGGCCAAACTGCAACAAAAAATAGCCAGGCATTGTGGCGGGCGCCTGTAGTCCCAGCTACGCAGGAGGCTGAGGCAAGAGAATCGCCTAAGCCCAAGAGCTGGAGGTTGCTGAGAGCTGTGATGCCACAGCCCTCTACCGAGGGCAACAAAATGAGACTCTGTCTCAAAAACAAACAAGCAAAAAAAAAAAACCCCAAGATGTAACTCTGCCCTCAAGGACCTCATAGAAGTAGTAGAAAATGAGTAGGTCTATGATTATGCCATAGTGACAAGTTCTGTATCATAGGGAACTATGAGAAAGAAGGAAGGGACAATGAGCTCAGCCCCAGACAGGAGGTTAGACTGGATGAGTATGTAGAAATAACTGAGCCAGGGAGGGTTTTCAGCTCCTTGCAGCCAGTGCCACTCTATTTATCTGTCACAAGTTGCAAAAGCTGCTGCACACTGATGTACCACTCGTCAGAGGCTCTCCATACTACGTGGTAAAACAAATGCACTCTGAGGAAACTAATCGTCTCAGCAGTAGAAAACCCTTAAAAATTACAAACTATTTCAGTTCTCAAAACTATTTTGGATTCAATAAAACCCCAAATATGTCTGACTCTTGGAAATTTTCCCTCTTAATTTTGAAATGCATGAGTAGCATTGAGGAAATTAATCTGTACTTTTTAAGTCAACCACACTTACCTCATCTAGCTGCTGTTTGAAAAGAGCTGTTTATTATTCTAGAAACCTTCGGGGTACTTATCATAAGCTTTTTGATTTAGAAACAGGAAATCAGATTTTATCTCAAGGGTAATTTTAACCACAGTATTTAAACATTTCCAGTAGTTTCAAGACTTCATCAGAGGCCTACTTCAATCTCCAATCCTTTGAAGTATCCCACTTGGACAAGAGCGCTTGTGTTTAAACCATACTGGATTTGTCCATTGACATCTCTATGAATCCCAGTCAACATGACTCCCAGTTTAAAAATATACACACATATTCTCATTCCTGTGGAATCTACTAAAAATTAACCCACATGAAGCCATAGGCACCGAACTTAGAACATTATAATCATCAAAAACCATTAAGTAACTTAGAATAAGATTTTAGTTACTGGTGATTTTAGTTACTCCTATAAGGTTGAAAATCTGAATTTTCCTATGCGCATTAATAAAGAAAGAATACAGATAAATGGAGAGCAAAATACCAACTCTAAAGGTTGCAAATGGGTCTCAATCCTTATTCATCACAATTCTTTCAGATCTATTAAAGAGGATTTAGGGAGCCAAAGGATAGGATATAATTAATGTAACTTGGTGCTGGTGATTTATTCAGTGACAAATTATAAGGCTGCTACTATAACAAGCTCCCACAAGCTAAGAAAGAACAAAGCTCTTCTGTTTTAAGGATGGGTCATGATAGCCATTCTCAGAGAATTCTCATTTCATCTTTTCCCTGTAGTTATCTGCCAACTGGGGAGTCTTTAATCTGGAATCTTACTGTGTGATTTCCATTTGAAAAGCCTTTTAAAAATCTCTAAAATCCCTAATACTGAAGAAAAGCGTTGCATTTTGAAATGGATCTTCTTGTCCATTTCTGTCATACTCTCCCATTTCCCATCTGAGTGGTTACTGGTTGACTGAATTGACATCTTAAACGGCTCAAGATACCACTAAAATGGAGATTCCCCTTCAACTGATGTCAACCTATCTTGATCTGTGGATCTTTTTGAGAGACAAAACAGACCTGGTCAAATAATCTAGTAGAAATGACGAGTTTTCTGCAGTAGGATAGATGTAATACTGCCCGTAATAAAAAGGATAGATCACATGGCTAGAAGTAATTGAAATGACCTTTCTAATGCAATGAGCATATGTAGACATCATATCATGCTCCTTGAGTCATGGTTAATCTAGAATTTATGGGCCCAGCATGCTTCCGCTGTGCCACTCTGCTCCATTAATCTAGAATTTAAAGAGGAAGTCTACTTCATATTTCTCTCTCTAATTTCATGTATTTCTGCATACATGGTTTGCCCAATCCTCTAAAGAGAAGTTTACAACCACTGGGATTTTTAAATCACAAGACTTGTAATTGTGAGTCACTGGCTGATTCATCCTATGAAGTAACTAAACCCCTTATCTTATAATTTGGGCCTTTAATTCCTCAACTGGTAATTCAGCAGTGAGATTGCAGCTGTTATATATCACCATTATTGTTAGTTCTTAAAAACACACCAAGAGTTTTGTTTTGTTTTTTAACAAAGCTTAGACTGAAATAAGAGATTGCCAACCATTTAGACGAGGGAAGAAATGCTTTTAAACAGAAGTCAAAATTTCAAGTTAATGTTTAATAATGCTGTCTTCATTTGTCTCAGTTCCACTTGGATTTTGGCCCAGATTTATATCTTTAAAATAGTCTGAATAAATTAAACAACACACACACACATACGAAAGCCTTAACAACATTTAGGAAAATGATGAGTTTTATTAGTTTCTCCAAAAGCTTCAAGAACAGAACAGAGTAATCACATTTGACTTGTAAAGCAAGAGGAAAGCCCTTATATAATGCAGTCAGTCACCTCTGGGTTTTCTGTCAAGAAAAAGAAATTGGATACAGCCTTCTCTGATTTCTCTTGTTAAAAAGAAGAGGCTTCTAGCTTCCACTGGTCTTTCTCAACTTCATTCTTTCCTGAGGGCCCAGTTCTATTAATATTGGGTAATTCCAGCTTTGTGTCTGAATAGGAAATGAGAGAACATCTCCCTCTAAACCTGCACCTCTATTTAAAGGTGTCTTTGGGAAGAGCTAGCCTCAAAACCTTCATCACCCTGCTACTTAATGGTCCCTGGGCCCAAGAACATTGGCATCGCCTAAGAACTTGATGGAAATAAAGAATCCCAGGCTCCACCTCAAACCCACTGAATTAGAATCTTAATTTTAATAAATTTCACAGGTGACTTGTATGCACATGAACGTTTAAGTAGCACTACTATCAGATCATTACTGCATAGCCATACTCCGAGACTTTCAGCTGGGAGCCATCCAGCTTATAACCCACCTTATACCTGTATGAATTTGTTTTTATAAAGTCCCAAAACAACATGATAAAGAATGCTTATTTTCATTATTGAACACTAAGAATTCAAAAGCTACCCCATGTTTCTATTTAGGACCAGATTCTACTTCTCAACGTAGTCTAAATGTTTCATTCCTTGACAAAATGACCCCTACCAACTTCCTTGACCAGGCCTATCCCTGAACAGCTATAAAACCGTAGAAAACCCTTTGGTCTGAAATAGTCTGCATACATGTTTATAAGTTACTAAAATAATAATTCAAATGCCTACAACAAATAAGACCAGACAAATGACCAGGCATTGTACCAAGTTTTTTCTTATATTAATATACTGGATCCTCAAGAAAACCCTAAAAAACAGAGTTCTATTAATATCATCTTCATTTTAGAGATGAAGAAACTGATACTTAGAAAAGCTAAGTAACTTACACAGGACATGAAACTAGACAGAGGCAGAACTGTAATTTGATGCCTACTTCATACCCCAGATGCTTCATCACAAGACTATCACCACCTAGGGTGCAGCATCTCTGCTCCTCTTAACAGTTTGGAAGGTAGGTACAATATACAGAAGAGAACGCTCTCATACTGCTATTGAATTACTCTCATTATTTAGCTCATTAATGAGGAAGCCTCTCTGTTTTCTCCAAGTATTCCACTCTGCCTCTACCCACCTTCGATCTTGCAAACCTCTCATTATTCCTAATAGGCTGGCTATGACATCTCAATTTAGCCCAGGCAGTGCAATAAAGGTAAGAGCGCCTCACCTCCTTCCTCTCCTCCAGCTCCATCCAGCATGTATTTATGTGTGTCCAGTATAGTGTATTTCACATGGCTGGGCTTTCAGCCCTGTGGACTGTGATTCTTCGTACATGCAGGTCAAACCCTGCATGCATGCTTAAACATAGTCCCAGCAAACACATATGCCACCCAAGTGATTGTTCTGGAGGGTTTCCTCACTTGCCTCACAAGAAAGCCATGTTTGAGTCATTAGTATTCTGGTCAGACGGGAAACTTCCCTTGCAGAGCTGTGGTGAAGGGGAGTGTGGCTTTGTGCTATAAATAGTAATTTTATTAAAATGTAGAAAAACTGTTGAGAAACAAAAAAGAGGTGGGGGATAGAGAGTTGCCATGGCAACTCAACCATTCCCTCCGTTTTCAAAGAGTGGGAAAGATTAAGGAATAGTAAATAGAGAAAAGGAAATAGAGGCTATCTGGATGACACGTGATCACGAACAGAGTGAGACAGCTCAGGGAGACTAGTTTTCAAGTGAGGGATGAGCTGGGCAGCAGAGGGTGGGCCTCACGAGGGGATGTCCTTCCTGGGGATCTGTCAGAGGTAAATCTGTGCCATCAGCTGTACCACATGGCTCAGCCACAGGGCCACAGACAGTGTGGTCCTCAACAAATGATTTATGGATAAATGGATATCCTTCACAAGATAGCAGGAGTTCTCCTGCCATCCTCCTGGCAATGGTCCCCTAACCCGTACCCCAATCTCTGCACATACTTTTAGATATTCGTTCTGGAATCCTCCTTCTTCTTCCCCTCCCCTGACTCCTGGATGTTAATTGACTCCAAGCAGATGAAGAAAGATCAGGACCCACAAGAATTCCACCCACTCGTAAGATATTAGATTAATTCACATACAACAAATGCAAAAGCTATCATTAAGAGAAACTAGGATAAAAGAATAACCTTTATTCCACACGTTACAAGTTACCGAGTACTTACACATTATCTCATCTGATGCGTGCGAGCAGCCTCAGCAATCTGGAATTACTCCCCCTTACAGGGGTCCATGAAACCTGGTGTGCAGCTCTGACCGGAATGCAGTGACTAATACCGCCTGCCTGCAAGAATCTTCCAACTCTCCTGGACAATGGAATTAATGCTGATGGTTTACATGATTCTCTGTCTGTCTCCATCTCACATGGTGACAGCTTTAACAATGCACTATCCCTATTAATTAACACTGCAGGGTGGGGGGGGGGGTTGTATGTGTTTGAAGAGAGAGAGGGAGCAAAAGAGAGAGAGAAAGAGAGATCCATGTAAATACACAAAAGCAGCTCTGCTCCATTTCTGCTAATGGAGGCGAGATAAACAAAGGATCGTCCAAAAGTCATTTTTAAGAACTTTGTAATGCACCAAATATATTGGATTGTGGTGGAGGCTACTAGCAGATGTTTGGGATAATTTTTAAATGAGTTTTCATTTCCCTCACATGTTCTGAAAGGGCTAAGAAGAGAAGCTAGTTAGAGGGAAAGCAGGCTGGGATTATAAACTGGCTCCAGCTAACCCACAGATTACCTTGCCGGAGCAGTGAGCCATCATGCATGCATCTGGGGTACAATATTCACACTAGCTGCCTCCCCACTGGACAAACCTCATGCACAAGAAGGCTTAAGAACACCGGCACTGTGGTTGGAGAAAGCAGAGTTGGGACCTCCTCAGACAGAAAAAAAAAAGGATGAGAGGGAAGGTTCTGGGTGAGATAACGCACACTTGATCCCCAGACCCCAGAGCTCTGTTCCTGAAGAGCACTCACTGAAGCTGAATACTTGGGGAAGTAAATTTGTATGAATGGAAGGAAGGAAGTAGTAAATTTATGGAGCTTATTATTCAAAATGTAATATGGACTATAATTACATAAAACAAATGCAACACACGTTACTGAGGAAAACTAGGATAAAAAGATAATCTGTACTTAACGCTTCCCAGATTACCAAGTACCTGTACATTACAATATTCGATCTCCATAGATATTCAGAAAGGTAAATGTTAGGTCATCATCCCAGGAAGAAAAGCTGAGCCTTGAAGAAGACACACCATGGATTGAACTGCGCACCAAACTTTTCGGTTTGATACTCTCAGTATTCCTCAGTTTTGCTGAGGGGGATGTGGAGAGAATAGTCACTGGTTAGGATAACCAAGCTCCAAAGTCAAAATGAAAGAAATCAGTGGTTCTGGACTGTAGATTTGCAGTTTTGACTGAGGAGCTTGATAAAGAGCACCAGCACTTTACACTGCAAAGTGTAAAGCCACAGCTTGGAGGGTTTCCTGTAGTTAAGTCAACCATGCGGTGGTGCCATGGAATCATTTCTACCCGTCGTGAAATCCTGCCTTTCCCTAAACTTATTATCATCCTCCATTCCTTCACACACACGCACACACACACACAAACTCATACGTGTACTTCTGTTGTTTCCTAAACCTCTCCTTTCTTTTCCCTTTTCACAGACAATTGTTCACCTTTACCTATATCTATTCAAGCCAAGTATTTGAGCACCTGTCCAGCTAAACCAAGGTACAGATTTCCAAACTACTCCTTCTAAGACTGCTCAACCAAAAGCCAAGAAAATTTTATAATAATTATGATGGTTCATCCTTACTGGACACCTACTTACCATGCACAAGGTGCTGGGAGAGTAACTCTCATGCATTCATATTTTTTTGAGGCATTTGCTGGTTGATATTTATTTTTTTATTTTTATTGTTGGAGATTCATCGAGGGTACAAAAAACCAGATTACATTGATTGCATTTGCTAGGTAAAGTCCCTCTTATAATTGTATCCCATGCCCAAAAGGTAAAAAAATGGAGACTTTACATCTTTTTTATTAACCTGAATAGAAGTGGAACACATTATTCTTACTAAAGCATCACAAGAACACATTCATTTATTTTTTTTAAGACAGAGCCTCAAGCTGTCGCCCTGGGTAGAGTGCTGTGGCATCACAGCTCACAGCAACCTCTAACTCCTGGGCTCAAGCGAGTCTCCTGCCTCCACCTGCCAAGTAGCTTGGACTACAGGCGCCCACCACAATGCCTGGACATTTTTTGGTTGCAGTCGTCATTGTTGTTTGGTGGGCCCAGGCTGGATTTGAACCCACCAGCTCAGGAGTATGTGGCTGGCGCCTTAGCTGCTTGAATCCCAGGCACTGAACCCCGTATTCATATTTTTTAATAGCTCACTCGGTCCTTACAACAATGCAACAGCCTGGAGACCTATCACCATCCCCATGGTACAGACAGGAATCTAAGACTAAGAGGGTTGAGTAACTCACAGGAAGTCAGATGGCTAGCCATGGTGCAGGTGGAGAAACACGTGCTACTTCCTCTTCAAGGTCTTTGCCTAGTCAACATTTAAAATATATGTCATGTTGTTTAAGTTGTTATTCTTAAGAAAAGATGTTTGATATTAACATGTTTTAACTGACTCGTATTCGGTTCACAATCAAGTAATGCTATTTTATACACAATCTTGTCCGTTATCTTAGTGATCAGTTTACATATGCCCTCTCAGTCTCTATTTCTGCTACAAACATGACTCGCTAATATCCTGACTTCTGTCAATCACCCAGTCTCTCTCTCTAGTTCTTTCTGATCTTAATTCATGCATTAGAAAGATAGGCAGAGCTGAATGTGCTTAGGAGATCCTCTCTTCCCTTATTCCGCAAGGCCCTTTGCACTACCATGCTCATTCTGCCCACTCAGGAACCCTCACAGGTCACCAGAGCCTCTATGCAGCCTTTCCTCGGGTATCACCCTCTTAACTTCTCATCCCTTCATTGGCAATTATTTTTCTTCAGCCTTCCTCCTGCTCTTCATCAGTTTCCTTCCCCCTCAATGTCCTGTCTCTAAGCCTCAGCCCTCAGCCCTCACTACTTCTCCTACAATTTCTTCCCAGGTCATCATATAGTTTCCCATAGTGGGACGTTCTCTGGAGCTAACTCTCTAGTCCATATCTCTATCCTTAGCCTCTCTCACTACGTTCTGTATTTCCAACAATCTGCCAGTCACTGCCTCTGGGATGACTCACTGGCACTTTACTCCAGACTGCCTGAGAAAAGCACTTTCCTTCTACTGAACTAGCCCCTTATTCTGTCTTCTCTATCTCTAGCAGACACCACCATGCCATTATTTACCCAGGACAAAAAAAAAATTATATATACATACATATGTATATATATGCATATATATGTTATTATCTTTGATTCCTCTCTTAGGAAAAATAGACTAGTCTATTAGCTTTAAAATATAAAAAGGTCCCTAATCATCATAGAGATGCAAATAAAAACCACCCTGAGATATCACCTGCCCCGGTGAGAACAGCCCACATCACAAAGTCCCAAAGTTGCAGATGTGGAGAGAGGGAAACCCTTTACACTGTTTATGGGACTGCAAACTAATACAGCCTCTTTGGAAAGAAATATGGAGAATCCTCAAAGAACTCAAATTAGATCTTCCATTTGTCCTTGCAATCCCACTACTAGGCAAATACCCAGAAGGAAAAAAAAAAACATTTTATCATAAAGAAATTTGCACTAGATTGTTTATAACAGCTCAATTTACAATTGCCAAGATGTGGAAACAACCTAAATGCCCATCAACCCAGGAAAGGATTAACAAATTGTGGCATATGCACACCATGGGATACTATTCAGCCATAAAAAGATGGTGACTTTATATCTTTTGTATTAACTTGGATGGAGTTGAAATATATTCTTAGTGAAGTATCACAAGAATAAAAAAACAAATGTCCAATGTACTCAATACTAATATGAAGCCAGTAGATGAACTAATTCACAGAGAAGAAAAACTCAATTCAATTCAAGTGGAGGAGAGGGAATGAGGGAGCAGGGAGTGAGGAAGAGGAGAGGAGGTCGGTGCACTCCCATTTAATGGATACAATGTAGGGGTATATATTTTGGATGAGGGACACAACTACAAGAGGGATTCTACCTAACAAATGCAAGGATCGTAACCTAGTTCTTTGTACCCTTACATTAACATGAAATATATACATATATATTTGTTCTACTTGTAACATCTCCTATTACTACCCTGTTCAGAAAACCCTCAGCGGCCTTCTGCTGTCTGTTGATGAAGTACCAGCTCACCTTGCCTTTGTATTTCATACTTTCCACTAGCAGCCCAAACTGACATTTCTCTCTTGAGTTTACTCCAACCCAAATAGACTCTGCCCTGTTCTCAAATATATGCCACACTTCCCCACCTCCCTGCTCTGATAAGTGCAGTCCCTGACACTCTCTTCTCCAACACATGGGACCCCTCCCTTCCCACAGCGTAATGCATCTTCTTAAAATTTTGTAATATTTCTACTCCTTGCTTGTCTCTATTTGTTTCACCTCCTGACATAGACTAGACTCCATGCCTCTGTTTTCCCACAAGACTTACATGGCAGATCTTTTCTCAAGTTCAATGAATTGAATGGAGTTGGGGCTCAGTATCTGCTTGAGAAGCATCAAATTTTTAAGACCCTCTCCTCCCCTGAAGCCAGGCAAATATTCTCTTACTCATCCACTTTCTCATCTTAAACATGGGCTTTTGTTTTTCCCTATGGCCTGAACCTCTACTATTCACCTCTACAAGCAATGAAGAGTGAGTATGATATTTGAAATCACGATCATAGCTACTGAGCATGTGGCAGACACTATCTGAAGTGTGTATGTGTTTTACCATCTTCAAACCTCCTGGCAGCCCTGGAAGTAGGCATTGTTATCCCCACTTTATAGATGAGGAGAAGGAAGCAAAGAAAGTTTAAGTGGCCGTTTAAGTTCAAATAGCTGGTGTGAAGGAACCATATTCAACCCAGGTCCTCCGGTTCTAGAGCCCTTTCTCCCACTGCTAATAAAGTATCACAAGAATGGAGAAGGCAATAAGTGATCTAATACAACTGGGGGGAGGGGAATATGAAGGCAATAAGTGATCTAATACAAGTGGGGGGTAGGGGAATATGAAGGCAATAAGTGATCTAATACAACTGGGGGGAGGGGAATAAGGGATAAGGGAGAGAGGAGGAAGGCAGGGAATGAGAGTTACAGTGTACAGCACACCTCTTGGGGCTGGGACACAATTACAAGAGGGACTTTGCCTAACAACTGCAATCAGTGTAACCTAATTCTTTGTACCCTCGATGAATCCCAAACAATAAAAGAAAAAAGAAAATGTGATCAGAAAGGAGAGTTTTTCTTATAGGTTTTGATGGTCCAAACCTCAAAATCTGGAGCCTGATTTGGTCTTTTTTTTAAATTTCAGATATATATGAGGGTACAAACAATTAGGTTATAATGTTGTATTTGTAAGGTAAGTAAGGTAAGGTCCCTGTTGTAGTTGTGTCCCGCACCCAGGAGCTGTGCCATATATCCTTACACTAGCATATTAGGTGGGAGCACACCATTCCATCTCCCTCCTCCTACCTCCCTCCTCCCCCAACTTTAATTGAATTGAGTTTTTCTCTTGTGTGGGCATGTATTAGTTCATCTACTGGCTTCATATTAGTTTTGAATACATTAGATACTTGCTTTTCCATTCTTATGGTACTTTACTAAAGAGAATGTTCTCCAACGCCATTCAGGTTAAAACAAAAGATGTGAAGTCTCCATCCTTTTTGATGGCTAAATAGTATTCCATGGTATACATATACCACAGTTTCTTAATCCAACCATGGGTTGATAAGCATTTAAGTTTTTATGTTGTTTCCACATCTTGGAGATTGTAAATTGAGCTACTATAAACAATCTAGTGAAATCTGGTTTGGTCTTCACAAGTTTGACCAGATGTATACAGAAGTATATTTGATCTTAGTATCTGGGCAGTGCAAAGGGTGGCATCTATCTTTGTGTTCTGCTATTTAGGTGGTATGTGTGCTATTACTTCCCCAACACAAGCTTCCTGAAAGATGATGTTACTTTCCACGACTTCATTCTCCCACTGGAGTCTAACCCAGGGCTTTTCACATAGCAGGTGACCCACAGTTATGACTGAAGTTTATTTTCACATACGAAAGCAGTGCCTAAGCTGTGCCCTAAAGCTTCAGTTGTCTGCCCCACTCCTCCTGCCTCCTGACACACACCCACTCTCTCACAGGACAGGTGTAGTTCGGCAGAATGGAGGCAAATCAGTTCTGAATGTCAAAACAGGATTTTATTTACATATTAATTTGGGAGAATCAGGAGAATAGTAAATAAATATCCCAATGAGGTTATGCTATGAAGTATGTGGAACCCTCTCAGCTCTAATATTTAATTTAAACTCCATTGTCTGAAAGGCTTACTGGCTTTCTGGATCCAAGCCAAAAGCCATCAGACATGGCTTGGGATGACAACCCGGCAACTAAGGGAGGCCCAATACGAGTTCAAGGCCCAGTGAGGGGCCGTCCCTCAGGGACAAGTGCCAGAAGGCAAAGACTGAAAAGCTTCTCCAAAGAGGCCGATTAAACACCCTTTAACACCTATAGCTCTCAGACTCTCCCTGCAGAGCAGACAGCCCAAGGCACCAAGAACTCATCTTGCTGTGAAATAGGCTTCATCTTCCTGCCAGTGCCCCCTTCCCAATATTTGGGGGATTTTCCCAGGACTCATCATACCCACTCTAACTCTCACCCCCATTTCCTGACACTTACTGCCCAGAAAACACGTGCAGACTATGATTTTGGCTATAGGCCCTGCCAGTCAGAGAAAAGGAGGCTGAGTCACAGGTGGGGCCCACACTCAGCAGCTGCGGGCCTTATCCCCTGGTGCCTTTCTGGTTCCAGTCCCACTCTCAACTTCCCTTACGAAATGGGGAACTACAAGTCCGGTAGCCTGCTGTGGAGACTGAGAACAACAAAGCAGCCCATCATCTAGGGCTCACTCAGCCTTCTGACCCTTCCTGGTGGCCCCAGGGGCAGGGCTGGGATGAGCAGCTGGGTCTTCCCCTGAGCACGACTCACAGATGTAGTTTCTCTGGCACAGATTCTCAGAACAGTCCCCTCTGGGAAGGCTTCCTGGTGGCCAACTGATCTCTCACAGCTGCCAGCCGGCGACAAGGGATCCCAGCTGGTGCTAAGTGACAAAGAACAGGTCCAGGCTTTGTCCTTTGGCTAAAGGACCGGTCTGTGCTGGACTCAGGATGTAATTAATCATCAAGGCCGTGGAGGAGCACTGAGCCCTTGGCCTATCAGAAACACTTTAGAAAGTCATATTTCTGAGAAGCATCACAACTAAAGAGCATCGACTTATCCCAGAGCATGGCGCAGAGAAGTCCCTGTACTGCCCGTGTACCTGCCAAGCATTTAAGCATTAAAATTGACGGGGGCATTCAGGCAGATAGGACACCCTTCTCAGGATACCACACCTCACAACGTTTGGAGGAAGGCAACAGGCCCATGCAGGGTCAGGGCTAGGTAAAGCATGGTTTTAAATACTATTTAGGCAGCAGTGTCCTCTTTCAAAACAAGATATCATGCAGAAGCATAAGAATTCAGACAGGTCCAAGGGGAGTTTTCAGGTGAAAACCAGGCGAATCTAGGAATTTATCTTCCCAGGCTTCCTAAAGCTCCACCACCACTACTCCTCTCCTTATTCTTTTTTGCTGAATCACTGGGGCTGCACCTGACTCAGCTGGAGAGACCACCACTCTGCTTCAAGCCTTCACTATTCAGAGGGAAAAACTAAGGCAACAGAATATTACAGAGTATTTCATAAGGTCACAGAGTATTACAAATTCAGCAGAGTAAAAAGTCTTCTAAATAAAACTTTAGGTGAACCAAAACATCTGTACAAAGGGGCAGTCTATGCAGGCTAGAAGAGTAAGTAGACAGGCAGTCCTCGGGCTACAAACATCCAACATACACACAACTCACACTTACAAATGAAGGCTTTTGTGGGTAATAGATAAATGGACCTGTTGCAACTTACATGCAAATTCAATTTTAAGAACCTAGCTCATTCGTAACTCAGGGATTGCCTGTACACACGATAGGTTGATGTTCATTTTATCCATTTTATCTTGGCCATGTTCTGGCTGCCTGTCCTCAAGAAAGTCACCCCAGCTCAGCTGTTCTAGGGCTGGGCTAGATCCAATGGCCTTTTGAGGTATCTCCTGTCAACCTTCAGTATCTAGAACCTAACAAGGCCCCTTCTCACTGCTTCCCATCCATGCCTTCACCTTGGCAGAACAAAGCCATAGGGTAAATAGAGAGTGGGGAACCCAGGCCAAAGGGCCCACCCAGGGGGCAGGTGCTCAGTAAGACTGAATCTGAGCCACCTCCACAAGGGGTGTCAGTAGGTCACAACAGGAATGCCACAGAGAGGTTTTGGCTATGGGGGTGGAAAGTAAAAACGGAGAAGAGAGGCTGGCAGAAGGGAGCAGAGACACTGGGAGGGAAGGCAGAACCCCTGAGTCCCCCACCTTCACCCAGGCACAGCTCATAGCTCCTCTTCCTCCCACACTGCTCAGCGCATCCTCTCTCCCTTGCTCTGCTCTCCTCTCTCCTAAGCCTGTGCTCTGCACCTGGACCCCCACCTGCCTGGTCATGCTCCCTGCACCCCTCACCTCAAGGAAAGCTCTGAGTCCCCTGCAGGCACTATTTAGCCACATTCAGATGGGGACTGCTTATTGCCCCCAACCCCAGAGCCACCCCCTTTCCCTCCTGTAAAAGCCCTGACTCCCATGAGGCTCCTGGGCCCAGCTGCCCTTTATCATTGGCTGCCTGTTGACAACCTGCTCCCTCCCCATCCATCAAAAGCCATGGCACCTGCTCACAGGCTTTCCCCTGAGTCCAGGCATCACCCTGACATCCAGGCTCCTATGAACCATCCGCCCAACATCTTTGACTTCTTCTCCACCAGGCTTCTATACCCTGACTCCACTTGGGCACCTCACTCAAGGTCATATCCCGGACTTAGATAAGACCTGGTTATGCTATTGCTTAGGAATTTAAACTCACTCATCCCACTTTCATTCCAGTCCTCAAGTTCTCTCACTTTCAAATCCCCCATGTGTCCCTGGAACATTATTGATCCCTTCGCTGCCCGACCACTCTCTCTTCCCCCAACCTTCAGCTTCCTCCTGTCTTCACTGCTGCCACTTGGTAGCCCAGAGCCCATGGGCATTGCTTGAAGTGCTTTCCTGCTAGATTTTCAACTCCAGTAACCCTTGTTCTGCAGTCATTCTCTATCTCCAGCACTGTCCCATCCTGGGTCAATTTCACAGTGGCCTCCTTACTCCTTTACCCAGGTTATAGGATCCTGATGGGAAACGTTATCCGGCCACAAGATGGGAAATGCTGCTACATCATTGCTTCTCACAGGTCCTGGTCAGAGCTCTGCTTGCATCGGTGAAGGTCTTTCTGTCCCTGGCTGCTGAGACCCTGACTTCAACCAAAGCCAATGCTACCCATCCTTCCTCTCTCTCTCATCAAAAAAGTGTCCTGGTCTTGTCTGAGCAGCCCCTCTCCCTCCTTTCCAAATCCTCTTTACTTCCTCCAAGAATTCTCGCCCCTTACTTTCCAACATCTTCAACTTTTCATTTCGTACCCATTTCCCCCCATAAGTTTCTTCCATGTCAAAACAAGCAAAAACCCACTAACAAATAAAACACTTCTTTATTCCTGCATTCCCTTCTACCACCACCCATTTTCATCATTTCCTTTACATTCAAGTTTCTTCAAAGGATACCTATAACGCCTTTTCCCACCACCTCATTTCCACCCACTCAACCCACGGAGCTTGGCTTGCCCAACCCTGCTCCCTGCAACTGCAAACTCCATGTTGCCACCTTCAAGTGGCACATTAGGTCACAGCTTGCCTGGCCAATCTGTGACCTCCTCCTCTGTGACCTCCTCCATCTAAGGCTTCCAAGACATCACTCTCCCCAAATTTTCCTTCTTTATCTCTGGCCCATTCCCATTGCAGGCTCCCCCTTCTCTTCTAGGCCCGTAAATGTCCCTGCTGCCTTCTCTTCTCTTCTCCATGCTCCCTGCCCAGGGTGATCTCACCCATGGCAGGGGCCTCATCCCTATGGACTTCCAGATCCATCCCTGTCTCCAGAGTTCCAGGCAGGAACTCCTTACTCAGGGACCCAGGGACCCCTCATACTCAGGTCTTTATGGGCCATTGAGCCTACCAAAATGATCTCTGTAACAACTCTCTTTGGTTCATACCCTCCCTGTCTTTGCCTAGACCAGTGCAATAGCTCCTCCTGCCCCCAATCTCCCTCCTCTGACATGGCTCCTCTAGTCCATCCCCCATAGCACCCAAAGCAGCCAGAGTGATTTTCCTTAGCAGGAAAATCCAGTCGTACTATGCTTGGACCCAAATCCTCTAAGGGCCCCCTCACTGCAAAGTAAAGCCCAAATAACCTAAGCAGAACCTTCAGGGCCCACCTTGTGAGATCTGGCGCAGCTACCCTCTCCATACCCCTCTCCTTTCTTGCACACTGTGCTCCAGGCAAAAGGAATTACTTACTCGGTTCCCTCAGCCTTCCTGTTGTCTCCTGCCATGCTTTCCCAAGTGCTGGTTCCTCTTCCTCACTCCACATGGCTAGCTAAGCCCTGCTGGTCCTCCAGTGCACAACTCCTGCTGCCTCTTCTAGAAGCCTTCCCTGCCCCCCAGCCTCCTACCCTCGCCACCCCCCGCCCCAGCACTCTCTGGCTCTTCTCCTGCTCTGTGGTAATTGGCTGTTCTCTAGCCCATCTCCCGAAGTAGGCTTTTGGTGACCTTGAGGACTGGCACTGGGTCTTCTCTTTGTGTTCCCAATGCTATGGGCTAGTAGTGGTCAGCACACTGGATGGATGGATGGGTGAAGAGACTGGCTTTTCTCAGTAAGCCTTAGAAAGCACTGGATTTGCAAAGAGGATTAAAATCTAATATTTCTGAGACTTTTGGCTTTTACAGCATCCTCCTTTCTGCCCCGTTCACCTAGTTCCAGGGGCAGGGGGATCTGGAATACTTTCCTTTGAGTTTCTCGTGTCTCTTTTTTCTTTCTTTTTTTTTTTTTAAGCTGGGGCTGTGTTTCAACCCACCATCTCCAGCACAGGGGGCCAGCGCCCTACTCCTTTGAGCCAACAGGCGCTGCCCCATGTCCCTTTTTTCTTTTCTTTTTCTTTCTTTATTCTTTCTTTTTTTTTTTTTGCAATTTCATGAGCAGCTATGTCTCTTTTTTCTTATGTGTCACTCACATACCTCCTTCTCTCTTTCTTCAGCCCATCAGTGACTATCACAGGTGTGATGAATGTAGGACACACACCAGGGAGTTAGAAAGGACTTATTTGTTTTTCTTCTGACAGGAAGACCCACTCATGCTCTCCTTGGCAGGGGTGACAGAAAACACCTGAAGACGCTGATAAAGCCTCATGCAACCAGGTCACCTCACATCTGACACCACCAAGAAAGGAAGTGCTTGTGGGGCACACAGAACAGTGAGCCGTCATCCGGTGTTGAGCTGGAAGACTTCCTGCAGGTTAGTGTTCAGCTAGGTTTGCAAAGAGGTGAGAGCAGAGGAAGGGCAGCAAATGCAGCAGGCACGTGTGAACAGACCTGGCAGGAAATGATACAGACACAGAGCCACAGGGAGCTGCATAGCAGCCGTAGCTGGGGTGGGGCGATGAATAGGGTGAGCCGTGATAGGGAGGCACCTTAAGGGCCACACAGGATTTGGAGGCCTTAGGAACAGCCATATCTATAAGGATCTATGGGAGAGTGAAGGCGAAATGAAGGGCCCTCCAGGTGCTCTGGGAAGGCTTCTGAACGAGGACGCTGCTGGTGTGAAGGGCTGGGGTCTGGGACTTGGAAATGGAAAGGAAGGGGCTGATCCCAAAGCATTGATTGTAACTCCCAACAGAATGCCAAGGCCAGAGGGCTGGGTGCTGGCCCCCTCCTTCCGCTGTGCACCACAGCCCTGAGCAAGGCGATGATGTGTCTATGGGCTTTGTGCTGCCATCTGGTGGTAGTGGGAGGGAAGACTAGGCTTAGTGGTTCCAGGGCTTGCTGCCTCAGGCATGGCGGGGTAGAATGTTGGGAGTGGACTCTGGAACTTGCTGAGGCTCTGTCGGGGTGTGCAGGAGGAGGTAGTGACATTGGGGTCCACGAATCCATACTCCTGATAAAGATGAAATTTATTTGCGCTGTTGATGTCCTTTTTTGCCCAGCACTTAGCACAGAGTCTGGTACACTGTAGGTGTTTAGTCTCTATTACTTTTTAAAACAATAATAATGAATCATCGATTATTGAATGCCCACCATGCACCCAGTGCTTGTAAGTTTTACCTAAATTATTTATCATAACCAACCCTGAAATGAAGATGACTTTTTGTAACAGAAAAAGGAACTGAAACCATGAATCCACTGAGTCCACTTGGTACATTTACTGAGCACCCACTGTGTGTCATAGTGCTCTAGGCACTGGGAACATGGAGGTGAATGCTAAAGTCTGCAAGTGTGGAAGAGTGTGAGGAGGAAAGGGACATTACACAAATATCATAGTAATTAATTTGTTTTAATTGTGATTAAATACCTTACAGCAAGAGGAAGAAAACTACAGGGTACTTAGAGATGTTAACTAACTTTTGAGTCCATCTGAGTCAAAGAATAGGCTTCTGGCAACCTGACTTACCCACCACTGCATTACAGGAATACAAACGAACACCCTTTTATTTTTTTTCCTCTTCAGCTTTTACTCCCTACTTTTAATCCTCATGAGAGGGATCTCTTTTCTCTCTTCCCAGTTAACTCTTCTGCCAATGCCATACCTTTCTCTCTCTTTATCATCATTTGTTGGATGAATACATGGATGATTGAGTAAATTCATGGACACATCTGTCACAGACATGTATCACTCATCCACCATGGGTCAGTCACCAGCTAACCAGTGTACTCGTAGAGACATGGTTCCCACCCTCAAGGTGTTCACAATCTAGTGAGGAGAAATATGATGGCAATTAATAATTAAAGTGCGGAATGAACATACCAAGGAAAGAAAGAGCAATGGTGAGGAGGGAGGAGTCCTAATGAGCCTCCTTCTTGTGATGATCAACAAATGTTAGCAGCATCTGCACAAATTCCAGCCAGCCCATGAGATCCTTTGATAAATGTTCTATAGTAGTGGGTCTGCTTATGTTGTGTCAGAGGCATGAGCCTCCTAACTAATTTCCTGATTTATTGAGATATATTCAATTTCAATAACGAAAATGCATTTCCCAAATCAATAGTTTTTAAACTTGTCTGTCTACCTGGAGTCACCTGCAACAAGGATCTTGGAGCCATTGAGGGTCTTTAAAAGCCACAGTTTGGGGATCATCTGAGGTTTGTGGGTAATTGGAATCATTGAAGATCTTTAAAACTCACTGATGCCAGGCTCTCACCCTGAGACACTCTGATTCAATTGATCTAGAATATGACCTGAGCACCAGGAATTTAAACACTCCCACTGGAAATTTTAATTGCAGCCAGCCACATTTGTAAGCTCTTCTTGATGATCCTCATGGTGCTGGCCTGGGAGATGAGTGGAATGAAATGCAAATTTGAGGAGTGTATGTCAGGTCCTGCTGTCAAGTACTTGCTCTGAGTTTGAAGGGCAAGGCCATGATTTCCAGGAGAATCAGCTCCCTGAGCTCTAAAGCAATCAACAGCATTATAAGGTTGTATCCATCCATCCAATAAACAATTCTTTAGCACCCCCTTTAAACACAAGTCAATCTCTGATAGCAAAGATTTGATCAGGAAAGACAGGCCTAAAATGTACACATGAATCCTGTGTCATAAGATATGAAGTACAGGGTGTCACAGGAGCGCTGCAGCAGCACATCTAACCTGGCTTCCTGTATCCTTTCAAGTTATTGCTTGTCATCCAGTCCTCTACAGAGAGACCACAACCAAGAAATATTAATATTTGTGGGGCATCTGTTAGATGTCAGGTACCGGGTGGCAGGCCCTGGATAGGGGCCCCCAGCAGGCATTGCAGATATGAATAAGATAGGTCTCTACTCTCAGGGAGTTCCCAGTCTAGGTTGAGGAAGCCTTTCTCTCCCATTCCTCTCATGCAGAACAGCCTAACAAGAATCCTGTCACTGAATATGGAGGACGGTCAGGTACACTCAGACATCTGGGAGACTTCTTCATGATGAACCTTAAAAGATAGGTGGGATTTCAGAGGGTGGGCATGGAAGAAGGGGAGAGCATTTCATTGCTCACCCACTTTGCTAGATGTTCCCATTGTTCCCTCTTTTGTCAAGTTTATGAATCAAAGTCAGACACAAACTCCCCATCAGGACATGCCCAGTGTGGCCGACAGAGTTAGGAACTGCTTCCTGGCCTTTGTAGCACCCAAGCCCACTAATGCTCCCAGCTTCACACCTCCTTTCCCCCATCAGGGCACATGTACAGCCTTTGATCATTTCAAAGCCTTTCAACCATCACCCTCATCTCCAAAAGTAAAGGCTTCATGGTTTAAGGCACTTGGGAGTTAGCAGTGGCCTTCTAATCTCATTTCAACTGTCCATATATGAGCAAATTCAAGAGAAGGGGAAATTCAACATTGCCCAAGAATAGTCCCTCTAAATATAAACGTTTCCCTCATTGCATTGCCTTACTTTCAATATCCTCTTTTCCCGCTTCCCATCATTGCTACTTCACTTCCGCCCCAACCCAAGCCTGGCAGTAATATTTTCTATGATTAAATTAGTCCTTAGGTGTTTTTAGTTTTATTGTGGTTTTCTACTCCATTTCTTCAAACTTAATAAAAATTTGTTGAGCATCTACTAAGTGCCAAGTCAAATGAGGGAGGACACAGAGAAACCCAGGAGCTAGTCCTGCCCTGGAAACTCCATGATCCAACCAACGAAATGAAGACAAATATACCTGACTTCGGCTGGCATGGTGGTGTCAGTATGAACAAGAGACTTGAGTAGCTGGGACTTCACATTTCAAGTCAGGGAGACTTCGACATGAGACAGTGGATATGGTACTACAAGGATAGTGACTGGCCAGTGATTGAACACTATGTGCCAAGCAGTGTGCCAAGGGTTTTCTTCCTGATGTCTCACTAATCCTGAACTACTCCATGAAGTAAGCATTATTTTTTTATTCTCATTTTACTCATTATTAAATTAAAGCTTCTATAGATGACGTATCTTTCCAAGGTCACAGAGCCAAGAAGGAGTTGAGTTGGGAGTCTAGGCCAGGTTTGTCTGACCTTAGACACCAAGGTTGGGGGCGTGGTGCTGGACCATCTCTCGTTTTACCTTTTCTGGTTTCAGTTTCCTATGTGTACAAAACAGAGATAAGTAATTCCTCTTTCACATGGTTGGCAGGAAGATTAAACGAGATGCAATAAAGCACCAAGTGCGTGTCTGGCATGGCAGGTGCCCAGCAAACAGGCGTATCGTAGTTATCAGCAGCATTATACCCTACTTACCAGGTCGTTCACTGTTGCAAGCAGTGAACTTTGTAACTTTCAGTGTTTAGGTCTGTAACATTCTTAAGAAGTTCATATTTTAATGCTACTGCAAATAGTATTTTTCAATTTCTGATCGTTTAATGTTAGTATTTAGAAATATGATTGATATTGTATCAATACAATGTATCAATACATTGATTTTGTATCATGACTTCTCGCAAAACTCACCTTCAAATTCTAGTCGCTTTTTTTGTAGATTCCATTGGATTTTCTACATAAATTTCACATTTTCTTTCCAATCTGGATGCCATTTATTTCTTTTTATGTATTGTACTGGGTACAGCCTCCAATAAAATCTCAAATAGAACTGGTGAGAGACGACGTTCTTGCCTTCTTGATGTTAGGGAGAAAATATACAGTCTGTCATCAGTCAGTCTAATGTTAGCTGCAGGTTTTTCATAGGTGTATTTTTTTAGGTTAAAAAAATAAAACCTCCCTTGATTCTTAGCTCAATGCAAGATTTTATCACTAGCAAGTATTAAATTTTGTCAAATGGTTTGCCTGTGTCTATTAACATGAGTTTTTGCTTTTTTACTATTTAATATAGTGAATTGCATTGATTTTTAAGAGTTAAACAAACCTTACATCCCCGGAATAAACCCAATTTGGTCATTGGGTCAACCCAATTTGGTCAATTTTATCCTTTTAAAATTATTGTGTTTTTGATTTAATAATTTTGTGTTCAGTTTGTGCATCTACTGTTCATGGCTGGCCCCATAGAATAGGTGGAGAAGTATTCTCTCTTCCACTTTCTTTTTTTTTTTTTT